>NW_028258293.1:16153125-16456562 GCF_053883595.1 Heterocephalus glaber
ATCCAGCCTCCTGTTGATAGGCATTAGGGCTGTTTCCAAGTTTTAGCTATTACAAACTGTGCTGCTAAGAACATGGATGAGCATGTTACTGTGGTATGATTCTTCTAATTCTTTGGGGAAGATCCCCAGCAGGGGAATAGCTGGGTCAAATGGGACTTCCAGTCCTAGTTCTTTGAGGCATCTCCATACTGATTTCCACAGTGCTTGCACCAGTCTACACTCCCACCAGCAGTGGACCAGGGTTCCTCTTTCCCCACAGCCCCGCCAGCATTTGTTATTGGTTGATTTCATGATAGCAGCCATTCTTTCTGGAGTGAGGTGGAATCTCATCATTGTTTTCATTTGCATCTCTCGAATGACCAGTGATGTTGAACATTTTTTCATATGTTTATTTGCTATTTCTACTTCTTTGTCTGAGAAATGTCTGTTCATTTCAGATGCCCATTTGTGGATTGGGTCTTTAAATTTGGGAGGTCTGATCTTTTTAAGTTCTTTATAGATTCGAGATAGTAGACCTTTGTCTGAGGAAGAGCAGGTGAAGATTTTTTCCCACATTGTGGGTTGTCTCTTCACACTGCTGGTGGTTTCTCTTGCTGTGCAGAAGGTTTTTACTAAGAAGAGATGCCACTTGTTGATTGTTTGTGCTAGTTCATGGGCAACTGAGGTTTTGTTCGTAAAATCTTTTCCTACACCGATGTCTTCAAAAGTTCTACCTAACCTCTGTTCTAACTGGTTCAGAGTTTCTATTTTAATATTTAGATCTTTAATCCATTTTGATTTTAGTTTAGTGCATGGTGAGAGATATAGGTCTAGTTTTAATCTTTGTCAAGTTGAAGTCCAATTTTTCCAGCACCATTTATTAAAGAGGCTATCTTTCCTCTAGTGAGGGTGTTTGGCTCCTTTATCGAAGATAAGATGGCTGAGTGTGTCTGGCATTGTTTCTGCATCTTCTAATCTGTTCCACTGGTCCTCAGGTCTGTTTCTTTGCCAGTACCATGCTGTTTTTATCACAGTAACTTTGTAGTAGAGTTTCAAATTGGGGGTTGTGATACCCCCTGCCATGTCTCTGTTACCTAGAGTTGCTTTTGCTATTCTGGGTCTATTCTTGCTCCAAATGAATTTTTGGATTATTTTCTCAAGGTCCACGAAGTATACTGCTGGGATTTCAATTGGGATTGCATTGAATCTATATAGCAGTTTTGGAAGTATGGCCATTTTCACTATGTTGATCCATCCTACCCAGGAGCAAGGGATGTCTTTCCATTTTCTGATATCATCTTCAATCTCTCTTTTCAGAGTGCTATAGTTTTCAGAGAAGAGGTGTTTGATTTCTTTTGTTAGGTTGATTCCTAGGTATTTCAGTTTTTGGGATGCTATTGTGAAAGGAATTGTTTGCCCTATTTCTCTCTCAGTGAGTCTGTTCTTTGTGTAGAGGAAAGCTATTGATTTTTGTGTGTTGACCTTGTATCCAGCTACTTTACCAAATTTGGTTATTAAGTCTAGAAGACTTTTGGTGGAGTTCTTGGGGTCTTCTATATAGGGTATCATGTCATCTGCAAATAATGACAATTTGACTTCTTCTTTTCCTATCTTTATTCCTTTTATTTCTTTCTCTTAATTGCTGTGGCTAATGTTTCCAAAACTATATTGAAAATGAGTGGTGATAGTGTACATCCTTGTCTTGTCCCTGATTTTAGTGTGAAGGATTTCAGCTTTTGACCATTTAGTATGATGTGGGCTGTTGGTTTTTCATCGATGGCTTTTATCAGTTTGAAGTAGAGACCATCTATTCCAATTTTTTGTAGGGTTTTTATCATAAATGCATGGATTTTGTCAAATGCTTTTTCTGCATCAATTGAGATGATCATATGGTTTTTGTCCTTGGCTCTATTGATATAGTGTATTACATTGATTGATTTGCATATGTTGAGCCATCCCTGCATCCCTGGGATAAATCCCACTTGGTCAGGGTGCATGATCTTCTTGATGATCTTCTGCATTGTATTTGCCAGTATCTTATTAAGGATTTTTGCATCACTGTTCATTAGTGAGATTGGCCTATAGTTCTCTTTTTCAGTTGGGTCTTTCTCTGCTTTGGGGATCAAGGTGATGCTTGCTTCCAGGAATGAATTTGGGAGTATTGCTTCCCTTTCAATTTCATTGAAGAGTTTAAACAGTAGTGGCAGTAGTTCTCTCTAAATGTCTTGTAGAATTCAGCAGTGAAACCATCAAAACCTGGGCTTTTCTTAGTTTGTAAGTTTTTAATTATGTTTTCAGTTTCATTGATTGATATTGGGTGGTTTAGAATTTTTAGGTCTTCTTTATTCAACTTTGGTAATTCATACATATCTAGGAATCTGTCCATTTTTTCTGTGTTTTCCATCTTATTGGCATATAGGTTCTGGAAGTAGGTATTGATGATCCTCTGGATTTCTGCTGGGTCCATTGTCATTTCACCCTTTTCATTCCTAATTGCATGGATTTGGGCCTTTTCTTTTCTGTTTCTGATAAGGTTGGCTAAGGGTTTGTCAATTTTGTTTATTCTTTCGAAGAACAAACTCTTGGCTTTATTGATTTTTTGTATCATTCTCTTAGTCTCCATTATATTGATTTCTGCTCTGATCTTGATAATTCCCTCCTTTATATGATCTTTGGGTTTGTCCTGCTCTTCTATTTCTAGAAGCTTGAGGTTCAGCATCAGGTTGTTTAATTGGGCTCGCTCTGTTTTCATAATATGTGTATTTACTGCTATGAATTTCCCTCGTAAGACTGCTTTCACTGTGTCCCATAGATTCTGATATATTGTATTGTCAATGTCATTGAATTGTAGGAACTGTCTGGTTTCTTCTTTAATTTCCTCTGGGACCCATTGGTTATTCAGAAGTGTGTTGTTCAATTTCCATGTGTTTATGCAATTTTTGCTGTTTCTTTTGCTATTGATGTCCAATTTCATCACACTATGGTCTGATAATATACAGGGGATAACTTCAATTCCTTTGCACTTACCTAAATATGTTCTATGAGTGAGTATGTGATCTATTTTGGAGAATGACCCATGTGCAGCTGAAAAGAATGTGTATTTTGATTTTGTGGGGTTGGAACACTCTGTAAACATCTGTTAAATTCATTTGTTCAAGAGTTTGATTGAGTTCTAGTATTTAGTTGCTTGTTTTTTGTCTAGTTGATCTATCTATTTGTGACAGTGGGGTATTGAGGTCCCCTGCTACTATTGTATTAGTGCTTATGTGATTTTTCATGTCTGTATTTGTTTTATATGCCTATATGTTGGAGTCCTATATGCCTCACTTATCTGTATGCCAAGTTCTTTTCCTCTGCTCGGAAAGTTTTCTGCCATCACTTCTGTGAAGTTTTTTTATGTCATCTGTACTCTCTCCTGTTTCTTCATTGACGCCAATCAGTTTTATGTTTTTCTTCTTGGCATCATCTAGCAGCTGCTGGATTGATTTCTCATGGTACCTTACAATTTTAAAGCAATTTTTCTTTTCCTGGTCACTAATTGCAATCTTATCTTCTATGTCTGAAATTCTGTCCTCACATTGGTTCATTCTGCTGCATAGACTTTCAATGGTGTTTTTAATTTCCTGGAAATCTGTTTGCATCTATTTTATGGATTCCCTTTGTTTCCTATGTTGGGATTCCATCATGTTCCTCAGCTTCTCTATTTTTTTTTATCTGTGTCCTCTCTAGATTTATTAATCATATCTTGCACTATGGGTACAATTTCTGCTGTTACGTGAGAAATTGTTTCTGATTTCATTTTTTCCAGATCCTCTTTTGTTGCTAGTTCAGGGAGTCCAGGCGGTTGAGTATCACAGTGTTCCATCTCGTTTCCCTTTCGGGTTGCTGTAGGTGATCTGGAAGTCTGGTTCTGAGGCTTGTTTACTTGTCTTCTCATTTCGACTATGCTGGTGGGGGGTGCTGTTGGCACCACGTGGCTCACCTCCTCTGTGCTGGGAGTCGGGGTAGGTTGGCCCGGAAGCCTCCTATTCTGCACTGGGAGCTGCAGCATGTTGACCCAGAAGCCTCCTCTGTGCTGGGAGCTGTTCCAATTCAATTCTTATCCCAATAATTAGAGTAATAATGGGCTCATACTCCGAGACAAGTAGTGTGTGTGTATTTTTATAACATGTATAGTTCATCTTCTTATTAGCAACCATTTTGCAAATGAAAAACTAAGGCTCATTGAGATTTGGTAAACTCAAGGTAAAAGACTTTAGAAGCCACATTAAGGCTTCATCCTGCTTGGGTTACTGCCCTTTGGCTAGGCCCTGAGATACAGTCTAATTCATGCCTATCCACTGCTGTCCTGAAATGTCATTTACCATCTGCTCCCAGTTCCCACTGCCCAGAAACCCTGTATGTAGTAACAGGCAAGGTGGCCACAGACTCCTCAAATTAGATGGCTGAGGCGGGGAGCCCAAGGCCCAGCATATCCAGTGATTAACCTGTCTTTCCTGTTTTGAAGCTAGGAGTTACCAAAGCTGCTGTGAGAGGCCAAAGAGGAAGATCGTGCAGTCTCCATGAAAAGTCATGTACAACACAAGTACCTCAAGGCAGCAGGTCTATTGGCAAAGGCTGGGGGAAAGGGTCCACCCAGAGGATCCTAAAAGAGACCCTGGGAGTGTAGGCTGGTGCAGAGGAGCGGGAGAGTGACAGTGGCCATCTGAGATCGATGTCTTCCAGTTGCAGGCTCTGGAGGTTTCTCTGTACTCTATAGAAATGCTATAAGTTCTGTTTTTCTGCTCCCATAAAGTTAGTTTGAGTAGGTTCCTGTGATCTACTACCAAAGGAGACTTCCTAAGACCACTTCCTTCTTCAAGTTGGGAGCTTAGTGCACATTTCTACCCCTTGGCTGGTGTTCTGTCATATGGGGATGATCACAGGCCCTGTCCTGGATGGAGGTGGCATTGACCTAGATCCTGTAAACATCCCAGTCAGCCTGTTCCAAGACAGGGAAACAGCACGGGCACAGGAGTGGGCAGGGAATGGGCACAGAGCTCTGTTTCAGCTCCTTTATTATTCAAGGGCACAGTTCTTATCCTTGAGCTAAGAACTTTGGGACATACTGGGAGCTGACATTGCTGAGCAGGGGTAGGAGGGGCAAGCACAGACAGAGCACCAAGTAAATGATGGTGGCCTCATCCTCCAGGCTCCTCAAGCTGGGGGATGGCACGATGAACTTGAATGATTAGCCACTAAATTTCCTGGCTCCTGCAAGGCCTTTGAGACTTTAGGACAAAGGCTTCATGTTACTAATGACGAAACAGTGCCAAGAATGAAAACATACTGATGACAGATAACATCATTGGTTAATTAGCCATTTACTAATTACAGGGTGGGCTGTGCTCTGTAACTGTCAGCTCACTGTCCTCACAGTAACTGTACAAGGCTGACATTATGTCTAAGTTCATCTCATAGAAGAGGGAACTGATTCACACAGTAAGTGATGAAGCCAGGATTTGAACTCAGGAAATTTTAATTCTAAGCCAATGAGTTTATCCATTATACAATATTACTTCTCATAAGAATGGGCGATCATGAGGGCTTTATTATTATAAATAAAAGCTGGTAGTGTGTGTATGTATATATGTGTGTGTGTATGTGTTTCTCAACCAGATAAAAGCATGTCAGGATTCATGGAAAACACCAGAAACCAGGTGATGGTTTTATTAGAGAAAAGTTATCAGGCAAAACCAAAAGTTTAGTAGAGATAGGTTAGCTCCAAAGATTTAAAGGGTATAAGAAAAGAAAATCCTTAAATCCTTTCTTGTAGGTCCTAGAACCAAAGAAATGAATTCAACCCTAAACAAAAAAGAACACCTGCTTCTTTATTGATTCTCCTGCCACAGGTGGCCTGAAAATTCTGTTGGCTGCTGAAGCCATCCACCCACGCAGGGCCTTCTGAAGATGAGCCAATCGATGCCTGTAGTTACTGCCCTCATATGGCCCAGGCAGCCTGGAATTCAGAGAAATGTGAAAGCTGAAGTGGTTTCTCTAGCACATTTTCATGAATGGGTGGATAGTCAAAGCTCATGGTTTTTTGGATGAGACATTCATGGTTCCTCTCCTGACAAAAATCAATTCAGACATTTGTTAGGTGCTAGAGATATTAAGTGGACACCTGAGCACATAGAGGAGTGAACTAAAGCAAAAGGTTCTCCCTTCTGCTACACACACATGGAGATGCTTGACAAAATATAACAAAAAACATTTCTAAAACTATACAATTGGCTTTGGGGAAATTGTCCAGATTCCAGAAATGAGGACAAAAGTCTCACCAGCACAGTAGGCAGGAGCTGGTATATAGTGAGCTGTCAGGGTCCCAACCGGGATCTGGGCCCCAGCAATGGAGGTGAAAGTTCCTAAGCCCTGAATGGGAGAAGAGGATGTCTTGAGTTGTGGGAAATGACACACAGGAAAGGATCTTGGCACGAAACTGGGTGCTCTGAAGTACAGTACTGCTGTGTTTATGAACAGGGGACAAGAAATCTGTCCCTCAATCATTCAGGGACATGGCAAGGAAGCCCACCCTCTGCCCAGGTGCCCTTCATTCGGTGGACTTGCAGCCTCTCCCATGAGTGAGTGCAGTCTGGGCATCCACCAGCTGTGCTGTAGATGATCCCAGGCTGAGAGATGACACAAACTCAGGTGAGACCAGGAGAAGAAAAGACAGTCCCTCTGTGAGGGTCCTGTCACCTGAGTATTTCCCATAGGAAAAAAGAAAGACCACCTTAAGATGAAGATGAATAAACAATTCAAAACCAGAGAGAGAGAGAGAGAGAGAGAGAGAGAGAGAGAGAGAGAGAGAGAGAGATCATTGAAAACAAGAAGTCCTTAAGACCCTGTGGCAAGAGAATAATTTGAAAGAGACAACAGGACATGTTTAAAATTAGTTAGGAGAAAAAGCAGCCATAATAATGAACAGGATAGCATGAAAAGCAGCAGAAGTGGGTTTGGAAAGGAGACTCCTACAGTGCGAAAAACTAACAAGGTGGCTGTTTCTCAGGGCTGGACAGTCTAGTGGAGACGGAGAAGATGACAAACTGAGTTGAGTCAGCCTAGGAAAGAGACAGCACAAGAACTTCCAGAATCCAGAGAAAGCAAGCCAGACCCAGCCTTCCCAGAGGAGCTAACATTTGAGCTAAGGCATGAGCCACCCTAGCAGCTATTAGCTGAAAGGACCAGGAAGAGGGGTCTTGCCACCAAAGGGTACAACTGGTATCAAAGTCCAGAATGGCACATTCCAGGACTGTCACAGTCCTGAAGGATGAGTAGGAGTTTACCAATTGAAGGGGAGCTGGAAGATATTCTCAGCCGAGAGAACATGATACAGAATTTGGATTTTATGTTTGGGTCTGAGAGGAGCCATTGCACACGGGGAGTGGTATGATCTGATTTGTGTTTTATCAAGATGGCGGGGGGGGCCAGTGAGGATAACAGTAAGAATATTGGGGGCAGGGAAGTCAGCAGGCTGCTGCAGGAATTTAGGCCAGAGGTGAGTGTGGTTAGAAGAGCAGGCAGGTGGGGATGAAGGTGGATTGAGGTGGATGGATTTAAAAGGGAAGGGAGGGTGCACAGGGAGAATCAAGGGTTGCCTAGGTTTCCAGCATGAATAACAGGGTGAGTGGGGCACTATCTTTGGGCCAGATCCAGCAGGGAACCAGACACCTAGTAAACATGCTCTAAGTGCATGCTTGCTGAAGAACAAGTGGTCTTAGCGGGATGAAGGTTTTTCACAGCAACAAGGACGCATCAGTTCACCTTCTATTCTCACCTTGACCTACATGTGTGACCTACCACGCCCTCCTGCCTCCTCCTGCCTTGCATTACTCATCCATGACCTGCCAGGCTGGCCACAGCTCTATCTCTCTTACTCCCAGGTTCCCCAAGAAGCATTTACCTCTGTTTCCCTAAGAGGGAGTGAATATCAGGCCTCTCCCGGCTCTCTCCAGCCACTGGGATCTTACTGCCAGTAACTGTGCTCTAATATTTCATTAATTTTTCTTAGTGCTTTGCACTTCTAGTGACATGAAAATTTCTATTCAATGGTATTATAATTTTCCACTACTAATGGGATTAGTATTTTTATTCATTTGTGTTTGAAAACCATTAGCATAAAATTTACCTCCAACAATGCCTATTGTGGTTTTTAAGGCCCTTAAAACTTGCCATGAGCGATAAGTCTATAATAAGGGAATGCTGGTAATCATTTAAATGTCTTTTGTGGGGGGTGTTGAAAGGGCTTTTTATTTTCATCATGGTTGGGCTTGAGTTCTTTGATAGAGCGATTGGAAGGGTAAAAGGTATTAAGGGCTGAGGACGCTGCTGGTTTGTAGATGTTTTCAAACAAGTCCCCCAGTTATTCAGAGGACACTTTTATATTCTAGGACGATTCATATTTGTGTTCCCTTTCATGTTGTTTCTTACCTGACTTACAGAAAAATATAAGTTGTGTGCTTACAGGGAACAATATTTAGAGCCATGGATTGTTTGGAAGCAAAGGGACCTTGAAATTACCCTGACTGACATTTGCAGAGCTGGGGAAGACTGCTTGCAGGGGCCCCAGTGTGAAGCTGACGGAAGGAAGGTCTCCGTAGGGCAGCAGTGTGGGGCAGGGAGGGTGCACAGGCACAGCTAGATTTGTGGGCAGGGTGACCGGTGCAGTCTCATGGGTTCCCATGCTGTGAAATTCACAGCATCATCATGTTGAAATTTTTTACAAGTGTTGAACAAAGGGCTCCAGGTCTGCACTGGGCCCTGCAAATTCTTCATTTGCAGAGAAGATTCTGTACTGTAGATGTGTCTTGGAGCCAGACAGACTTGGCTTGAAGTCCTGGAATTTTCTGAGATTGACCATACCCTGGTTTCTTTATATGCAGAACTGGGATAATAATAAAATGGCCCTCTCAGCCCTAATACGAGGGGAGCTAACAATAGATGTCCAGCACTCAGAGGGCCTGAAGGGTAGTGACAGACACTGACTTTGCCCTTTCCTATGTGCAGAACCTATAATTGAGTTTATGATGATGACTTTATGTCAGGAACATTAGCCAGCTGGGACAGGCAGACATTGGCACAGTCCCAGGTGTTCTGGTTAGGATCACACCAAGCAAAGAACATTTTTCCTAAGAGGGATATTCAAAGGCTGGGGTCCCATGGATGAGTTGTCAACCATTATACTGTTATGATATATGACAGAGAGTGTCCACTGGTACAGTACAATCCCAATTGTATAAGATTTCTGCATGCTTCTCTCCTCTCTGGAGACCTCTCAAGAAAGCCAACAAGTGACACTGCCATTATTATGAAGATGCCCATGACCTTGATCAAATTTATTTGCAAACTTTAATTTTTCTACTATTATTGGTAATAAATGGCTTTCAACATCCCACAGCACAGTGCCAGACAAGCCTGTAGGTCACAATTCCATGTCTGAGAATCAGGAATGTGGACCGTGAGGATGAGGACAGGCCAGGCAGACTAGCACCAATGTGGAGCCTCCATGAGTGTTATGGCTTGAGGAAGTGATGTCACTGACGAGGCATGGCAGCCAGCATCAGAAGAATAGGGAAGTTAGAAGGCTAACCAAGTAGTTAGATAGCACGTAATCTTAAAACATCTGGTCAAATGTTTATTTTTTCCAGGAAAGAGATTTGAAATGAAATTACTAAGAAATATAAGCTTGTTCTTGGACATTTTTTCCAACTCTGATCCCAAAGGATTCCTCAGGGATCAAGGTGACTTTTGGTGCCTTCAGTTTGGTAAGATCTGAAGGAGCTTGTAGTCCAGATGGCAGCTTCTAAAGGAAGCACTGGGGGCTCTGGCCATGCTCGCCCTGTCATACTGCTCAGGTCCCTCAGCACACACAGCGGGACACTTGAGCAACCATGTATCTGGCATCCATCATCTCAGGAGATGTGGGACAGAAGTACAAAGAGGGCTGTGACAGGACCACACCCCAAGCACAGTCTTCTTCCTTCAAGAACACCTAGTGGGCAATGGGGCCTGGCTGCCCTGAGCTCTCTCAGGCCAGAGAGGTTTTTGTGGGTAGTGACAGCTAATGCCATATGGGGGCCTCTCTACAGCAAACCACCATTGAAAACTTGGAGCTCTTCTGCCAAGATCCTCTCAGTAGCCTCTCTGGTACCAATCAGATCAGGCTTTTGATGAAGGACAATGACAATGTTAGCTGAACAAATTGACAAGAAGTATGGGGCTTTCCTCCCTTATCTGTCAGTGGTATGGGGCTTAGACAACAGGACAGCTCCTGGGCCCACAAGAGGAGGCGCACAAAGGACGCTTCAGGCCATGGTGATAATGACTAATGACTGGCTAATTTATCAAACACCTCAAGACAGAGCTGCAAAAAGCTTGTGCCAATACATAAATGGTTACTTTCGGAAATGGCAATTTGGCTTAGACAGCTTGAGTATCATTCTCCACCCCCAAGGATTATAGTAAGAAAACCATAAATCGCTGTGTCAACTCTCAGGAGATAAGAGACATGGCATTCAACAACAGGGCCACGGCAGCAGCATTTAGCATAAGTCAAAGAACACATGGATCCAGTCAGGAAAAATCTGAGACATCATAATGGGCATTTGTGTCCCATGCTCTACTTAACAGGAGCCCTCAAACTCAGCAAACAGGTTTTCTCCCACAACATTGCAATGCAAGTTTCAAGCTCCTGAAAACAAACCCAAGGGACGTTTTGACTGCATTTCTGGGTTTTGGCTAATCTATGACTGCTCATTCCTGTTGCTGAATTTCTCCCTCCTTTTTTACTGGTGGGCCCAATTCTGAAACTTGTTTGATGCCTATGCTGGTGTTTGTGGGTTTTGGTTATTCTCCAATTTCCTTCTTACCTGTTGTCGAATTTCTTCCTCCATTTTCACTGGCGAGCCCAATTCGGCAACTTGTTTAACACCTTCACTGGCGTATCCTCCATACTCCCACAGCACATAATTCTTAGAGTGGGATCCACCAATGATTGCAGACCAATGATTGGCCCGACCTGGGAAAGTCAATCAAGAGGCAGGTATCAGTGGAGCTGTGGCTGAAACAAGCTCCTTAAATAATGGAGAGGAGGGGTAACCGGACAGTGACTCAACCAGGAGCAAGAAGCTATTCTTTCTGTCTTAGGCCCAGCATTATTCAGTGATAAGGCAGAGTCTCCGTTAACAATAAATCTTGGGAATTTGCAACATTGCCAACAGCAGATGCCTGAACAAGACACAGAAGCAGCCTATGAATGCCTTCAGTCTGCAAGGGTCTCAGAGAAGGGGACAATTGAGAGAATTTTTAAAGGCTGATCAGATTTGTAAGGTAGAACTTGGAAGGAATGCCATTTCTGGTAGGGTCAAAAACATTAAATAATACTGTGGGTTTGAGTCATCAGTAATTCAGCCTTGCTGTGTCACAAGCTGTCAAGGGGAGAGTTAGGAGATGATGCCAGGGAGGTGGTGAGGAGCCTGCTCATGAGTGGCCTGGCTCTCAATGCTTCAGAAGTTTGGATGTCATTTGAAAGGATCTGAAAACCACTGAACGGTTCTGAGCAGAGAAGTGACATGATTGCATTTGAATTTTAGATAAATCATTCAGGCAGCAGTGTGAAGAATGCATTAGAGGGAGCCAAATTGGAATGGAGGGCTGGGAGGTAAGCAAAGCTCAAAAACGACGTGGTGTGTGGGGAACAGGCTTAGGCAATTCCCAGTACTAAACATAGCTCGCTTCAGCTGACTTTTATGTACAATCCAGTGTGAGGGACAGGCAGCCTAGCTATACTTGCAGGGTGGGATAGCCAGCTCAGATATGTGGAAGGGTCCAGTCCACAGTGGTTTGTGGTGATATGTGGGTTGGTAGCAGTAGCGAGATAATAAGTGGGAATGAGTGTGCAACATGAGAGCATGGGGAGACACTGTAAGACCCAGGCATGACCAAGATAGAACCTGACTTGAAGATTTTGCCAAAGTCAACACCAGCACCATACTGGACTTATTTTTATATGCAGTGAATGTAGACCCATCCATATTTCTTATTAACTGGCTAAAAGAAGAATGGTAAGTCACATACAGTTCATTATAGGATTTACTCAATTTTCAGCCATTCTTTGGTTTTACAAAGTCTCAAGTTAAAGAACATTTTTAGGCACAGCAAAGGAGAACATTTGAATTGGGTGAACCCAGCTAACATGTTTGGTATACCAACCCGTGGCCCAGTGTGGACAGAATGCTTCACTCCATCACACCATCTACAAAAAAGATTCCAAATAGGCTTTGGTCCTATTTGGACCAATGGACAGTTGCCATTGCTACCCTCTGGGCCTTCTGCTCCAGGAGCACAGCAAGAATATAGGTACAAAGCCTGGCTACTCCCTCCTGCCTACTGAGGATAGTCACATCCTAATGCAGGCAAATGACATCACTATGTGTGTCTGCCCGATTGCTTGCTCATTATTTCCTACACATCAGGGAAATGCAAACTCCATGTTTACGCCTCATCTCCCTAAAGATAGATGGAGATGCTGCCAGCTATTTCTCTAGCTCATTTCCTGGGTGGGTAGACTGTCTTAGCTGTCAGCCTAAGCTGAGAGCATACTTGTGTAGGGGCAAGTGGGGGTAGCTTGTTGTGACCTTTGGTTGATGATGTGAACACAAGGCGACCAGTTGTAGCACCTCTTGCACCCTCTGCTCTGTTCCACTGAAATACCTCCTTATTCCAGACTGTCCTGCGGCAATTCTGAACCTCTGTGACTCAGCATATGCTGTTCCCATGGTGCTCTCCTCTTTGTTGGCTTGGCTGGCTTTCAGTCATCCTTCATGATTTACTCAGAAGCCTCATGAGACCACCCTAGGCTGATTAAGCTCGTGTTCCCTGTCTCCTCACTGCATAGATCACATTACCTATCACTGTCAGTCTGTTGTCCCCTTATACTGTGGGGGTGTCTGTCTTCAGCGCTGTACCTGATGCACTGTAAGCACTCAGCACCTGTTTGCAGAAGCATTTCCAGGCGACCAATTGGGAAGGGGCAGTATATGCGCCTGAAGCATTGGGGAGGAGACTTGTACAGATTTGACTCAATGAGATTAAATTTAAGTCTCAGTTCAGCAGAGTTCCTGACATCTGCTGAGGTAAAGAATCCAACTATCCGGTATGCTGTTAAGAAATAAAAGGCCGTAGAGCACTTGCCTAGCATATGAGAGAGCCTGGGTTCCATTCCTAGTACCTCAAAACCAAACCAAACCAAAATAAAAATGAAGGACAACATGATAAAAGAAAGGCATTGTTCTTAGAGCAGCAGACAGAGACTCAAGTCCTAGCACTGACACTTTTAACTGTATAAATTCAGTCAAATTCAATTACTTTTTTTCCTCTGACTTTCAGCTCTCTCTTTTGTAATTCAGGGATGATAATGTGAATCTTATTGACCTATTATGAGAATTAAATTAAATTACTTTTAAAATGAGATAATATATGTAAAATCACTACCGGCACAAAATAGGCACTCAAAATTCTGGCTCCTTTTGTTCATGATTGTTAGGAAGGCTTTCAGAAATGAGCAAAACATGAGACTTGACCTTAATTCAGTATAAGAGGTAAGAAATATGTATAATATGGACCATATTAAGAGAATGGAGATAAGTACACTCATAGGGGGATACAAGGGAAATCCAGGTGCACATTTCTGGGTTATTTGTTCAAGTACCATTAGCTACGTGCCAAGCACAGTAGCAGGCCATAGACACTGGCAGGAACAGGATATGGCACCCACCCTGAGGGGACTCACAGTGTGATGGTGGGGGAAGTAGATGGATAAGCAGATTAATTACAATCCAGCATGTAGCGTAGGGATATAGTAGAACAAGAATGCAGACCATGAGGATAAAGTAGCTAATGCCAAACTCTCTAAACCCAAAGCATCAAAGTCCAAGGCATGAGTATAAAGAAGTAGGTATAACAGTAGGATCTGTCTTTAAAGTTCTTACTCTGGAATAAAATTTCACTGTACCAGTTCAGCCTTCTTAGCCAACACAATTGTTAGTTTCCTGCAATGACTTTGCACATAAATTCAAATTTCGACACATTTAATGACATCAGCCAAATAGCTTGCGAAGCACTTGACTGGGGGAGCCATAAGACTGCATTTCCCTGGAGGGGACAAAGTAGGCACAAACGGAAAATAACTGTAACACTGGAATAGGTATTGAAGACAGGTGAGTGGCAGTCACTCAGGGGCAAAATGGTACAGGGGAGAGAGGCACGGTGACTTAAGGGCAGAAGACTTGGCTCCAGGCCTCCGTTTGTGACCATGAATCAGTCCTGCAACCTCTTAGGGCTTCAGTCCCCCACTCCCAACCACAGTGCTGGGATTTGAATCCAGGGCCTCCTGCAGGCTATGCAAGTATGGTCCTATTGAGCTACATGTCCAGCACCTCATTCTTCTGAAAAACAGGGATGATAGCTACAAGACTGGACTACCTACTAGAGTTGTACAAATTAATTATAGTGATTTTGGAAAGAACTGTGAAAACCATGAAGAACTGAGCAAAACAAAGGTGTCAGTGTTATTTCAGTTATAAAGCACTACAGGAATTCCACAGGGCAAATCCAAAAGAAGGTGGAAGAGCAAGGAAACTTTCTCATGGGAAGGAGGGCTCCCCAGGACTGAGAGAAATAGAACGAAAGATGGCAGGCCAGGTGGGGAGACTGGCAGGATGGTTGGAGCAGCGACTTCTTCAATAACATAGGTAAGAGCATTAAGCACCTCTTAGTATGATTTTTCCTACGTGTGATCCAAACTACAACCTTATCTTCATGCTCTGAATGAGGAAACTGAGACCCACAGAGTTTAAAAAACCTGCTCAAGCTCACAGAGCTGGGGATGGACAAAGCTGACCTGCAAACCCAGGCCTGCCTGACTCTAGAACATCTGCTCCTTTCCCTACTCTCCACAGTGAGGTCAGGAAATGAGAGACTGGGAAGTAGACCAGCGAGTTAGAAGACAAGGTGATCAGATGAAACGGAAGTCAGGACCAGTTGTGGAGAGTGCTGAGTGCCCCTTGTGGGCCATGGCATTAGGCAAGGGGGAAGCACAATGGAGGATTCCTTCTGGACAGAATGATGTAGCCACGGTTAATCTGTACGGAGCCTTTGCCAGGTGCCAGGCACTGTGCCAAGGATTTGAACTTTATTATCTCATTAAACATTCAAAACGAAAACTCTTTGGATACAGATGCTATTGTAATTCTTATTTTTGCATGAGGAAATGTGGACTTAGGGAGGTCAAGTGGGTTAAACCAAGATCACAGAAGCAGGCGAATGAAGATGATGGGATTTTAAGTCACACTTGTGTGGTGCAGCAGTCAACTACTGTCTACCTCATTGTACCATAAGTCTGGCAGGGTTCACCCAGAGGTAAGGAGAGAGTCCAGAGGAGAGGAGACCAAACAGGAGGCCCTTCAACACTCACTGCATCAACTGCATCAGCTCTAAGGGCAGCAGCAGAGGAAATGGGGACAAAGGGTCAGGAATATGAACCAATGAGATGGAAGACGGGCCGGATCTGGGATCAGACCAACATATATTCTAGCCTTATTTCTGAAACATCCTAGGCTGAACAAGTCAAGCAATCTCAGCCCAGGTTTATGTATCTGTAAGAAAGAGAGAGTGATATACTAGAATCCCAGGTCTGTTCTGAGGCTGAAGTCCCTGAAATAATGACTAGCATCTGGCACATAAAATGGATCAATAAATATTAGGTAATAAAATTAAATCTGAATAGGGCAGGACACACCCACACCAGTTTCTAGAAGGCATGGTAACCAATAAGAATCTGATTGGATGACTGGGCTTCAGTTTGACTTAGAACTATGGGTAGAGATGACAGGAATGTCAGGAGAAAGAACCTGAATCTAGAGAAAATGGCAAAGTCTCATTAAATGGGACTCAGTGATCTGAGCCCTGCAGAAAGAGATGGTTAAGCAGACCCCACTTAGCCAGAAGGAAGTAAGTTTATCACTGGGTCCCACTATTCTACAGGAAATAATGGAAGAGAGAGAAAAGAGACCCAGGTATTAGAAGGCCTGGGAGAGAAGATGGTCTTCATTCTGGGGTTCTTCATGAAATACTGAGGCCTCAGCCCTAAAAGGCAGAAGCAGAGAAGCAATTCCTTTATATGACACCAATTCCTTTATACTCTATGGTTTTGCATGCTAATTCCAGCAGTGTTCATGTGTCCTACACATATCTGGGTCGAGACATTTGTTCCCAACACCTTGAGTGAGGCTCACAAGGGACAAAGGCAGGTAGGATACTGGGAGGAAGAAATGACTAGACATGTGAGTTTGAGATGCTGGTGGTGAACCAGGTCCATTCATTTACGAAGCCATTCCAGGGAGAAACCTTAAATATATGTAGCACAACATGCTTTCTGACATCTTTTCTGTTGTCATCACTAGTGATAAATTACCAGTGCTCACAAGAATCTCTAAAAGGTCAGTGCTCATCACAGAAGAGCCATGTTTACATTTGTTGCAGAAGGCATCCTGCATGGAGGTGGATTCCCATGCGTCCTATGCATGGCATGTGGGATGGTTATTTTGATGAGTCAACTTGAATGGGGTACGCTGGGGAGGCCAGGCATCTGGTCACACATTACTGTGGGGATGTCTGTGAGGGTGTTCTGGATGAGACTGACAGTTTAGTTGGTAGATAGAGTAAAACAGATTGCTGTCTTGAGGTGGCTGGGCCCCTACTAGTCAGTTAAAAATCTGAATAGAACACAAAGGCTAACTCTTCCTTGAGTAGGAGGACATTCCTGCTGCCTAAATGCCTTCAAGCTGGGACACTATTCTCCCCATCCTGCCTTTGGGCTCAAGCTGAAATGCTCGTTCTTCCTGGGTTTTCAGCCTTGTGGCCTTCAGACTGGAACTACATGGCCCACCTTCTTTGTTCTCGGGCCTTCACACTTAGACTGGAACTGTACCATTGGCTGTCCTTGTTCTCCAGCTTGCTAACTGCATATCTGGGACTTCTCAGCTCCATTAGTGGGTGAGCTAATTCCTTACAATAAACCTCTTTGTATACATGCATACATATCCTATGGGTTCTTTATTTTGTTTTCGAGAAATCTAATATAACAGGTATTCAGTGTTTAATCTCCTGCCAATCCTAGTCCTAAAGAAATTTCCCATCCATTTCCTTAATAATCATTTGTAGTGTTTCATGAGAAAATGACCTTTAGCCTTAGTGACTGGATTACTGCAACTTTCTATAATCCAACTTTCGTCTTACCCATAGTACTCTCAGCAAATCCTGGTTTTAGGCCTTAGTTGGGCCCTCATGGAATTTGCTATAGAAGCTACACCAAATAGTGTTCCTCCAACTTCTAGGTTCATTCTTCCCTCTCATTTTATATCTTAGTAGATGACCTTGTCACTTAAATTTTCTGAAAAGACCAAGGTTAACCCATTCAGAGACTCATCCATGTACCATGTGGCCAGTGGCCAACAGAAAAATGTTATAGACCTGCCAATTCTATTCATAAAAATTGTCTTGGCTCTCAGTTTCCTCTTGGCCTTGTTATTTTCACCCTAGGTACAAGCCCATGATCTGGCTGAATCTTGATGCTTTGGGTTTGCTACCAAACTTGGCTTCTGTGGGTTTGTCCCTGGGTCCTTCCCAGGACGCAGCTTGTACTTGCTCTCTGGCTCCTCAGACTCTTGACTGCTTCAGGGACTCACCCTGACCAAGCCATTGTGGTTTTCAGGATCCTGCTCCAGTATGGCAAAACCCCTGCATGAGGAGGTCTGTCAATTAAGCCAGAAATGCCTCAATTTTCTACCTTTCTGATTTCTTCACTCAGGTATCATTATTTTTCCTCCCTAAGGTTTTAAGAGAAGTGTCACCTTTCTATTCCTGGGAAAACCTTGCACTTTCAGAAACTACCTTTTTTTTTCATATCCTGAGGCCTTCAAGATTAAGATTCTGTTCTATCTTATTAATTCATTCAATGAACATTTATTGTGCTTATACTATGTGCTAACCCAGGGATCATTAAGCTGCACCTGCCTGTTTTTGTATTTTATCTATTACCTATGTATTGTTTATGGCTGCTTTCATGCTGCAATGTCAAAGTCAAGTAGTTTTAACAGAGGCTGTTTCTCTTGCAAACTTTAAAATATTTACTATTTGGTTCTTTATATAAAAAATTTGCCAAAAGCTGTGCCAGGCCATGGCAACTCTGGCATGAGCTAGTCTTGGTCCCTGTCCTTGAGATGTTGTCTGAAGGGTGAAGTAAGAACAGATCCTAACAGGCAATTACAGTACAGCTGTTTATATGTGACATCGTTTTGATAAAGGCAAACAGGGATTTTAAAGCACAAAGAAAGAGGACATTTAGCCCAGATGGTACTGGAGAAGGCTTCCTAGAGGAGATGGAAGCTAAGAAAATTTTGAAGGATAAGTAACAGTAGGCAAGGTAGATAGTTCAGCAAAGGTTATTTATGCATTTATTTTGCAGAAGCAAAGGTAGGTACAAAGGCAGAGGCATAAAAATGTACAAGAGTCAGAATAGCGTGTGTGTGTGTGTGTTTGTGTGTGTTTGTGTCACTAAGGATAAATTATTAACAATGAGACCAGAAATCCATGCAGAGCATGAAGAGAGATGAATGTCTTAAACAGAAATCTTTAATTTTACCTCAAAGGCAATGTGGAGTAGAGAAAAGATTAAAACAAATCTTATCTACAGACAATCTCCATATCTATGTATGCTCACTCAACTTCTGCTTCTGACTCTGAAGGAACAAATGACCCTAGACTAGCTCTCTGGACTTAAGTACTATGAAACTGGAACACATACAGCAAAGGACTATGATCCCCAAGAGAAAGGAAAACACAAGAGGTGATCCCATGTTTGCCCTGGATTTCCTTTGGGGACACTTGAGGGTTTGTTGTAGTGCAGGAAGGTAGAGCAGAGTATGGCAAACTGGCCAAGATTGAGGAGGCAAAGACAGGAATTTGGGGCTGCTGGGACAGAGTGGATTTATGGGTTAGAATGCCAGAAAGGAGGGAGCTGCATGTAGAAGGCTCTTCAGAAATATGCATAGGAATCCTCCCAAGTTCTTGATCAAAAACTAAGCTGGACATGTGCAGGGTGGGGCTCCACAAAGCCTGCCAGAGAATAGCTACTGGAGAGCTAAGAGCTGAATGGAGATCACAAGGGTCACTCCATGCCTGCAATATATGGTTTCTAACCATTCATATTAGAGAAGCTTTGATCACTGCTCTGGGCTTTTAACTGTGAGTCTAGTAAAGTCACAGCTTGGTGGTAAAACTACTTGAGCCTCAAAGAAAGGGCTTCTCCAGAGTAACCTTTACACAGCTTAGAAAAGCTTGAAAGAAAGTAAAGCTGAACCATGAGTAAATTAACCATCCGCTTAATCAAAACTCCGAACTCTTTAAAGGAAGACAAAAAGTCCACCCAGATACCCGGCAATGACACCTTTACGATGGCCATCAAGCAGTTAATATTACAAGACACATGAGGAAGAAAATGTGACCCAAAGTAGAAGAAAAAGAGCCAACAGAAAGAGTTCTTGAGGTGATGGATGTGCTGGGATTAACACACAAGGATTATAAAACAGCTACTATCCATAAACTCAAGGATTTAAAGAAAAGAGAGGGCTGGGGATTTAGCTCAGTGGTTCCAGTGCCTGCCTTGCAAGTGCAAGGACACGAGTTTGATCCCCAGAACCCTCCCCCCCCAAATTAAAGAAAAGATAGACATAATACATGAACAGATGGGAAATCTTGGCACAGAAATAGAAACTATTTTGAAAAGTAAAAGTAAATCTTCGAACTGAAAAATGTGACTGTGTTTGGACAAAGCAAAAGAAAAGATCAGTAAACTGAAAGGTTGGTATAAACAATACAAAATGAAATACAGAGGAAAAAAAGGCTAAAAACATTGCTAGAGTTTTAGTAATCTCTGGAATAAATAAGTGGTTTAAATGGAGTCCTACCAGGAACAGATAGGCTGGATTAGAAAAATATTTGAATAAGTAATGCTTGAAATTCCCCTGGTTTAATAAAAAAAATATTAACCAACAGATCCAAGAAGCTCACCAAACCTCAAACTGGATAAATGCAAAGAAAATGGAACTTTAAAAAAAAAAAGCAATAAAAAGTTCAAAATAAAACAAAGTGAAAAAAGAAAGTGATACCTAAAGAGATCAGTATCTAATAATAACAGATAAAGAGAAAATCTTAAAAGCAACCAGAAAGGACACTGCATTTAGAAGAACCAAGGAAAGCATGACTGCATGACTCAAAAACCAAGGAAATCAGAAGACAATGAAACAATACTTTTATAGTTTTAAAAGAAATAAGATCTGTCAACATTGAATTCTATTATCTTGCAAAAATATTATTCAACATTAAGGGCAAAATAAAGCATTTTTTTCCTACATGAAAGCTGAGTGAATTTATTACTAGCACATCTGCAGTATTTGAAATATTAAAGGAGGTTTTCCAGGCTGAAGGGAAATGAAAACAGATGGCAACTCATATCTACAGGAAGGAAGGAAGAGTGGTGGAAATGGTAACTATGTGGGTACAGTGCACCTTTCATTTCTTTTTCACTGGGAGCTTCTCCTTCTAGGCAATGAGGTTCAATGAGATTTTCTCATTTTGGGTGAAAAACATTTCCCTCAACAGTTCTTATCTCACAAAAGCCTGTCTTTTGTCTTCTTGTGTCTCCAGCCTTTTCTGAGAAAGTCAATCTGAGCTCCTCCTCCCTCTGTCCCTTCCTCCTCTTGAATTCTTCCCCTCACAGGTTGAACCTCAGTTCCCAGCTGAAGGCATTTCCTCTATCGAGTTTTAACACTTTGACTTTTGCTCCCCTCTATTCCCACAGCTAAACAATTTCTGGGGGGCAATACTCAGAGGAAAAATACTATGCTTCTTGATTTCCCATTTTAAAATAAAAGCATACTTTAAATTTGGTTAATAGTCATTCTTTTTAATGTATAGCCTAGCAATCATGTAGCCACTACCGTAATCAAGATACAGACTATTTCTACTACTCCTCCAAATTCCCACGTGACCTTGTGTAATCAATCCCATTCCGCCACATTGGCAATCTGTTTAGTTTTTTGTCCCCACAGTTTTGTCTTTTCTATAATATCATATAAATGGACTCAAACATATACAGCCTTTTTTTCCATTGAATTGATTGGTACATTTTAGGAATACAATACAGTTACATTCATCATTGGGATCTTGTACCTTTACATGATGTATCTTGGTTCTTATTTTTTCCCCATTCCCCTGCCCTCCCTTCACCCCCTCCACCCTTCCCTATTTACAAAGACTTTGTTTCCATGTTTTTCCTTTTCTCGTATTTTTTCTTTTCCCTTCTTTCTTTTCCCCTTCCCCTCCCACTTCCCCTATTCCTTTAGACATTTTCTTCCTATTTCACAATATCAATTATACATTTTGATTCTTATTTACACTTTTAGTTTCTCACACCAGAGAAACTTCGGTATTTACACGTGTGTCCTACTTATTTCACTTAAGAGTATCACCTCAATGTGCATCCATTTAGCTATAAATGTCTCTAATTTCTCATTTTTTATGGCTGAGTAGTACTCCACTTTATAAAAAAAACCCCACATCTTCTTTACATAGTCTCCAGTTGATGGGCAATTGGGCTGTTTCCAAGTTTTAGCTATTACAAACTGTGCCCCTATAAACATGGGTGTGCATATATCACTGTGGTATGATTCTTTTAATTCTTTTGGGAAGATATCCAGTAGAGGAATAGCTGGGTCAAATGGGACTTCCAATCCTAGTTGTTTGAGGTATCTCCATATTGATTTCCACAGTGGTTGCACCAGTCTGCACTCCCACCAACAGTGGAGGAGGGTTCCTTTCTCCCCACAGCCCTGCCAGCATTTGTTATTGGTTGATTTCTTGATAGCAGCCATTCTTTGTGGGGTGAGGTGGAATCTCAGCGTTGTTTTCATCTGCATCTCTGGAATGACCAGTGATGTTGAACATTTTTTCATATGTTTATTTGCTGCTTTTACTTCTTTGCCTGAGAAATGTCTGCTCATTTCAGATGTCCATTCAAGTCCGATTTCTTTAACTCAGCCCAGTGCATGTGAGATTCGTCCATGTTGCACATATGAGTTCATCTTTTTAATTTTTCTTCCAAATGTCTCCAAAGACAAAGGAGAACTACGGCTGTAGGCTATTATCACATTCCTGTTCTCACCATCAACTGTGTCACCTGAACAAGCTATTTAATTCTCTAAGATTTAGTTTTCTTGTCTGTGAAATGGGAATAATAATGGTACCTATCTTCTTAGGGTGGTATAGGGCAAAGTGGTGAACCTATGGTACACATGGTCACATGCTGCAGCAGGCAGGCTATTTGTTATCACTGAATGGTCTAAAAGGTTCACCATCACTATTATAGGGTTACATAAGTAAATCCATACTGAAACACTTGTCACTGTTCCTGGTATATAAAAAAATCAACAAATGGTTATTTTTTAAATTCATATTTTACCTCTCCAGGGAATGTAGAGAATAGGAGAAATCTAGGAAATACAGGACCTATCCATTTGACCAGAGGACGGTCTTAGAAGATTTTCCAAGTGGTGTGGTCATCTTACCTGGGGTTCAGACAGCAGTCAGCATTAAGGGGTACAGAAGCCTATTGAGTGGGTATGGGAAGGGCAGCAGGGTGAGTCAGGCATAAAGCCAGATAGTAGGGCCCTGGGATAAGCTAGGGGTCATGGTTCAGGGTCTGGCTCTGGAGTCAGAGTGGGGACTAATAAGAAGCTGGAAAGGAATCAAAGGGGAAAATAGCAGCTCTGTCTGGAGATCTGGGGGGCTATGAATGCACACATCTTGGGCAAAGGGACAATGTAGGAGACCGGAGATGACTTCCAAGGGATCCAGGTCAGAATAGGGCTGGATGCTCTTTAAAAGAACTGCCTGCCGTTGCCCTGGGAAATGGGAAGTAATAATTAACATTAGACTTTACTATGTGTTTTATACATTCCTTGAAATAAGCCAATTTCAAGGACTAGGATATTAAAGTACAGAAAGATAAAATGATTGGCCCAGGGCCACCCAGCTAGGGAGTAGCAGAGCTGAAATCTGGACCCAGGTTTACTCACCATAGAGCAGCAGTCTGAGCTTGCTGAGAAGATGGAAATGTTCCGTACGCCACTGTCTAATGCAGTAGCCACCAGCCAGCACTTAAAATATGGCCAATGTGACTAAGGGGCTGGAGTTCATCTTATTTAATTTTAATCAGTTTGAAGTTTAGATAGCCATGCATAGCTAGTGGCTATCGTATTGGGCAGCATAGCACTAGAATTTTGGATAGGTCTGAGTCCGAAGACCAACTGTGTAGGTATCTCCCTTAGGAGGAGGGGCTGGAATAGGCCAGATAGTCCGGGGCCCTGGGCTCTCTCCCTGTTGATAATCACATGTAGCAAGTAGACAGTTTGAGGAGGAGACTGCACTTCAATGAGACTTGGCCTGTAGCAGCTCCTTTTGGCCTCCTCCATCACACACCCTCTTTCGGCCTTGGATTTTGGCCACGCTATGGTAGGCAGGTGTGAGCACACACACTGTTGGGGAGGGTCCACCTCAAGTGCACTGTGCCTCCTCCCATTCATTGACTCATGGTCTCATCTGCATCTCTGAGTGTCTATATGGCTAGCAAGTGAGTAGTTGGGAATGTGGGCAACTTAGTGCTCCTGTAGGCAGCCCTAGGCCTCGAGGGCCTTCTGCATATTATCATGGACACTCCTCAAGAGACACTGATGCCAGGGACCTCAGTAATACACTTTTAGGATGGCCCTTCCTCCTCTCTGACTCTCTCTGCCTATTCCTTTACCCCTACTTCCTCTACCACTTTCTAGTTAAAACTACCTGCAGTCTTCACCTCAGGTTCTGCTCCTAAGGAACACAAACTAAGGCACTGTTCATCCAACTAAGATCATGTATCTGGGCCCAAGGCCATATAAAATAATTGTGAAGATTAGAACAGGCCCAGCTGGGGCTGCTCTTCCAGTTTCTGTTGTAGTGTACAGGTTATCTGTCACTATTCTTCCATCCAAAACCAGGTATGTTATCTTCATTGTCATTCTTCATAATTATTGTCATCGTTGCCATCATTATTATCAGTGTCATTATCATCACACATTCTCTGCATCATGCACTTCATGGCTATTAGCTAATATCCTCCCGTTCTCACAGTGACCCTGAAAGATACCAGACCCATGTTAGAGATTAGGTAACTGAATTGCTAGTAGGTGGCAGGCCTGAGACTTGCTATCGGTCAACCAAACTTAAGGCCATGATCTTTCTATTCTAATAAGGATCCACAGTTTGAGCCACATCCATAGATAGGTCATTCTGATGTCACATATGGCCACTGAGCTAAATCCCTGGCCCAAGCACATCCAAATTCTTCTCCCCATTGGCACTGTAGAGGCTGGTTGGGGATTTATTATGTACTGACAAGTCACACTGGGATTCTCTCTCTGGAGAAGGGAACTTTATTTAAAATTGTCCTTCCCAGGCTGACTTTTCCATGTAAACATTGTTATGTAGGGGAGAGAGGCTATATTCCTGGACAGCTTCCACGTGTTTAATACACCATTAACACCTGAGTTTAAAGCCTCAGGGAAGGAACATAGCACTTTGGATGATAAATTCTAGCAATGTTTACTAATTTTAAAAATCAGGGCACTTGTATTTAAAAGCTTAGCAAAAGCAGTAAATAATTGCGCTTTGCTCTTTGGAGTGTAACACAAAGAATGGGCTTCCTCCGTACTATTAGCACATTCTTCAGGTTTGAATCTTAACTCTGTCAACTAAACCCTGTAAATAAGACGATGTTCTTCTGTGTTTGAAAGTTTCTGTAAGCAGAAGAACAAAGGGAGAAATAGAAATTACTGAGCACCTACTTGTACTAGCTGCTCTTATGCACTAATTTACTTTGAAATCTCATTTTACTGTAACTTGCCAGTGGACACATTGCCAATGACTGGCTGAACTGGGATTTGGCTCATGACTGGTTGTCTGAGAGCTTCTTGTTTTGCCAATAAGAGAGTGAGAGGCTCTGGGGAAAGTTTATTAAGATAATAATAGGAGCACAGTCTACTTAACCAAGTTGCTCTACATAGGACCAAAGAGGAATTAGACTGGGAGCCTAAGAAGTCCATTCCAAAACTGAAGGTAAAATGAAGACAGATGCCCAATCTTGTTCGTGAAAATACCAGCAATATATCCAGCTATTTAGAAAAATTATCCTATATAATAACCATGTGGGCTTATTCTAGGAATATAAGGGTGGTTTAACACTCCAAATCCCATCAATTTAATTCATCACATTAGCAGAAAAAAATCATAATAATATATGGGTACAGAAGAAGCATTTGATTACATTGAACAGCCAGCTATGTTAAAAAATAAACTCAGCAAACTAAGAACAGAAGGTAACTTTCTTTATCTGGAATAAAAATGTCTACAAAAAAGCTATAGCAAAAGTCATACTTAATACTGAATATTATAAGTTTCTCTATAAGATTTGAAAGAAGGCAAAAAAGCCATTATCATTACTTCTATTGACATTGTACTAGAGTAGTGGTGGCAAGCCTTGCTTGGCACGTGTATTATTTGTTTTTTTTAAAGACAAAAGATGTTAATGTATGAGTTGTTTTTTTCTAAGCTGAAACCTCAGTATTCAGGTTTACTTGTAGTGTCGGCACTTTGTGATAAATAAGTGGGTTTGGGGTTGTGGGTTGAGCACTCATTTCTTAAAGGTTCACCATCCCTGTACCAGAAGTTCCAGCCAGTGCAATAAAGCAAGATAGAGAAAGAGGAGGCATAGGGATTAGATGAGAACCAAAATTGTATAAAAATTCCAACATAATCCTTTAGAAGACTCAATAATGTGAAGCTGTCAAATCTCTCCAAATTTGTCCCTAAATTCAACATAGTTTCAAAATAACAAGTTTTTTAAAAAGTAAAAAATGAGATGATTCTAAAATTTATGCAGAAATGTAAAGGACCAATAATAACGAAAATAGTCTTGAAGAAGTGCCAAGTTGGAGAGTACTCCCAGATATCAAGGCCATCTATAAAGGTATCATAGTTAAGACAGTGTATTCTTGGAAGAAAGTAGATAAATTAATAGAACAGAATAGGGTCCAGAAATAAACTCACAAATACACAATTACTTGATATATGACAAAGTTGATATTGTAATTAAGTGGGGGAATGCATGGGTATTTCCAATAAATGGTTCAATTTTATTTATTTTCAGTACCAGGTATCAAACTCAGGACCTTGTGCTTGCCAGGCAGGCACAGCACCACTGAACTACATTCCCGGCCTGGTTTTAAAAAAAGGACTTTTGATCCCTACTTCACATCACACACAAATTCAGTTATGGATCAATTCAACATCCAGATATGAAAGTTAAAACCTATAAAGCTTTTAGAAGAAAATACAGGAGATCGTCTTCACAAATTTGAGATAGAGGTTTCTTAAATGAGATACAAAACGTACCAATCATGATGGAGGGAAAAGATACTGTGGAGTACATTAGAATTAAAACCTCTGTTTTTCAAAAGATGAAGAAAGTTAACAGGCAAACCACAGAATGGGAGAAATTTGGAATACATATAATTGACAAAGGACATATATCTAGCTATCTAAAGAACTCCCACAAGTTAATAAGAAAAAGGGAGACAACTCAATAGAAAAAATGATCCAGAAACCCAAACAAGGACTTAAAATTGTCTAAATAGCCAATGATGACACACCAGTAAAATCAAAGATGCTCAGTTTTTTTTGATTTAACTTCTATTTATTATAATAGTAAAACATTAAGCTACAAAAAGCCAAAAGTAACAAGAATGTCAAAAGTGTCTCCATATTGCCTCCAGATGTTGTCATATTCCCATTCTCCCCCTCTGTGATTCTCTTGCTTTGCTTCGTTTTGTTCCTTAGTTTGGCAAATGCAAGACTAAGGCATGAAGCACCACCCTCAACCCCATCCTCCAGGTGTTTCTTAAGCATCCGCATATTGGGGAAGACCTGGTAGCAGCCCATGCACCTAAAGCCACTATACAGGTCCTCCAGCCCCGAATCCTGGGCCAGACGCCCAGGCTCTTCCCTTTCCTCTTGGCCTTCCCCATGCAAGCCATTTTCACTGTCAGTTAGGACATCTCTTAGGCACACAGAAGAGAGGCTGGCTTTTGAAGGGATCTTCTCAGGAAAGGTCATTTTTGCTATTCTTGTCATCTTTGCGGGGGGCTCCAAATCATCTTCTGTATCCCCCAAGGAAGCCATGCCCCTTTTCAATGGGACAGGCTGATAGTAAACATTCAGGACTTTTTTTCTTTTCAGTAGATGTTGCAGACTCTAAGGAGTTATTGGCCAAGGAGGAAGGTAAATGAGAATGTACCATGAAGGAGAAATTTTCCTTCTCCATCAAATCTTGATTTAAAAGCCTCTTGGACAATCCAGGACCATCATCATCCATAGGAATGCACTTGCTTGAAGAAGAGATGCACGCCAAATGTTCTGAGACTGGGAAATTCTCTCCTGCAACCAGATTTGAACTTGGGACCATCTCATGTGTCTCAGCGGTATCCTCTGGAGAGTCATGCAGTTCTGCATCCAAGAATTTGTCTTCATAGGAGAAGTCCCCTGAGGGTGAGGAAGAACTATCCGCCACTTTGTGGCCTTGAGTATGGGCCAGTACCTTGGCTCTACCCTGCAGAACATCTTGTAAATCCAACTTTCCTCTTGTACCCCTTGACTTCTTCACAGGTTGTTTATACAGTAGTATAAGAATAGAAAGCAAAAGGTGAATAAAAAAGGAAAAATGTCACAGCTACTATGAAACATACTGAATTAAAGTAGAATGAAATAAAAACTTCACTTTGAAATTAAACATTAACCAAGGGACAGAACAATTACACAAGACTATTTAATGCTATAAAACCTTGACAACAGCTGGGCATGGTGGTTCGTGCCTGTAACCCCGAGACTCAGGAGGCTGAGGCAGGAGGATGGTTGAGAGTTTGAGGCCAGCCTGGACAACGGTCAGTACATTGACAGCCTGAACTACAAGATGTGACCCTGTCTCAAAAAACCAAGAAGACAAAAGGTAAATAAATCTTTGGCAGTTACAGTCAGTAAACAAGAATTCCAAGACAAGGATGATAAGGCAATGTAAAGAAATAAATATGAAAAATTCAGAGTTCTGAAAACTAAAATGCTAAAATATTGACAGTAGGTTTGTCATAAATGGCTTCTATCAGTTTGAGGTAAAGATCTTTGTATACATATTTTCATTAAGTTTTTTTTAATCACAAAGGGATGTTTGGATTTTGTCAGAGCCCTTTTCTGCACCTATTGAAGTGATTATGTGACTTTTGCCCTTCTGTTTACGTGGTATTTTACATTTGTTGATTTACGTATTTTGAGTGATCTTTTTAATGATTTGTTGTATTTTGTTTACAAGTATCTTTGTAAGGCTGAGGATTTAGCTCAGTGGGCACTGTGCCTGCCTCCTGAGTGCAAGGTCCTGAGTTCGATCCCTGGTACCAAAAAAAAAAATGTAGCTACAAGTATCTTTGTGATGATTTTCACAACTACACTCATTAATGATATTAGCCTGTAATTTTGTCTGTTTTGGTGTCATAGAAATGTTACATTTAAGAAATGATATTGGCAGTGTTCTCTTCCTTTCAGTCTCATGGAAGAGTTTGAATATTGGCAGTAGATCTTCCTGGAAGTCAAGATAAAATGCTGAGTTTTTGTTAATTGGGGCGGATTTTATTACTGCCTCCATTTTATCACCTTTTAATTGTTTGTTCAGGATTTTTCTATCTTCTTGGTTAATTTTTTGTAATTCTTATGTGTGCATTAATTTATCCAATTCTTCTAGATTCTCCAATGGATTGGAATATTTGATTTCAAAAAGTTTTATAATCCTCTGGATTTCTGCAATGACTATGGTAATTTTATCTTTTTCATTTTTAATTCCATTGATGTAAATATTTTCTTTCCACTTTTGGTAAGTTAGGCTAAGTATTTACCAATTGTGTTTACCATTTCAAAGAATCAGCTGTGATTCATTGGTCCTTTTTGTTGTTTTTCTTTTTGTATGTCTCAATTTCATTAATTCCTGCTCTGATCTTTATAATATAGTTCCTTCTCCAATTTTGGGTTTGGATTACTGTTCATTTTTTAGGGCTTTCAGATGCATCTTTATGTTATTTATTATGCACCTCTCTTTTTCTAATGTAGGCATTCACAGTTTAAACTTTGCTCTTAGAAGAGTTTTTGTTGTGCCCCATAGTTTTGTTATTTGTAGTTCCATTATAATTTGATTCTAGGAAACTTTAAACTTCAAATTTGTTCCTTGATTATTCAACAGTGTATTAATGCCAGAGACTCCTGAAGTAAGTCTTTAGTCCCTATCTGCCCAGTGTGTGATGCAAGGTTGAAGAAAATCTTAACAGAGTTAAAGGGAAAGTGTGAACTGGGACGGCCAATGCTCCTTGGGCAAAAGGCACTGGCCCAACTCTTCCACCTAATTTTATTATCCATCAGTCAGGGTAGAGGTGCACGTACGGATGTGCAATATGTGAAATTATCATGAAAACTAATGCAGGCAAGGCTTTAAAGAGAAGTCAAAGCTTTTCCAAATTATAAGCAAGATAGACAAAATATATTGTTGTAGTTAAAGCATTGTCCTTTCAGCTATGAAGGCACTAACTGTGGGAATGGAATCTGGGTGTGATTATTCTGACCTCAGCTATTGATGTTATCTCATATTAGCCCCACAGATTCATAGGTCATTGCTCTGGCCTCAGCTGCGGCCATTAATGGGGAGGTCGTATTAATCTGCACACTACCGCCATGCTCATGAGACACTTCTGTGAGTCACGTAGCTTCAGTCAGACTTGCTCCTTTTTTGTTTGTTTGGTACTGGGGATGGAACTCAGCACTGAGCTAAATCCCTAGCCCCCAGACTTGCTTCTTAAAGTAAGCCAATTGAGAAATTTAACTCTTTGCAGCCTGCACTGCTTACAGCATGTTTTGGGCATAATCAATATTGAGGGATCTGGCATCTCCCCATTCTGTCTTTAGAGGTTGCATCAGCTGCATCAGAGTGAACTGAAGTTGGAGTGCTTCCAGATGGTGGTTGATTCTTATTCCTTTATAGCAGGAGAAAGGATGATTACCATTAATGTGATCAATATATTCTCTGGGTTAATTGGCAGACCCTGGTGCCCCACTAGATGACAGGCCTCACTCACAGTACTCTCCAGACTGATCCATCTTATCACTTGAGCAGGATGATTGCTCTGGTCTGGGACCCATGGAACCCGCTGGCTCCTCAGTCTTGGTAGTGGACGTGGGGAGAGCCTCTGAGCAGATCTCTGCTGATATGTGTCTGTGGGCCTTGGGCTGCAAGGGGAGTTGCTTAGACTCAGCCTCTGCATGGCTCGCAGCGGGGGTGCCATGTGGTGCTGTTGTCTGGGGACCCATCTCGATCCATGGGCGCATGCTCCAGGTTGGCAGCCACAGCATTTCTCCATCATCTGCTTAAGTCCCTCTTTAGCTGGAACAGATGTTTTCACAATATCATCAATAACCCACCACTGGTCAGCAAGGTAAAGAGCCACAGCTGTGAGTGAATCCTCAGGAGCAAAAAGAGCAAGAATTTTCTGGGTCTGATCGCCACCATAAAGAGGTACAAAGCCTACATTTGACAGACTAATAGGAATCTGAAATGATAACGTAGTATTGGGAAGAAGAAAACACTCTGGGTTTTCAGGATCCCCACATTTTAAATCTAACATGTAGTCTTCAGCAGAATTTTCCAGTTCCTCATGACTGCAATTATCCAACAAATCCACAGGGAATGCCATCCTCTCCATTCTGAAAGCTGAAATGTTTAATGTGCAAAAATGAAATAACTCAACAGACTGCTACAACTATCCAAATCTCCGGTGGCCTCAACACTGCTTGGCAATCCCTTTTCAACCTGCAATTGTGCGTTCCTTAGCTGCTGGCTGGTGATTTGTGTTTTTTGTTGCATCATATTTTCAATTCGTTGGTTGACTTGTTTTTCCTTCTTGAGCTCATTTTCATAAAATCTGGACCCCTTTGTGGCTTCCATTATAATTTTATTAATTTTCTCTTTATCTAATCCTTCCATTGCTGCATTATCATCATTAAGTCCCATCCTAAGCAGAAGATCATCTTTGTAATTGTCATTCTTCTCCTTTGTGGTATCCATGGTGTGGACTTAAAGTAGTTTCTTCTCTGTTATCTTTGGCAGATTTAATATCTATTGAGTGTCAATCTAGGGGAATGAAAGATATCACAGGTATTTCTCAGAAACACTTCCGTAACTTTTTCCTGAAGATCCCAGTAAAGTTGGCCTTTCTCCATTGTTATCCACTATTTCCTGCCATCATGCCTTTTCCTTCAACTTCAAAGTATCCTCATCTTTCCATCCAGTTGCCCAAGACTGCGACTCAAAAGATGTTCAGTTTAAAATCACAATATCTATTACTACACATACCAGGTAGCTAAAATTATTTTTTAAAAAACCAACCCCCAAACCCAACAATATCAAGTACTAGCAACAGGATGTAGATTAATATATCTCTAGCTATGGAAAATTGTTTAACAATATTTACTAAATCTGGTACACTTATGACCCAGCAATCCCATATCCAGTAAATAACTGTTTTGGTTTTTATCTAAAAATGTCCTCCAAAAGTCTCATGTGTTCAGAGGTGGGGCTTTTGGAAGACTAAATCATGGGAACAGTTATATTCATCAATGGATTAATCAACTGATGAGTTCATAGCTGAAAGTGCTGTTAAGTGGTGGGCTCTAGTTGGAGGAGGTGGTTCACTGGAGGTGTGACCTAGAAGGACATAGTTTTCCCTCTAGCTGCTATTGTCTCTGCCTGTCTCTATCTCTTCTCTCCTTTCTTTTTTCCCTTTTCTTTTCTCTCTCTCTCTCTCTCTCGTTCATTCTTTCTTTCTTCCCTCCATTCTTTCTGGCTGCCATGGGTTGAACAGCTTTCTTCTGCCATGTCCTTCTACCTTGCTGTTCTGCCTTGTAGTCTGCCAACCATGGACTGAACACACTGAAACCATGAGCTAAAAATAAAACTTCTCTTTTCACTTGCAAGTGTCTGTATTTTCTCCCAGCAATTGGAAAATAGGTAGTCCAATAGCCAACAGAAATCAATATATAAATTTATCAAAAGTCACATTTGTATGGCAGGACTGTTAATAATAGAACCAAACTGGAAAGTACCCAAATGTGCATCCATGGACCTATAGAAAATGGATAAATGAAATGTAGTATAAGTATCTGTGCAGTAGAACATCACACTTATGAGAAACAACAAACCCAAATCATGCAACCATGTGGATGAATTCCATAAACTATAAAAATGAAAGAAGCCAGGCATAAAAGGGTACACACTGTAAAATTCCATTTATAAGAATTTTTAAAACAGGAAAATTTAATCTACGATAGAAGCCAAGATAGTTGCCTTTTGGGAGAAGTAGTGGTAGAAAAAGACAAAAAGGAGTCATTTGGGCTCTGATTTTTGTGCTGGTGACAGGAGCGAGTTCATGTGAAGTGAAACCTTGAGCAGTATGCTAATGCCTTCCTCAGTTTTTGGTATGTAAGTTATGCTTCATTGAAAAGTTCACTTCTGACAAAGAAAGAGCGAGGGCAGAAGCAGAGTTGCTTTTTCCCCTTGTCTCTCAAGCTTCACTCTGGCCTACACCACATTTGAGCTTCATCAAATGGAAAGTGAAAGGTTGATCTCATGTTATGGGGATGGGAACAGGGAAATGACAGTGATGAGCTCTAAGCTTGTAGGAGGTGAAGCAAGAAAGTCCAAAGTTACCCTGAATGTTTTAAAGATCAGAGATCAGGTATGTGGAGATTGGAATGCCTGTCTGAAAACATTAGCCAAGAATTGCAGAGCTGGTATTTTTATCCTGGGATCAGACCCATCAGGGCAGCAGGGTGGAGAGGAGTTTAATCTATCTAAATCCAACAAACACTCACTGGTCACAGGCTGTTTGTGATGTTCTGTACATGATCTTGGGGACTCAGAAACCAGGCATGAGCCCTGCCCTTAAGGATCTCTCTGTGTACTAGAGGGATTAAACAGCAGGACAGGCATTTACAGTGCAGCCTGGAAAGTGTCCTGTTGGGACAGCCACAGAGTGGAAAAGAGGAAAGAAGAAAAGTGCTAATCCAGACTGGGGATTGGAAGAGCCTTTCTGGGGCAAAGGGGTCTGTGCTGGGAACCAAATGCTGGCCAGCAACCAGCCAAGGGAAGGAGTGTCACAAGCGTAAGAAGTCTTCTGTGCACAGGCCTGGAGAGCAGCACGAGCAGGGGGTGTCTGGCAACCTACAGTGGGTGTGGAGCCAGGGTCTGCTGTGGAGGGGGTGAGAGAACAGCCTGGAACAAACCAAGTACCAGTGGCCTAGTGAGACTTGCCAAAGATCTCTGTTTTAATCTAAGGTGATGTAACCAAAAATCCTTTCTGAACTCTGTGCCCCTGGGAAAATCCTTTCAGCTTTGATAGCATCACAACTTTATTAGTTTTACTTTGAATATTACCTCCCTCCAACACTTTTCAAGATACACATAGGGAGGTGATTTGTCTTCCAGAGGCCTCCACACAGCAGGTGCTCCCAGGAAAGTTGGCTCACTGATGAGTGTCTAGGGCTCTGGAGCTAAGGGGGACAGAATCGCAGCCTTATTAATCAAGAACACAAAAGCTGGCTCAGACCCACACCCGCCACCATGTGCTTGCAGCTGAGAATACTGCAAAGGCAATAATCAGGATGGAAAATTCCCTATTCGGAGTTCTGGAGCCCTGCAGCCCAAGGTGGCAGCTGGTGGCCTGTTAGTCCCTGGAGCCCTGGCAAAATGGAAGAGCCCTGTTTATGCAATTCTGGGCAGGACAGGCTTGCTTTCTCTTGATGAAGAGAGATAGTTTATGATTATAGGAATACTTCCTCAGTGATTTTTTTTTTTTTTTGACTCTTAAGAGATTAAACTGTTATAGTAAGGAGGCAGCTGGAATTCTTCTGGCTTGATAAGGTCTGGCTTCCTAGTTCCCCCTTAGAGGGAAATAAAAGATTGCAAAATTGATTCATTGCATGAACAAATTTCAAGGGTGCTGTCAGAATCAGCCCGGGCAGCTGAATTTAAAGACAGGATGGTTGGAGCAGAGATGAGCAGGCGGCATCAGACAGACACCAGGCATCAGGGAGGTCTGGCAGCTCTGAGAGGCAGAATTCCAGGGTTTGAAAGGATTGGAAGAAACAAGGGAGGGACCTCAACCCTGGAGGGGAACCTGGGTCCTACATGGGTCTCAATGGAGCAAAGGGAAAAACAAAGGACACGTCCAGGTGGACAGGAAGCAGTTGCTAAGCACTGCTGGAACCAAGGAATGCACGAAGAGTGAGACCCAACTATGAGAACTACAGTCCAAAGCAAGAAATAGGACATAAAGGATGAGACTCGGTAGTAACTAACCATTATATAACACGTAATATATACCAGGTACTCTTCTGAGCCCTTACATATATTTATTCACCTCGTTCTCACAACAGGCCTATGAGGTCTGTATTGTTATTATCCCCCATTTTAGAGATGAGAAAGCTGAGCAGAGGGATTAACTGTCTGGTCTAACATTTCACAGGTAGTAAGCACTGGAGGCACGATTCAGTCTGACCACAGAGTTCACATGCTTAATTAACCATTGGATGTGAAGGCCTTGTCAGTACTGGGACAATACTCGGTTGTCAATCTCTTGCAAAAGTCTTCTGAAAAAGGAAAGTGATGGCTTTTAGAACCTGGGAGCAGGATTGAACTTGAATTTGACTCACTTTTGTTTTTGTTCTGTGGTAGTGGGGACTGAACCCAGGGCCTGTGTATTGAGCTAACTCCCTAACACTTTCTGTATGTTATTTTGATACAAGGTCTTGCTAAGTTATTAAGTTGCCCAGTTTGGGCTCAAATTCGAAAACCTCCTACTTCAGCCTCCCAGAGGGCTGAAGTGTGCACCATGGTGCCCAACTTTTCCAATTTTTAAAATTTTTCTTGTACAAATCCCTGGCACATAGCCATGGCTAAAGACTCCAAAGACTCTGATGTGGGCTTTTTACCAGATGGTCAGTGAAAACTGACAGGGAGACTTGGTGAACATAGTCTCTTTCCAGAGGTCATATAACGGTAGGTATTGGAGATTAGCAACAAGGTGGGCTTGGTGAAGCTACTACCTAGGGTAGCAGGGCAGTCCCCGGCAGAGGTGTAGCATTGGTGTAGCAGCAGCTTCTTGGGTACAGGACCAGAGACGATCAATGCCACTGCCTCTGGGAGTAGGGATGAGGACACCAGCACACAGCCACAGTGACCATCACCTTGTAAGGGATGATGTAGACCTTCCTTACTAATCTTGTTCCTCCAGTAGTCTCTCTACATGGGGACAATGGAGAGCTTGGCCAGGATGATGACTCTTTGGGTATCTCCTTAGAATACTTAACACCCAGGTCCACACAGCCACTGTAGTCATTGACAATGACAAATGCCCCGAACCTTCAAAATGCTTTGAATTTTCAAAACCCCAGTCTTAAAGGTGGGTCCTAGGAAAATCCCATGACATGTCCTTGGTCAGGTACCCCAGCTTGATGGGACCCACTCCTTGTCCTGGGCCTTGTCTTTAAAAGCTCTGTGACCCTGACTTCAGATGCTGCTCCGGCAGCTTCACAAAAGCTACAGAGCCCTTCCATTCCAGGGTCTCCTGCTGGATCAGCACCCAGGGCATTTTTTGTATTTTCTTGGAAAAGAAGCAATCTTGCTTTCCACAATCCCTTTTATCCATGAGTGCTATTTTTGTTAGTTAATTTCCAAACATCTAAGCTCTAGTTGCTGTGATTAAGACTTTGATCAGTTGAAGACTTTAGTCTATGACCTTGGTCTGCTAGCTTTGTGATTTTTCCTTTTTTTTTTTTTCAAGTTTTATCCCAGCAGCCACCAGGATGGAGAACTGTTTTCTTGCTTTGGCTGATGCAAATATCTGGATGACAACCTGTCAGGCTCTCAGTGCCTCTGGCACAAAAGGTAAAGTGAGCCATTTTCAAGGTGCTGTGTATTCCCAAATGGACACTGCAGCTCCATTAATTAATTTCCATGCTCTTTGGCTGAAAATTCATGGCACTTTGTCAAGCAAAATAAACATTTCAAAACAGAGTTAAGATCTTACTCTAATCACAGTAGCCTAAGTATCAATGAAGAATAAGACCCACATAAGCTGGGCTGAAGAAGCATTTTACTACTTTAATTCCAACCCCAGACCCAAGAATGCTTGCAAATTGGGAGGATATTTGGCAGAAATGAAGTGGCTGGCACAAAATATGCAGCAATTTCAGTCATGATCACAAATACTCAACTTTATTTGGCATAAACAGGTCTTTAGGGTATATTTTCAACTCATTGTTTGGAAAATTTAAGCACATAAATGCTGTTAGCTTTAGCAGGGTTTTGTGTGTATGATTACGAGTAGCCTTATTAAGATTTTTACAATATACACATTACCCCTTTCTGTGTGTGTTTTAAGTACTTAGAAAATTTTCTTTACAATGAAGCGTTTTTGCAGTAACATATATTCAACACGAGCTCTATCAGATCTGGTGCCGGGGCTGGGAGTATAGCGATGGTCCCAGTCAACTGCAATGCATTTCTCTGGAGGCTGCCATAAAACCATTATAGAAGACAGGAAAAAAGCAGAGAGGACACAGGGAAAGTATGTGTTCATCCTATAGGGAGTTTGTCCAACACTATTTCTAATATATGGAGCATCTAGAAGATGCTAAACACAAATACAGGCTCCAGGGTTGAGATTAATGTGAGGTATTTTTCAGGCTTTATAAAGGAAGTAGAATCCATTTAACTAAGGCAGGTTTTGGAGAAGGTTTAGACTCTGCCCTTCATGATGTTTCCTCAGTATCATTACAAGGGATGGAGTTGGCCTCAGGAGCCCAGTTCATGCGCTCTTTCTTTCATCTCTCGTCCATGTTGGTAGTGACAGGTATCTGTTCTGTTTTGCATTGGCTGAGAAGTAGTGATCCTAGTCATGTGCAAGACATAGTTTCTGCCCTTGGGGAAATAACAATCTAGTGCAGGTAACATGATAAGTAATTCTGCCAATTAGGATCTGTGCTGCGATGTAGAAGTGGACAGGATGCTGAGGGAAGGCAGAGGGGGAGGTAATTCTCGCTTCTGCCTTTGAGATTGAATGAATGCCTGTCTTTCCTACCCACAGAGAAGGGAAAATTGCTCCTCTTTTCAGATTCTCAGATGACACCAATGTTTACTGTCTTCAACCACCCCTAGGTTTCTCCTGTGACTGCCATAGAGCAGACATTTTGCTAGGCATGGGGTGTACTGGAGTGAACAATATGTGGTGATGATTCCTGGAGATTATAAACAAGTAATTACAATGCAGCCTCATTTTATGTAGATATGAAGCATAGAGGATAGAAAAATACAAAAAGTAGTAATACACATATACAAAGGATTGAAAATATTAATGAAGCCCATCCATGTACAACATGTAAAAAAAATGCAAATTTCCTTCCCTCAAATAATTGTTCCTCTCAAAGCTGGTAAATGAGTGAATTTTAAACTGTGCTTTATGTTTTTGCTGCACAGCGGTACCACTTCGTAGTTGGTTTAAAACAGTCTTAATCCTTTTTCAGGATTAACCTTGAATTTCGTAAGCTTTAAATTATACGGATAGCCTTGGGAACATGACCCTCAGGAAACCTGCAGCAGCTGTACTGAACAATAAATAGTTAGACAGGTACAATAGGCTGTAAAAGGGCTTCAAGAACTGGCCCCAGCCCAGTGTGGCACATCAGGGAAAGTCTCCTCGAAGGAGTGATGGTTTAGGCTGAAATAAGAAGGCTAAGAAGGACCTGGCGAGGCAGAGAGACAAATAGCTGCCCAAGCACTCTGCTCAACAATTAGGTGGGCTTCTTTCTTTCAACCTGGCTTTGCTTTTTCTCTAATTGGTTGTTGCTCAGCCCAGAGAATAGTGTTCTTTGAGTCAGGTGTCACTTAAGAATTGCTCGTATATGTTTAGGAGATGGGAGAGCAGGGAGAGAAACCAAGGAAAATTAACTTTGGTCAGCAGAAATAACAGAAAACATAAATTTCTAACTCTGTGTACTTCCCTTAGCTTATTATTATTATTATTTTTTGGTACTGGGGATCGAACTCAGGTCCTTGCACTTGCGCAGCAGGAGGTGAAACCACTGAGCTAAATCCCCACCCCTTCCCTTAGCTTATTGACAAACAAACAAGTCAGTAACTATCAACCTGCAATTAATTTAGCTGACTAGTTCCATGTTTGTTTGGGTGATTATGCAATGTATATTGTATTTGTTATTAAACACCTTTCTGATGGGAAATAAGTCACTAACAATCTCTTTTTCTTCTTCAGTTAGGCTTCCTATTATGAGTTTTAAAAAAATTAGAATGTCTTTCAGTTTTAAATTTGTAAAGCTGAGGGTGATAAAACATCTCTGGAATTCAGCCCTCTTACCACTGGGGATGTGGAAGAAATTCAGAAGCCCCATTGAAACTCTATCAAATTCTCACTGAAGATGGAAGTCCATCAGATAAGAGGACTTGTCCAAGATGTGAAATGGGATCAGAGCTAAATCCTTATTCAAAAGTTGAGAACTTGGGTGGATATAATGACAAGACTAGAAATAAGTACATTATTGCCATGGTTAACACATCACTTGCAGTTTTGTCTGATATTGAACTAAAAATCATTAATGTGTTATACCATTTGAAAACAGTAATGACTAACACTTTGTGAGCTCATACAGTATGTCAAATGTGCCCTAAGAACTGTAAGAATGTTAACTGTCCTAACCCTGTAATAGCACAGTGGTGTATATTTGACTTTTCTGACAGGAAATTAGAGCCCAGGTCAGGCAGTGTCTTTTCTAAAGTGCTACAATTGGTAAATGGTGGGGTGGTTAGCTATGCACCCAGGTGTTATCCTTAAAACAGCTCCATGAGGTGGGTGTTCTGAGTGTCTCAGCTCTGTAGATGATGAAACTGAGGCACAGAAAAGTGAAGTAATGTTCATAAGATAATCTAATAAGTCTCAAATTCAAGACACTCCAATATGGATCCGATTCCCATAGTATGTGATGGTCCAGAATATAGCCATTCAGCAGAGTAATAACCACTCTTTTGTTGTTGATGATGATGATGTTGATGCAAGTAAAGATTACATGACAGCCTCTCACTTCGGGAATGCTCCCATGCAGCTTCCACGTTGCTCTGATATTTAGGGTTGAATTTCAATATTCCAAATAGAACCTGATCTCTACACTTTCTTGCTTTAGCTTATTTTTCTGGCCTTGTGCCTCCCACATTAAAACTTGTTTTCTTTCATTTTTAACTGATGATCTTGCCTTCAGCAGACAGATCCAAAGTGTAAAAGGGAGGCAGAATTAGCTCAGGAGCTGGGTAGTCACTCAGGTCTGAATGCAAGAAATGTTTACCAAAACAACTCAGTCAAGTCACCAAAGATGGAACCAGAGAGTTGAAAAGCAAAGTCAAAGAAATCCATGTGCATCAGAGAAAGGAGAGCTAGACAGATAGACAGCTGTCTTCAAAGGTTGCTCAGGGACCCGATAAACCTGAAAAGACTGTGCCCTGAATTTCAATGTGGGTGGGCAGATAAAGGAACACTATTTCTTCCTTTTGGTTTTCCCAGGGCGTGCTCAACAAAGCAAATGCAATTTGCATTCAGTGAGTGAAAGCCACTCACATCTGTAAACACCAACTGTCCCAGCCAGCAAAACCCTCCAGAAAACCGCTCAGTCCCATTTCAAGGAGCCAGATGTGAAGAGAAAGGCTTCTGCTTTCCATTGTCCTTTCCACTTGAGTTGTAAGACCCTGGGGAAGCTCCACGTGCAGTGGGGGAAAACGTGGTACTTTTTGCAGAGTTTAATTAAACTCTTCCTGGCAGTGGTGAAGAAGTTTCATTTCCTCCCAAGCCCTTTTTCATGTGTTCCCTACAGGTAGTACATACTTTTCTCTTCTGATGGAAGCTCATTAGGACCACATGAATATGCACAGACTTCAGGAAGGATCCAAGATGCTCTCTGGGCATTTGGCTCATAACTTTCAATTTAATCAATCAACTCAGTGGTATAGTAAAGGGATTACAACTATCCCACTCCCTGATCACAGGCTATCAGCTTTACTGCAGGGCTGCCCTATACTAATCCTTTTCACTAAAAGAAGGCAAGGCTGCCTGTGCTGAGATTTCCTATACCCTTTGTCCCCTTATGTGTTTGTTCCTTCACTCTGAATTTAACTAAGACTAGGAAAAAGCTGAAAGTATTTCTCTGGGCTCATGCTTCACTTCCAACCCAAAACAGTAGAGTTCCTTGCAAATTGGGAGGCATGCTTGCCAGGGCTATAGTGCCTGGCACAGGCCTTTGCAAAAACTACTTGTGATTATAAATAGTTGCCCTTTCTTGGCATACATAATTCTTGAGGGTGCATTTTTCAACTCATTGTTTGGAAAACTTAAGAACATAAATGTCATTAGTTTTAGCAGAGTTTTGTGTGCAAATTCCTGACCATACAGAATGCTGCTGTTTAATGGACTTTGTATATATCCCCTCCTACAATTTCATAAGGCTTTTTGGTGTTGAGAATATTTTCATGCAAAGGGAAAATTAAGTGTTTATTATTAAAGTCTACATTTCTTGGCATTGCAACACAGGAACTGGAACTGGCAAACATATTTGAAGGAACTAGTAAATGAAAAATGCTCGGCTTGGTGTCAAACTTAAATGTTAATCACATCCATTTTTCTAGAGAAACTGGTGACGTTAGAGCTTACGCACTAACTGATCCATGACTTGCCAATAAATTCAATCTTTTTTCTCCCTGAAATCAGTTCAAAACAGGCGACTATTTAAGCTACATAAATGGCAAGCAAGTTATCAATAAATGAACTTATTCCTCTCAGCGGTAATGGGACTCTACCTGATAGAGAGAAGGAAAGTAATACTTTATATAAATAACAATTCTGAATGGTCACCCCAATATAGGCACATCTTATTTCTGAAAGGAGAGACTCCAGTAATAGTTTTTTGACTTCCAGGAGGAAGGAAGAGTTAGAGGGTCTGATCCTTCTAATTTCAAGCCCCATTTAAGTCCCAGTAAAATTGTCTGAAGCAAAGGTTTCAGAAGTAGCAGCCACATCACTGTGAGAAGGTCAAAGAAGAATGAGAAAAAGAGGAAAGGGTGATTTTGAACTTTTAAAAATGTTTGGCAGTACGAGAGAAGAAAGACACATTAAGAACCTGGGTGCAGGGTGGGGTAGGTGTCAGGGTGTGGAATCAGTAAACCATGAAATGAAACAAGAATCAAAACAGGATTTAGAAAATTGTTGCAATCTCTTTCTTAAGCATGTAAGAAAGACACGTCTGTTTCAGAAGAGCTCCTTGTGGGAAGATGGGGCGGGAAGGGGTAAACGATGACACAGGCAAATTATGGAATTGGAGGCTGTCAGAAATTAAACAGAGGGACAGAAAATGAACTAGGCAAAAAACATGCAGAGCATGGAAAAAGAAACAAAATGATGCAAAAGACAGATATGGGGAATGCAGCACTGTGGGAGACAGGAGTTCCTGAAGAAAGAGAAGGGATGAGCTGAGAATACTGTCTGTACCATATAGATCCTCTAAATAGAGCTCTGGGGTGAATGAGCAAGCAACACAGAACAAAAAATCAAAGATTAGAAAAAAGATCCACTAGAAGAAAAATGTCACCATTAATAAAATAGTTGGAGGTCTAAATAAAGCCCTTGCCAGTTCCATTTCAAATAACTGAGATCAACACACATCACTGAATGAAAACCTTAACTACAAAAGAAAAAAAGCAGGATTCTGTAGGAAAATCTGTGGATTTCAAACGAGGAACATGGTCACAAGAGGATGAGGACCAGGTTTTCTATTGTTATGGAAAACCATGCTCAGAGTTTTACTATATAATTTGGATTTTTATTCAAGGTATGCTATTATTCAAATAAAAATACTTTCACAAGTTTTCAGTTGTAAGAAATATAATCATCTGGGCCAGGGATTTAGCTCAGTGGTGCCGTGGCTACCTCGTGTGTACAAGGTCCTGAGTTTGATCCCTCATATCAAAAAAAAAGAAAGAAAGAAAGAAAGAAATGAAAAAAGAAATATAATCAACATCAATGTCCTGGCTTCCAAGGTTACTCTGACAGACCTGAGAAAAGATGATGCTGTTGAAATAGTGAGAAAGCTTGAATTAGTAAACATCTATCAAAGCGGTAAGTAAATAAGAATAACCAAGAACTGTTTGTGAAAGGAGTTAGGGAATAGGAGAACTGTTAGAATAGAAGTAGATTAAAACAAGCAAATTGAGCAGTAGATCAAATCAGTGGAAAATAGAAATGAGAGGGGTTAAGAAAAACAAAAAAACAGCAAAAACTTTCCATGAAGATGAATCAAAGATACTATGTTAATAAAGTATAGATGTTATATAAACTAGAAATTAAACTATCAATTGATTGGTGGTGGGGATCAAACCCAGGGCTTCATGCATACTAGATAGGCACTCTCCCACTGAGTTACACCCTCAGCACCTATTATTTTAAGCTGAAAGACAATTGAATTAAAAAGAAGATAGGTGAATTAAAGGAAGCAAAAACCAAAACCAAAACAAATGGATTGTCCATAATAATACCAAAGAAAATCTAGAGACAACAAAACAAATTAACTGTAAAATTTAGGAAGCAAAATGTAGAATGACCAAACATACATTGAAGAGGTTTAGGATTAATAAACATGTAAATTTAAACAATATTTGGGAAACAAAACAAAACACAAAAAAGACAAAAAGAATGCTTCTCATCAGATTAATGCAATAACTGACAGGGAAATCTCTAAAAGCTTAGTCTAAACTTACCAAAAAAAGTGAAAAACACTGAAAAGATATATCAAAGAGGAAAAACCACGAGAGATTTCTGACAAGGTGGAGTTTAAGACACAAGTTTTAAATCAAGCTAATTTGCTAGTTATATGGTGATAAAAGCCAGAGTTAATGAGAACAAGATGATATTATGTCTACAGGGCTTAAAGAGCATAGCAACAAATAGAGAGTAATCACTGCCACAAATCAAAGAGAAATTAATAAATATGCAATTTTAGAACAAGGTATTAAAACCTCATTATCAGAATATGACAAATCAAGAAGAAAATGATAAAGTAATAGACTTAAAAACCTAATTAAACAGACTACAATGTAGGAGACAGGGTGGATATTGCCAAAAATTAAATAGATTATGAAACAACAAAACCCTTGCACGTTTACCGCTTGTTCCTGATGAAAGGATGAGATAGCACATCCTCCTCCTCCTTGAAACCTCAGAAGTGGAGGGAAGCACAGACTCAAGTAACTAAGAAAGACACCGAACTAAGTGGGGGTGCAAAGACATCCTTGAACTGCACAGAGGAGAAGGAGCAGGTGACCTGCCCATGAGGAAGAGGTGGATGGAGCAATGATGACAGCACCTCTTTCCTTGGGCCCACTGGTGGCAGGATGGGTTTGTGAGGATTATTGTACTTCTATTTCTCCTCTCTATCACCAAGGGAGGGTCGTTTCCTGTCTTACAAACTCAAATGACTACAGGACCAGGCCAGTTCTATTCTCCGTTGCAGCCAGAAGGGGATGAAGGGAGACAGGTTTGTTGGGTACGCACTTCTCTGTTCCTTCACCCTCCAAGCTTGCAGGTCTGGGGATTAGAACCGAAGGAGATCACTTCTTCCTATGCCTGTTTTGTTCTGAGTGTCAGGATGAATCATTATTTGGAGAAGTTACCCAGTGGGCTAGAAGCAAATGTGGATATCAACAGTAATGAGGCAATCCCTGGGCCTCGGCTCCTTCCTTTCCAGAAACGCTCTGTGGCCCTTCCCCAGGCATGACAGTTATATGATCACTGCCACAGGAGCCAGATCCCAAGGAGCAAGATGGGTAAAATGAATGAAGAGCCAACTAGATATGAAGCAGCTTCCCTGCAGCAGGTGGGCCAGAAACTGAACATATAGCACACATCCTCAAAGACATGGAGAAGTTATTAGTAACATGAAGCAAACACAAGAAGCAGGAAAAGAAGCAAACATGAAGGAGGTGTTAAATGTGTTCAATGGCTATGGAACCCCTCCCAAAAATGCATGAACTGAATGAACTTCATCATGTGGAAATGTCTGACAGCCCCAAGCTGAATGAAGTCTATGTATTAACAGCCTGCTATTGTATTTTTAAAAATGTCAATAGCATGAAAGTTAAGAAAGACTAAAGAGACTTAACAAGTAAATGCAGTGTGTTATACTGAATTGAATCTTGCACCAGAATTTTTATTTTTTGTTACACAGTAATAGATAGTTACGTGTGGCTACTGCGTGAGTAAAATGTGGCAAGTCTGAATGCAGGTATGGTAAATGTAAAATATACACTGAATTTACCATTGAGCAGAGAATGCAAAATAATTATAAATTTTTATATAACTGAAGTTGAAATGCAATTTTTATATCTTGGTTTAGATAAAATAGCTTACAGTTAATTTCACTTTTTTGCTTTTAAAAATTTATTTATTTATTTTTATTTATTTTTGGTACTGGGAATCAAACTCAGAGCTTTACGCTTGCCAGGCAGGCAACTGAGCTACATGTGTGGCCCTCACGTTTTTGCTTTTTAAATGTGTTATTAAAACATTTAAAATTGCATAATGTGGCTCATACATGTGGCTTGTATTAGATCGATATTGTGCAGTACAGTTGTATAGAACATTAGAGGTAGAATTAATGTCATTTGGGCCAGGTATATAGATTAGTATCAGGATTTTATCAGTGTTAAAGAGTGTACTGTAATCTTGTCAAAGAGGGTCTTCTTATTGGGAAATACACACTGAAGCACCTGGGAGCCAAGAAGCAGGTACATATCTATTATTCTCAAAAGTTCACACATACACCCACACTATGTATCTACAGGGAGACAGAATGGTGTACAGCAAATATATAAAATAACAGTTGTAGAATCCCAGTGAAAGCTAATCAGAAGCTCTGGGCATGATCCCTGCAACTTTTATAAAAATGCATTCTTTCAAAGTAAAAGATTACAATAAATTCCCCCACAATGGATGAAATAAATAGCACAATAGTTGGGACAAGCAGGGTGGTTAGCACTAAAGAAAAAAAGATGGCTCCCAGAAGGGAGCACAAAGGTATGAGGAACACAAAGTAGAACCCAGATGGTATGACGGAGGTGAGTGTAGCAAAATTCTAGTAACTGGAAAGACAAAAAAGAGGACAGGGAATACTTGACAAAAATAATTCTCCCAGAATTAAAGGGAGAGTAAAGGCTTCATATTTAGAGGACTTGCAAAATAGGAATAATGGAGACACCTTGGGACCATAATGTCTAGTGAAATAAATCAGACACACAAGCTTAAATATTGCATGGTTACTCTTATCTGAGAAACCCAAAGTATAAATGAAGAACAAAATAAAAGAGAGATATAGGATCCAGGGAGAGAGATCATTCTCAAATGGGAAGAGGGTGAAGAGACGGGGGAAGGAGGAGGAGGGCAGGGAAGGGGGTAACAAAGCAGCGAAGATGTGTTCTATACACGCACCAACCCTCACAAGGAACGTAAAAATCCACACTCACTCACATTATATCAAAAGCTAAGAACATCAAAGAGCCAGACATTTTTAAAAAGGAGGAAGGAAGGAAGGAAGGAAGGAAGGGAGGAAGGAAGACAGATTGAAAAACAGAGAGAAGGAGTAGATCGTTTGGAAAGACAAAAGTCAAACTGACATTGGCCTTCTGAACAGCTGGATATAAGAATACAATGCTTTATAATATAAAAGAAAATGTTTTTGAATCTAAGACTCATATTCAGCCATATGTCACCTGAATGTGAGAAAGCACTAAAAATATTCTCAGGCATATAAAGCCTTAGGCAGTTTGTCTTGCAAAAGACCTATTATGAAAATACTCCCATAGAAAGTACTCAAATAAGAGAAATGCTAAAGAATAATGGCTGATCATAACTTTAGTACAGTTTATGGCTGTGTAATAAAGCAAACTAAAGAGAATAAAAAGAAATTATCCATGACACTCAAGAAATAAAATCAGAGAAAATAATCAATAGGAAGTATGTATTTGGGTAGAAGGGTGGTAGAGGTCAAAAGAATCTGAGAGCAGGTAAAATTATTCATTTTGTCTGGAGGAAGACATTGATATTACATGTTTACAAAGTCAACAGAGATAAATATACCTAAGTATGCATCTAGTATTAAAAACAGCCATTCTAAAAACAAAGAAATGAAGCAAAAAACTTTTAAGCAAATAGATGAAAAGTTAATTTAGGCAAGAGGAAGAAAAGAAAGTGTTAAAAAAGAAACAAAAGATAGCACAATCAGAAAATATAAGATAAGAGGGTAGAAAAAACAGTTTGACAGTAGTCACAATAACTGTTGAATGGAATGAAACAAAAACCAAACAAAGCCAGAGGGTCCTTGCATGGACAGACCAATGATGCCCATGTATCATGAAGTGAATAACATATCCCTTGGCTCCTGAGGTGGAAGAAGAAAAAGGCTTCCTAAAGTAAACATGTCCTAGGTTATTTTATTTAAAAGCCTTAGTAAATACAACAAAGCATAAATTATATATAATATGCTCCCTTACCAAGGTGAAATAAAAAAGCAAAATTAAGGACAAAAATATAAATGAAAAATCTCTGATTACTAGGAAATTTAAAAAGAACTCTGCTAATTAATAAGTATGTCAAAAAGATAAAGATGCAAAAAAGCACTCTATTAAGAGAACAATGAAAATGAGAACTGCATGATAACATTTCTGGGAAGGGCTCAGAGCTCAACTGAGAAGAAAATTCATAGTCTTGAGTGCACTTATTACTAACAAAAACAAAAGTAGAAAATCAGCATACCAAGTAAACAGTATAAAAATTTACCAAAGGAACAAAGAGATAATCCAAAAGAACAGTATACAAAAGCAGATGGATGTAAATTAGAAAAGGGAAAACAATAGCATTATTTAATCAGCTAACAAAATTTATTAGATAAAGCAAACCCAGGTAAATTTAGTCAGGAAATAAGAAGAATGAGTTGACTGTACTCTACAGTTGTATGTGAAGGACTATGAAGACAAATACAATGGATGATTTTTAAGGAAAGAAATAAAACTCTAAAATGAACACAAGAGAGCCTGTGTATAATAACTGATGAAGGAATTGGAAGAGAATTGAGGGTGAAGATTGGGGGAAAAGTACTGTTTTAGATAATTCTTTGAAAGTATTACTTAACAATAGAAATGGATAACAACTAACCACTATACTCTATGGTGTTGATTCTAAAGTCAGAGAAAGGACAGATTTAAAAATCAGAAACAATGCATCATTTTACTCTTGGATACAGATGTGAAGAATGTAAAGACAGTTCTGGTAGATTACCACATTAAAGGAGAGGCGTGGTAGTATGGGCTCTGGGTTAGATGGACCTGGGTTCAAAGCCTGGCTCTTCCACAGTTTTGCTAACCTTCTTGAGACTCAATTTCCTCTTCTATAGATAGGGAACACAGTATTCATTTCATGTTAAGGTGAGCATTATGGAGGAAAATGTATAAAAAAATTAATATGCCTCTCCAATAGTACATAGTATTAGGTGGAGTTAATTACGCATGTATACTAAAGAAAAATGCTTAAGTTCATCACAGAGTGGAAGACTGCTCTAGAAAATGAACACTAGTAACTATAATCCTCCACAATAGATTAAGTAGTAACAATTATATGTTCATAACAATAGGTGTCAGAGTGGCATTAAAAAAAATCCAACATCCATCTAAAAAATGGAAAGAAGGTATCTCTAACATACTTGAAGTCAAGAGTTAACATTATTTCTTAAGTGATAATAAAGGAATTTAAAATGAGCAAACAAGGCTATCCATTTTCATCTTTTGACTTTTTTATTAGGATATAATTGCAATATATAATGATTACCTTCATTTACATTTTCACCATTATTATTAACATTGTACTTGTGATTCTTGCTAATGAACAAGAGGGAGACAATAGAAATAATAGCGTAGAAATTTAAAAAACCAAAACATGTTGCTTTTTTCAAACAAATTATGATTGATTACCTAATGCGATCCAAGGGACCTTGGGTAAAACTATTAGTGAAAAGGTATACATGTGCAATAAAAGTGAATATGATCAATAGCATTCTTACATACAAATTATATCTGGCAGAAAGTATAATGAAACCTGGAAAATCACTCAGAATTACATATATAAATATATATATATATGGATCTATCTCTATATATTATATCTGTATGAATTAAGTTCATAAGGAAAGAAACTGGAAAGTTTTTATGGGCGAAGGGAAATAATTTTGGAAAAATTAAAATTTAACCAAGTCTCAGTTTTTACAGAACTTGTATTTTTATTTTGGACTTTTAATTTTTTTGTAGTGCTGGGTATGGAACCCAGGGCTTTCCTTGTGTATGCTAGGCAAAGGAGGTAGCACTGTACCATAGCCCCAGCCCCAGAACTGCATATATTTTTAAGGCTAGAAACATGATCTGTGCAAATGTTAGAGTTAAGAAACCATCCACCTGACAAGTGAGCACTGCAGGGTCTACTTAGCATTGCTCTTTGAATGTCTGAGGTGAAATGAGAGGCAGTGCTATGTAGGGAGAGGGAATCAGAAGGCTCGGGAACCAGAACATGGTTGACATCTGAGTTTAGACACGGACCCAGATAGAAGACAGTTGCCACTCGCCTCCCCTGAATATCTTAGGTCCAGGGAGACCAGGGTCGGGGAAGTAGTATAGGGGGAACAAGTGAAGTGGTTCTGAGACAGTCAAGGAAGGTGCAGGATGGGGCCATGTATTATCCTCTACAAAATTCTATAGTGAGGCAAAATCCTAGGGTAATAAGTGCATTTATTGTATTTGTTCATTCTGCATTTTGTTTTATCAAGGCAACCCATGTAAACAGAGAGTCTAAGAATCAATTTTTAAAAATGATTAGGGGTCAAGGTCCCAAAGGAAACAGATGGCTCACTCAAATGGGGCAAGAGAGGAGACAACTTGTAGGAAGACAGAAGGGGTGAAGGAGAGCAGCAAAGGAAAGACAGCTGGCTGGGAAGGGTGAGCGCCCTGAAACCTGAAGGCTACCCCCCCAGGAGGGAGCAGTCTCAGGAGCCAGGAGAAAGGTTAGTCAAAGCCTCGCCCTCTGGAAGAGGACTGCTCATCAGTAGCCTCTACGGTGAGGGAAGGGGCACAGTGATATAAAGACATGACTTCACTCTCCTCCGTCCTTGAGTTCCCAATGGCCACACCCAGTTGGAGGCCAGAGGGCAAGGGAGCCAGGCAGTGAGATCCCTTCTGGTCAACCTCCCAGAGCAGGGTGGGGAAGGATGGAAAGTGGGTTACAATGAAAATCCCCCCAAACTCCTCTAGTCAAATACCCAGAAGCACTAGAGAAACAAGAGAAACCTTGTGAGGCCTAACCAAAGAGAGAAGGAACTCGTAAGCTGCAAGTTTGGATTGATGCTGTGGCTGCCCACAGGCTTCAGTTTCAGTGGTCACACAGAGAAAGGAGACATGTGGATCTCTTTGAGCTGGAATCTGAGGCACCATTCCCTTTACAGGCAGAGCCCCTGGAAAAGCAAACTTTCAGTGAAAAGAGGAGCCAGAAAGAAAGCCAGCCGCTACATGACAAGAGAGTGAATCAAATCAGCCTGGGCTGAACAAACAGGTTTCCCCTGAGAATTCATAACCACCAATTGTGACATTGACATTGCTCAGCTGTCCTGTAATTTTGTTGTTGTGGAGCGGTCTGATTCTACCTTCTCTTGATCCCTTGAGTGTTACATATTTTTCTGCCTACTTTTAGGATTGTCCTGATTCCCTTTATTCTAAAATTTCATTGTAATGTGTCTTTTCACTCATTATGCTGAGCATCTGGCTTTGCCTTCCCTGTGTTCCATACAGGAGTTGGCTGGTGCCCAGCAGTGACCTGGAGGCAGGCACTTAAGACTCAGCTTGCCTTGTTTTGCTAACACAGTTGCTACTTGTTATTTGCTATCTCAGTTTTCGTGCTCTTTCATTTGTGTCCTTTTTTCCTTTTTTTTTTTTTTTTTTGTGGCTTTGTATCTTCTTATTCATCTACTGTTGTCTTTGTAGGATTTGGGGGATAAACAGAAATTAACATGTGTTCGACCTTCCGTGTTTAACTGGAAGATCTGATCATCAACTTTCCTTCTCCACTCCCCATCCATAAAAGGATGAAAGGTTGCAAGTGGGGAGACACTCACTGATGGTCAGAATTACTCTGCTTTGAGAGGGATTTCCCAGTGATGGAGAAGTGTGGGATTATTGTTTGTTGAAAATATGTGGTAATTTTATGCCAAGAGGTGTCCAGATTAATCATTTCTGGGTGTGTCTTTGAGGCTGTTCCTGGATGAGATTAGCATTTGAATCAGTGACCTGGATAAAGTAGAGCATCCTCCCCAGTGTTGCTGGGAATCATCTAATCAGTGGAGGCTCTGGAAAGAACAAAATGGCGGAAGGAGGAGTATGCCTCTTCCTGCCTACCTGTGTTAGAACACTGGTCTTCTCCTGCCCTTGGACTGGGATTTATGCCATCAACTACCACTGTTCTCAGGCCTTTGCTCCCAGACTAGAAGTACACCACTCTCTTTCCTGAGTCTCTAGCCTGCAGGTCGCAAATCGTGGGACTTCTTAGCCTCCATAGCTGAGTAATTATTTCTTGTAGTAAATCTCCATATCTATCTGTCTCTCTTGCTTATTGGTTCTATTTCTCTAGGAAGCCTTGGCTGCTATAATATTTAATTTTGTTTCAGAAGGTAGATTGGGAGAAGAAGCCTACAATCTGTGTTGCCACTGTTCCTGGCACTGTGCTAAGAAACCCCAGAAATGGCCGCTTTTATTCATAAATGAGAAGAAACTAAGGTAAATATTATAAAGCTAACAATTATTCCCAAGGTAATTTTTGGATTTAATGCAATCGCACTTGAAATTCTGACAGGATCCTTTACAGAGCTTGATGACACAATTTCAAAATCATTTATAAAAATAGGAAGACAATAATATTGGAGAGTATTTTAACAACCAAGAGCACTTCCACTTTCAGGACAGACACCTGGCTTGTCAGCTTTGACGCGTCTCTCATTCCTCCATATCCAATCCATGACAGAATTTACCAGTAAAAGAGAGAACAAATCAGGCCAGGGATTCAGCTCAGTGGTACCTCGCCTGCCTCACAAGTACAAGGTCCTGATTTCGATCCCTGGTACCAAAACAAAGAGAGAGAGAGAGAGAGAGAGAGAGAGAGAGAGAGAGAGAGAGAGAGAAGAAATCTATCGATCCACCCCACTACCCCTTCTACCACCATGGCCCAGGCCTCGCCATCACCCACTATATTGCTGCAATGTTCTCCCAACCCATCTTCACTCACACCACTGGCTCCATCCGGTCTGCTTTCCACTCAGTGGCCACGCACGACCCCATCCCTGTCATCGCCTGACCTCTTCAGTAGCTTTGCGTTGTTCATCTCCATCCACACAGTCTTCCTTATTCATTTTGTAACTGCTTCATTCATTCATTCACGCATGCATGCATTCATTCATTCATTCAACACTATTCAGAATTTTCAATGTGCCAGATGAGCAAAGCCCTAGGGAGGTAATGAACAAAATTAGACCTGATTCATGACAATACTCAAGTGATTTAAAAGGCAAAGGACAATAAACATTAAAAAAACCACATTCAAGTGTGTTAGTCATTAAACCAATGCCAATTTAAAATAATCATTCATTTATTATAACCATTAAATTGGCCAAATCCAAACAAAAAGGACTTGAGTTGAATGATGAGGCTGGGGGAAATAGATTTATTTATTCATTACCAGTAACATGGTGAATCAATACAAATGTTTTCAGAAGAATCTGGCAAGCAATCTCAAGAGCCAAACAAGAGGCCCATTATCTTTTGAGCTAGCAGTCTTACTCTTGGGAAATCATTTCAAGGAAATAATTCCAAAGAAGAGAGAAGAGGGGAGGAAGATTTTACATACAAAGGTTTTTTTTCTATTATTGTAGTGCTGTCTCTGTTACCTAAAGAGTTGACACCCACATGGTCAATAAAAGAATAGATAAGTTGCTTGGAGTGGGCTGATATCATAAATTATGACTATAAAAAATCAAGCACAGAAAGTAGGACACAATGTATTTGAATGCGATATAGTAATTGCATATGAATGAATACATAAAGAAAAATAGTTTCCAAGAAGAGCGGTGGTTTTCATGTGATTAGACATTTTTTAGAAATAAGTGCCCCAATGGAAAAGATGACTAAATCTCATTGTAAAATTAAACTTGATTATGTAGAGTATATTTCCCAGTGACCAAAGTAATATTTTAGGTAATGTATTATCACATAAAAAATGCTTGGCTCCTGGAAAAAATATCTTACCGTCAATATGTATTTGTTAAACATTATTGAAACTGATGCTGTAACAAAAGGGGGAAGTTATGCAGCTTCCATTGCCAGAGAGGTGACAGGGTCTGTATGGGATGAAAGCGTTTGTCAAAAACTCAGGTGCTATGTGAGAGCTACAGATTAAAGGGCCTCAGCATCTTGTTGGGTGTTCCCAATCCTGTGCCAAAGACTGGACAGGTCCCCAGTCCTCAGGACACCCTTATGTGCTTGGTCACCTTGCTCTTGGGAAAGAGCTGCTCCCACAGTGCCCGATACTGGGCACCAGAGACTGGCAGTGCCTAGACCAGACACTGGGGAGCTTGCAGCATTCAGGAACTCTGACCAGGCTCAGCAAATTCAGAACTTCTCTTCCTGAGTTAGGAGCTCTGTGGAGTAGGTCTTTATACACCTCAGAAAGGTACAGAATTTGGTTCCAGTTGAGTTCATGTTAGATAGCAGAACTTTATTAAAAGACGCTGTGGGTATAAGATGCAGAATTCTACTGCAGAGGACAGAAGATTGATTGCCTTGCGACAGCCCCCAAAGGAAGGCAAAAGGCAACCAGGATCTAAGTTTTGATTTGGTTCAGACACTTGCTGGTTATGTGATCTGAGCCTGTAATGTCTTTGTGCTTCAGGATATTTTTCACTTGTAAAATTAGAAAGTAAAACTTATTATGATCCAGCCTTAAAATGAATTTGTGGAGCTACTCCATTGGGAATGTTTTCAAAAGACTTCACTCTTTCTACATAGACAACAGAGGAGGAAAGCCACGGGCCATCTAGGCCACTCTCCTGACTTCATTCCTATCTCACCACCTTCTACCCTCCTAAAGAGAGGACTGCAGTGTGCTCTCAACTCCTGAGGAGGGAACCCTGGAGAGAGCATTTGGAATAAACCATTCTGCACCATGGTTGAAAAGGGCCACCTGCCGATGTGGTCCACCATTCGAGATGGCTTAGCACAGGGTGCTGCTCAATCCTCCATGGAGGTCCCAGGTGAATTCTCAGGGTCAAGTTACTCAGAACTGAGGGTCAGACACCTTGGGCTGCTATCTCACCCTATCGTAGATGTTCTCAAAATGTGATAAACAGGTTCTTGGGGACTCTGAAAGCCTCTTGGGGGCCCTGAGAGGTGATGATTGTTATCATAGTACTAAGACATTATTTGCTTTTTGCAATGTGTGGACATAAATACTGGCACTGAGCTCGGATCAAGGCAGTGGCCCTGAACTATATCAGGCAATGCATTCTTCACTGCCGTGTATTCAAAGTAGACAACAAAAGCATCAGTTTCACATAAGAATGTCCTTGATGTAACAATAAAAAGGATTCGTTTTCTTGAATCTGTACCTTTGAGTACATATTGTTTAATTCTTCTGTTATGACTAATTGCAAAACATGGAGAAGCACTCCTGCAGGTACTGAGGTACTCTGACTGTCCTGATGGAAGGCACTTAGGCAATTCTTTGAGGTGCAAGCTGAACTAGCCACTTTTTACATCCAGAAAACATTGCTTTTACTTGAAAGAACAAATGACGCACAAATTATGGCTATTCAGACTTGGGAATTTGGCAGGCATGTTCTCAAAAATGAAGTGAACCTGTCACTTGAAGGAAAACAACTGACAGTATTTGTTGCCAATGATAAAATTTAAGCTTTCAAGCAAAAATCCACATCTTGGAAAAATTTGTATCCATCACTATGAACTTGATGGCTTTCCAGCACTCAAACACTTTTCTGATGAGATTTGCATTCATATTAACAGATGTGACTTTTTATATTATTCAATGAACCGTTGGCACTTGGATGATATACATAACACTTTGAAGTAATATTTTCCAAATGACCAATGTATCATGTCATAAAACCATACATTTATAAAAGATCCCAGATGGAAGATAATGCATTTTAATGTAACAGTGTACAAATCCATTGACATAGTTTCAGTATTCCATATAAGTAACCTTTAAAAAAAAAACTACCATTTGTAGAGTTTGTAGTTTGTAATAGAGTTTATAGTAGTTTGTGGGGTAGTAGCAAAGAAAATTGTCTGTAATTATCCGGGAAGGTTCTTCATTTTTCCATGTGAAACAGGATTTTTGTCATATACATCAACCCAAAATGTATCACAATAGACTGAGTGCAGAAACAAAAGTGAATGAAAATCCATGTGCCTTTTAGTAAGTCAGATATTAAAAGGGTTTTCAAAAATGTAAAATGATGACATTCTTTTCACTAATTTCTTTTAAATAATATAGTCACGTTCATAAAATATGTTATTTATGTGAACATGTAAGTTCAGAATTAAACATACATTTTTAAATTAGTAGTAGTGGTATGTTACTTTAAAATTAATGACTAATACTTAAATATTTCTCAATTTTAATTTTGGATATGGTGAACATCAATAGATATAACCAATGTAAATAAAAGTATGTTGAAGTTCTCAGTGATTTTTTATTTATTTGGTTGGTTTTTTTGGTACTGGGCATCGAACTCTGGTCCTTCCGCTTGTGAGGCAGGCAGCAGAACCACTGAGCTAAATCCCCGGCTCTCAGTGATTCTTTAAGCACATAGAAAGGATCCTGTGGTAAAACACTCGAGAACATTGTTCTTAAGATCTCTGCAAGGAAAATGGCCTTTGGATGTCTAATTCACCAAAGAGACAGGTGCTTGATATTTATCAGTTTGTTCTACTGTAGGGAAGCTTCTCCAGACTTGGCAATGAGGGTTGCTTATCAAGATAGAATCTTCCATGAAACAGCAAGGGAAAGTCATCTACAGTACTACTGAAGATTGGCAAAATCACTTTTGAGAATATCAAATCTCAAGGTCCTCATTAGACCTTCCCTGTTCCCTTCCACAGGGTTCCAGTCCAATGAGTCTGCAAGTTTGCCCCTTTTGCTCCAAAGAAGGTCCAGCCCACACTTCCAACGTGACCAGGTATAGGCGGGACATCTGCCACCCAGGTCATAACAAATGCCACTCTAAGCTCAACCAACACTCAGTACCTAGTACTTGAGAAGCACCAAGTACTAAAAACCAAAGAAGGACATGTCATGGCTTTTACCCTGGAGGACATTTTAGTCTGGTGGTGAAGAAAAACTCCTGAAGAAATAATTACAGTATTATTTGATAAATGCTACTGTGTACATAGTTATCAAATTTTTCCAACAGAAAATAAGGACACAATCTGACAGGCAATGTCATAATATCTGACAATGAACTATCGTGGGGGAAACTGGAACACATGTCTGCTATATTTATTAAGAAACTCTCAACAATGCCCACAAATCTTGTATAGATTTGTACTTAATTTGCCCCAAAGACCCACAAACAATGGTTTTGAACCTCCCCTTTCTAAATTCTGGGAAATGACAGCAGCAGAATAGAAAAAGGCAAAAGGCTCCTTAGGATCACAAAAGATGAGTAATGGGCCCTAACATTTTATTTCTTCTGTGTTAGTGGATGGGAGCTCTAGAGGAAATTTTTTCCGACAAACTTGTTCCAAGTGGTTTCCCCCCACCCCAGGAAGAGACTCCAAGTTTGTTCACACAGGTCTCCCACACCAGCAGAGCCAGATCAGGCTGAATCCCAGAGTCAGGGGAAGGAACCAGTAAGAGGCTCCTAAGATCCCATGCCTTGATTGTATGTGGGTAAAATTAAGCAATAGGGCTCTTGATCTGCCTCTGGGTGGGCTGTTTCAGATCCAGGGAGGTTCTGGTCGGACCTGGGTTTTAAGCCTACTCATGTATCTCCTTCCTTTGAGGCCTGGCCCCATTTCCTCTTTTTATCTTTCTCCCATTCCTACTGTTCTTTCCCAGCTGTGGTAACTCCAGAGTGAAACGCACAAGAACAAAGCAGACAGTGAACAGAGACAACATGCTCAGTGCCACACACAGACATCAGGCCACCCACAGCTGCAGAGAACAGGCAACCCTGGGTCTCAAAGGCAACCCACACTATAGGGAGGACAAGGAGCCTGAAAAAAAAAGCCATCAGTGAGTCTTACAGTCACTAATTCCCCACTAAAAAGCCATCAGTGAGTCTTACAGTCACTAATTCCACTTGACTTTGGGCAAACCATGATCTTTCCCTGGTCCTTGGTGAGCTTCAGAGAGGCAAGTTATTTGGAGCATTAAATGGTCTACCAAGTAAAGATGCTTGTTACATGGTTAAGTCTACCATCCCTAGTTATAATTCTCAAATCTTTTCATATGATTATTTGGTTAGTGCCTGTCTCCTCACTAGTCCCTGAGTGGCACATGAACCTGAACTGTAACTTTTATTTGTCTACTCTTCTGTCTCTAGAGCTTAAAACAGTGCCCGTCACATGTTTGGCATGTGATAAGTGTCTGATAAAAAAGGAGTGGGAAGGTTTTGGTTAGAGATTTATCTCCAAATAGCAAGCTTTGGGTCTCCTGACAACTTGTATGGATTGGTATTGTGTATCTAGAGCACAGTGTCACAGAGAAATTGGAAGGTGGTAGCTGAAATCAGTAGGGAAAGGGGGTATGGATTGATTACTGACAGTGGCTATGACTGAGGATGCTCAGCAGCTCTTGACCTTGGACTAGGGTGTCAAGATCAACTTCTTTGCCAGCTATTTTCTGTACAAATTGCCCTGTTATATAATTATAGCACTATTTCAGGAGGACTGAGGTTACAAAATGCTTGGGCTGATGATAAGTAGCATGACTTCAGGAATATATTTTAAAATCCACAGATAAGAAAACACTTTGAACAATGCTATGCAAAGAAGCTAATTATGTCTGCCTCTCTCCATGAATATGCTTATTTGGAATGCAAATTTCATAAATCAATTAATAATAGCAAACAAGAGTTGACATATATCAGCTTGGTATTCCACAATCAGACAGAACTTTAACAATGTGCTTTTTTTCCCAAACCATAAAATAACTTCTCTACTCACGAGGGTAATCCTTTGGATGTGTCTTCTCCGACCAATTCCCATAAAATGTGAGTCTATACTTGGCGGTTCCACACGCGCAGCAGTCTAAGATTGGTTTGTCAGTCACCCCATCAAATGTGGAGTCTGAAACAGGAAAGTCACCATGTTAAAGAGGAAATAGGATTCTTGTATAAGGCAGCACCATGTTGAAACCAACATGGTGAAACCAACAACCTTAACCCCTAGAAAAAAAATGAAGCACAGGGCTGGGGATTTAGCTCAGTGTTTCTGGCGCCTGCCTTGCAAGCGCGAGGTCCCGAGTTTGATCTCCGGTATCAAAAAAAAAAAAATGCACACACAGTTTTCATTGATTAATAAGACTTAGAGCCAGTGCTTATACTAGATTTTTGTCTTTCTCCAAGTATGGAAACTATATTTTGCAAACAAAACATTATAAATTCATGAATTTTATTCCAATAATTTGAGGAGCTCTGTAGGAACAATGGGACAGAAACTTTCAGATTGGGGAGATCTTCGGAAACGAGGGGTAAACTTTACTCAATGATCCTTTCTGGGTCCTGGTCTCCTTCCTCATCCCTGTTACAATAGGATTTCTATACCATATTTTAAGAGGAATACACAAGTTTTTCTCTAAGAAATATTATCTGGGGCTAAAATGCCAGACCACAGGAGGTAGCTTTGAAGGAGAACAGTGAGAACAAGTAGAGAGACACGAAGAACTGCAGAAAAATATTTAAAAATGCTGATGTAGTCACTGCTTCTTATCACCATCTCGGAGCCTCTAGTAGGAGGGATGAGGGTTGGAAATGTGTTCATAAGTTCAAGCAGCCAGGAAAAACTTGAGATTCCCTCACCACCCCCACTTTTAGCTGTGAATAGCTGATAAGTGGGGAAAGAGAGATTGCATGAATAAATTCAGTATTTGCGATTGTCCCAACCACATCCCTAACTGTGGCTCGTTGCTTTTTGTCTGTTCGGCTTCCTGTGAGATGAAAACAATGACTACAGATGCAACTTGCTGTAACTGCTTTTTCTTTAGTTCCTCTAGCAATATTAACATGAATCTTTTTTTCTCCAAGTTGGACATTTATTCTTAAATACTGTACAGAGAGCAGCAACAAAGAGTATAAAAATCATTTTGAATGTCAGAAAGAATATTTTGCGAGTCTTCCTTTAAAATTCACTGAGTTCACTAGGTTTGAACATGCAAAATCAATGATGCATAGAAGTGAATGCTGGGTTCTAGGATGGAGACGAAAGTATGAGACACTGGAATGATAACTACAATATATTGAATTCTTGTTTGTGGCCATTTCATTCCATATATGGTAAAATCTTGGATAGTAACTTGCTCTGTGAGTGTTCCACGAGACAAACCTTTCTAATAAGTTTTAACTTGACAAATGAGTAATGTTTTGCAATATGAGTAGTATGTGACGCTCAATGTCACACGTTCACAAGGGTCATTGGATAGGTTCCTTGTTAAGGTTGTGTGCAAAGGAAAAGATTCCATTAGATAGTGAAAGCTGTCCTATGCAATAAACCTCTCTCGTCTCCCTCACACCAGGGACAAAGATTTTCAAAGTGCAGGTTAATTTGTCTATTTTTCTTTATAGTTTGGATTTTATTATTCTATATCATGCTACAGTATTGTAATCATTTTTATATGAATATTTTGGGGTTGTGGAATGAAACACCTGAGTTTCCATTATTTCTTATGGGGAAATTCATTTTGATATACAAGTGCTTTGGGTTACAAGCATGTTTCTGCATGAATTATGCTCACAAGCCAAGGTTTTACTGTATTGTCTCATTTATCCTAACAATCCCCAGAAGTAAGTACTTTGGTTGTCCCTGTTTTACACAGCAGCGAGCTGAGGCAGGTTACTTGCTCAAGGTCACAAAATTAGGGAGCAGTGTGGGTAGAACTGGAGCCCAGGTCTTTTTAGGTCCAGAGCTCTTGCCCTTAATCTCTGCATTATAATATTCCAGGAAAGACCAACTCTGGATAGGTCTGCCTAAATCACACTGAGAGAAAAACTTTTTTTCCTCGTTGTGGTTTTGTTTCAGTTTTGCCTCTTCTAAATGAAGAATGGTGGATTTAAAAACTTACTTCCCTACATAGCTCCAGGATTTCTAAAAGGCCCCAAAGAAGAAGGGTTCAGCTGCTCAGAGTAGTAATTATTGTTTGACTACTTTCTGGACACTTGGGAGAGGTCGGAGCACCACCATGTGCAAGATCTGATTTCTACGTGAGCCACGTGGGTTGGGAAGGCCCAAGCCCACTTGAATTTGTTTCAGGAAAGCTAGTATAAACCAGCAACTCCTGAAGACTTTGTCCTTTTCTTTTACCATTATGACCAACTATACTGTAAAAAACCTAAATTAGTTTTGAAAAAAAGATTCAGAACTAAGAGATACACGCTGGAGTTTCAATGGTAACGTATCAGGTGCTGTTAAATGAGGCAGCAATGATCTCTAGAAGGCCCTAAATAAAGCCAATTGGTAGCTTTACCTTATCCAAAAAGGCGTTCAGATATAGGTGATGAAGTTAAAGATATATTCAAGGATTTAAAGAAATACACTTACAACAAACCAAATAAATTTCTAGGTTTGAAAATAACAACTATTTCCTACTGAGGCAAGCCTACTTGTAACAAAGCTGACTTTCAAAGGGCGGGGATAACAGGCTGCTGCCCACAGTGCATCCAGCTCGGTCTCCACAGTCTCCTACAAAGGACTTAACTTTGTTCCAGTTCATCTATAGCGAGACAATGTGTAGAACTGCCCAGGCAATAACTAGTAAGCCACTGCATTTTCCCCTTGAGAGTAACAAATTTTGAAGTTACTATATGTCAACGATGCAATCTTTTTTAAAGTCAGTTTTTCTTAAAAGGTATATTTTATGTAGCCTGTAATCAGTTACCTAGATTTCTGGCTGGCAAACGAAGCTCTTTTATTTTTGAAGTTGAATTTAAAAAGCCAATGAGCAGTCCTCAAAGTTTATAGACTCTCAGGTAGCTAACAGCACAGTGTTCAGTTATGGAGTCTAGAATTGAAGCACCTTGTATTGTCTGCTTTTAAAGTGTTCCCAGAGTTTGAAGCTTAAAGCATAAAGAGTAACATTTTATCTTATATTAAAGTTGCATTTCCCATTTGTTAGTGTACATGTGCTACATGTTTCATGAGGAATGTTGAACATTACTCTGCACATCAGTTCTACGCGTAACCATTTACCAAATACTGATGAGGCTTCTTAAAGGAAACATTCTATGCTATGCTATGAATCACTGTCATCTTGCTGCTTGACAAACAGGCTTGTACGGAATTAGAATTGTGTGTTAATAGTATCCTTGTATAACAAGGTGTAAAATTAAAGATGAAGAATGTGTGCAAATGATCATTCAGTGTTTTTAAAACTGGTCAGTACTATATCAAAAGTGTCTGTGGCTTGTATGTTTTAACTTTCACTGGAAAATGCACAGAATAAGTTAAAAAGAAAAAATAATGCAATAAACTGAAATAGAAGATAGTGGCTTTGGTAGGAGGGCAGTTGTTCAGGGCACTGGCTCCATGGGTCAAACCCTGCCCATGAGTCCATGATGCTGGGAGAGTTAAACTATTGGTGTTGTTGTGTGTGGTGGTGCATGCCTGTAATCCCAGCACTCTGGGAGGCTAAGGCAGGAGAATCACAAGTTTAAGCCTACCCTGGGCAACTTAGTGACTTAATGAGATCCTGCCTGAAATTAAAAAATAAAAAAGGCTGGGGAGATAGCTCAGTGCAAAGGCCCCAGGTTCAAACCCCAGTACCAAAAAAGCAAAGCAAGGGCCAGGGATTTAGCTCAGTGGTTCCACCGCCTGCCTCACAAGCGCAAGGTTCTGAGTTCAATCCCCAGTACCAAAAAAAAAAAAGGGTTAAAAAAGCAAAGCAAAGCAAAACCAAACCAAACCTCTGTCTCAGGGTCCTCATTTATAAATAGGGGTGATACAATAATCCCTACTATATAGGATTGTTGTGCCGATTACTTAATTAATGCCTATGAAGTACTTAGAATAGTCCTGGCATGTAGCAAGAACTCAAAAAATATTAGTTTTTATTATTATTTTCCCAAAAGACTTTTATCAACCTTAGTAGCTTATGATTTGCTAGAGTTGGAGGATTATTTCTTCTCAAAGGATGAATTGCTTTAAATGCAAATAAAATGTCTGCAAAAATGAATAGAAATGAGATAGTTAAGCTGTCTAATTATAGAACATTTTCTATTTTTATTTAATGATTTCTAAAGACCTTCAGATTCTTAAGGTCTTTTTCTGTTATTACAGTAGATTAATGAACAAGCTTTTGGATATAGATAGCAATAGCTGGCACTTATATAGACAGCATTTACTATGTGGCAAGGAGGCAGTACACTATTTTGAATATATTAGTTCCACGGTGGGGAGGGGGAGCAAAGACAGATTCACACCCAGGCCTGCTCTGAATCCAGGCTCCTGCTGTAATCTCCTCAGTCTTCTTGGTCTCCTTGAGCTGTTAGAACAACTGCAACCCGAGGAGATGGGGTCAAGAAGCTTGCAAATCTAAGGCCAAGCCCTTGAACATGCTACAGTCCCAAGGTCAATGTCCCCGTAGCACCTCAATGCCCTGGCCGTCTTCGCTGGAGAAAATCTCCTGTGTCCTCCAATGCCACACACGTTTCTGTGGGTGATTTTTCTAGAGAATCATAGGCTTTTTAAAAGGTATACAATTGTGCATTCTTTAATTAAGTCCTGTGAATTATTCCAAGGAACCTCTTCAGAATAATCACTGTTTCACAAAAATAAGAAGACACCAATATAAGGTACATTATCTCCTACCCAGGGAATCAGGCTGAGTAATTAGAGCTAAAGACAGATCCAATTACCTACAGCACACAGCCAGATTAAAAATCGGAGCTACACAAGGAAGCAGACGCAGAGGGGCTCAGACAGCCTGATCGTCTTCATTCCTGCCAGGAGAGCCTCAAACCTAATGAGCTCCTTTCCATTATCCGTTTCTCTCCACCCACAAGTCTTACCTTGTTCACAAAGTTTCTTGGTCAGAGAGCCCTCATCTTGAAAATAAATAATGCGCTTCTGTACAATGCTGGCCCTGTGGAAAAAGAAGACAGCACAGAGGTGAGGTGGGCAGATCTGGGGGTCAGTCAGGCACAATCCTTGCTCAGCCACTTGTGCTGTGTGGCTCTGGGCAAGTCGACCCCGCTTTCTGTGCACATCAGAAAACTGGCAAAGCCATAATACCTACCCTAAGAGCCTAGCACGTGCCTAGAAACCACCTCAACAGTAGCTCCCAGTTGTTGTTGGTAATATTACTTTCAAGGTAAGAAGGTGAATAAATAGCATTTCCAATACCTTTCCTCAATGGTTCATTTTACTCTACTCTTCGTATTAAACTACTGAGGCCATACATAGATCAACCAAATTCAAATTACAGAAGTATGTCAAATTTTCTTCCTGAAGGGAAAAAAGGGAATTTAAAAATACATTTTGATTTGTTCTGAAAATGTCATTCTATATCTATCCTGAAAGTCTAGACAAAACTGTCTCCTACATTGTGAACAAAGACAACTTCAGCTTGTGATAGCTCTCTCTCTAAAATACATCAAGCGCAGGCTTTTAGAATTTGGAAAGCACATTTTCAGGGTGAAAAATGACTTACTTTTGGTCAGCACGTATTTTCTCTTTAATCTGAGAATGTGCGGACACACTGCTTTTCCTTTACCTCATTCTGTTGTTTATTTCAGCTGGCCTTGAAGAGGTTGAATCCTGAAACCCAGTGTTCCAGTAATTTGAAAGTCTACAATACTTAAAATTGAGATGGTGCCAATAAATCTTGGGCCATTTCTATTGATTTTCTTTAGCAAAGCTACTCAATCAAAAGGTAATTTTCACTCCGATTCGCCCTATTTAACAGATAAAGGCATCCCTTGACTCCATTACGGCTGACCACACTGAATAAGTGCTGGAGTCACAGGATCTGTCCTGAGTCAGATGATTCCGGAGTCAGGAATGAGGCCGTGTGTGCAGGATCTGTGGAGACCAGAGGCAATTTTCCTGATGGTCTGGGCCAAGGCCAAGATGACTTTCCAAAGAAACATCTACTCTACACTCAGCCTTGCAAAAAGAGAACAAAATTCAGAGCAGCCTACAGATGTCTTTTACAGTTTTTCCCCACCCAAGAGAGACAAGATGTTCAAATAAATGAAAAAAATATGCTTCCTGTCTACACCATGCTACTTTGATCATTTATCCATTCTGTTGACCATGAAGTGGGAAAGTTTCCTCAGGCCAAGATTATAACACTCAACCCTAGCCCAAAGCCAAAGAACACAGCCTTTTGTTAGATTACCCACCATTTCCAACTGTGCTTTTCAAGATGTCCCTCCCTAAGCTGGGGACCCCCATGGAAGGCAAGGAGTGGGCCCGGGGGAAGAATCCCAGGCCCCACACTCAATCCATGGCTCCATCCATATTTCAACCAAAGCAGCTTCCTCCCCCATTTGTCTTCCTGCTGTATTTATTGGTATATTTCCAACAATCATTGCTGGGGGCCTGGTTAGTGGCTGCCACTGAGGGATGCCCCAGGGACACTGTCATGAGCTAAACAGATGGGGCCACCCTTCCGATTCTCAAGGTTTATAGCACAGCAGGGGAGAAGCATCAAACAATCAAACCCACAACTAATGATTTAACCCAACCACGATGAAGTGCACCATGGGAATAGGGACAGAGCATGGGAGAACACAGCCGAGGGGGCCGGGCCAAAATGGGAAAGACTCCCCTGAGAAAGGATGGCTGAGCCAAGACTTAGAAGAGTGCGTGGGCCAACGAGGCAAGTGGGAGGGAGAGGAAGGGGAAGACAGTGTCCTTTATAAAACCCTGTGGTTGGGAGGGACATGGAGTTGCTGGAGGACACATAAGTGCAAGCCAAGCAGATAATGTGGGACGAGCGGTGACACAGCACCCAGAGCTACAGGGAGACAGGATTTTACTCCAAGTTTGATGAGTTATTTTTGAAGAGCAGCCCTTGCAGAATGAAAGGGTCAGATCCGTTCTTTTGAAAGAGCACGTGAGTCACAGAGTCAAAATGGGTTGGTGGTGACTGTGGCATACAGAGGTCCTATGCAAATCAAATTTCGTTTCCATAGATTCTCCTGGTAAAAAGGGTTGAAAACCACCGGTGCACAGGATAACATACAAACATGGTACCCAAGGTATTTTGAAAAATCATTTTGCTGAAACACTCTCCAGCTTTGCTCATTGCCATGTCATAGCAAGCTCTCTGAGTTCCAGACTTCTGATGTTCACCCTCCTCCTCTGAACACCTCTTTCACTCTACCAGGTGAGAACCTGGCTATTTTTTTTTCCCAGGGTCTCCCTAGCCAGCCTTCGCTGACATCTGATGAATACTGTGCATTTTTAATGAATCCTCTTACTATGAATGGTAGGATAAGGACAAAAATCTATGACTTAAAGGTATGATCATTATAAGTAATTGTACCTAATTTTGAAAAATGTGATTGTAAAAATTTGGTGGGGGACAAAAGTTGAAAAACATGTATTTCCTACAAAATGTCTCAACTTCCTCATCGCTTGAGTTTTTATGAAAACCTAGGAAAAATTCTAAGGCAGCCGACTCCCTCTTTTTACTAATCATTTCTGAGCCTTTATTATGTATCAATTTGCACTGAAGGAGTATGTTATATACATTAACTTGTATGCTTTATTGTGTATATATAAATATGCACATCTATATAGATATACATCTATTAGATATCTATTTATCCATATAGATAGATATCTATTTATATATATGTATATATATATATAGAGAGAGAGAGAGAGCAAGTGAGCACGCAAAAGTGAGCACTCAAATTCCTCATCCAAATGCTTAGGCTGAACATGTTTTTGAAGTCAGAAAATTTCAGCTGTTAGATAGTTAAGATGGTACATATATCACTAATACATCTCTAATCAAGCAATGCAATATTTTGTGGTAATTTTTACACTACTCATATTAAGAGGAAAAATAAACTATAAGTAACTTCACACCAGTCTAGGTGAGGTTTGGAAAAGCTATTAAAGTCGTCTTGTTTTCAGCGGGATTCAGGAGAGAGTTTAGAGCTATTTCACATTTTTCTTACAGGCAAGGATGACTGAGATCAAGGAAAGCTCAGTGTCTTGCTCAGCTTTTGAAGTTCATGCTGTCTACCTCCAAAGTCCATGGTCTGTCTTCTACTCAGGGTGGCTGGAAAGATTCAGGATGATGACACATATAAAGTAAAATTGCTCTGTGAGATAAACATTATTACGATAGTTACCCCAATTGATTTCCCTTGGGTCCATTTCAACATCTCACGGAGCACACTTAGAGAGTCGGGACCATCGTGGGTATCCCAAGAGTCTGACTCATGGTCAGTTGGCGTGTTCTATGCGAAGGCTGAGACTGCCTCACCCTCTGCATTATGCCTTTTGGGTTTCAAACCCTGTGGGGATCAAGTAAGGACACAAATCTTGTTCTCATCTGGCCACTATGATCTGGCCTTGTTTCTGTCCTGCTCCTTTGGAGATGTCATTCTGGGCCATGCTCCATATCCTCTCCATCAGGGCTGGGGTCTCCTGTGACTGGACTCCTCTGCCACTCCTCATTGCTCCCCAACACCCACGCACACCTGCATGTGCACTTCAGTCACCTAACTCATGCAATGAAGTGTTTCTTCCTGAAGGTGGACTCCTTGATGGCCTGTCCTTCCTCAGAGCCTCTTGGGCTTCTCCAAGGACAGCACTTATTAACCTATAGAGTACTTGCCTGTTTAGTTTTCTGTCTCCTACGATAGACTATAACCTACGTGACAGCAGGAACCAAACCTTGCTTATTTCTATAGGTGTGGTATCATCCCATGACTACAGGAGTGGGATTCATTGGGCCCAGGTGACAGCTGAAGCATTTGGGGTGGTTGATGTCACCCAGGAAAGGTGTGTAGGGAGAAAGAGTCCAGCTGAGCCTAGGACACTGAGGAAGATCAATTCACACCCACAGATATGTCAGCAGAGACCAAGATTTTGGTACTCTTATTTCTAGAAGATGCTTCTCTTTATTCTTCATTTGGACAATTCCTGGGAGAATTTTATATTCTGAGAAATTCATTTTACTTTGAGTTTGTTCTCATCAAAAGTCTGAAACTCAGCAGAGGCTTATAAATCATATTATAGTTCAGAAAAATAATAGTTTTACAAGATGAGAAAGCTGTTAGTAAGAATTCCCTTAGCATTTCAAAATGACAAATTCTCTCTCCTTCTCTGTTGCAATTTGGCAGTCCTGCTGCATAGCATTTGTGTACCGGATGCTTTCTTATCATGAGAGAGAGTGTCAAGGAAATCCCAATTAAATTTCTCAGTATGTTAGCTTCTCAAACTTTGGAATACTTAGGTTCTAAATAACTCACTAATCTTTTCAAAAGCTTGTTTTTAAACCTAGACTGAACATTTCCAAAACACCGTCTCCAATCACTTAGTTACTTGACCCCTTTCTGTCTAAAGGGTTTATTCATTGGCCACTCCTTTCCTTGGGGAATTTGCCTGTTTTGGTGAAGTTAGGGTTTGCTCAGTTATGGGTTTGCTGTTGAGTTCTGAAAAGGGCTGAGAGAGGGAGGTCTCAGAAACTGAAGTGCTTGCAGGAAGATCAGATCAGGAAACAACTGAAATTATTATTTTAAGGGCTCCTCGGTGGCTGGTTCACTGCCACTCAGAGATAATTCACGGAAGGTCCCACTGCAGCGGGTTGTACTCAGTAACCATTCACTACCTGGCGGGCACTATCATTGCTGTTGTTAAATTTCCAGGCCCTAATGAAGTTCCTGGTGCATACTAAGTGCTTAACGAACAGTGTCTATTATTCTGATTGATGCCAGGCCTGTCTCCTTGACTCATGGAAGAAGCACTGAGGTGCTACCTTGGTTAGCTGCTTCAGACCAAGATAATGAGTGGCCCAAATGAAGCTTGGGTTTGTGGTCTCCAGGCTATTTTTGACAGCCTGCTTTCCAATTCCAGTAAATTCCCTATTACTGCACATTTCTTGGAATACTTAAAAAGAGTTCTCTATGATCTCAAGAATGTTTCCATAGGGATGGTCCAGTTTATAACCAGCAACATTTATTCCTTTCCACTGATGAAAGCATAACTGTGGGAGGAGCCAGGAATCAAACGTTGAGAACCTAGCGATGGTGACACCGTCAGGCATAGAGACCATCCGATGCATTACTTTACGTCACAGGGATGCCAAGTGCTAACCCGAACAGTGTGAATGCCACCACGCAGACTCTTACCAAGGTTTTGTTCAGCTTTAGGAGGATCTCAGGAAAGGGAGCTATAGCCTGGAATTCATAGGTGTTCTGGCGGTCCATCATTAAGCACACATGGGAGAACAGTGAAAGCGTTATCTGCAGGGCTCAGTCCACAGGACAGCAAGAACTTACGATTACCCATGAGTGAGGTCACAATCTCGGCTTGGGGTCACAAAACTGCAAATTTAGAGACCAAATCTATACGTGTTGTCATCTATCATCTACCATGACTGCAAAGAAGCAACGAGTAGCTGTCCTGAGATTAACTGAGCACTTATATCATGCCAGGTACTTTGTTAGTAGCTGAAAATCCAAAGATGAATAAGAAATGGTGCCTTCCAGCAAAGAGCTCCTATTCCAGTGGAGAAAAGAGAGAAAGAGAAAAAGGAAATTGGAAATCATCAGTGAGTATCATAGTGGAGGAGCAGGGCAAGGCAGAGAGCCGGAACTCACATCACATTGGCTAACCTCAAGATCCACGCTCCCGGTCCACAGGAGCACTGCCATCTTCTGCTCTGAGCAGACATTTCTAGCTGACTCAGGGACGTCAGCTCTGCATAGTGCTGCGTAGCACACGAAGCTTAAGCCATGACCAGAATATGGTATGGCTCGGGGTCAGTTTCTCAGCGAGACCACAACCCATTCCCAAACTCATACGCTCAGTAGGTTTCTGAAGCTCTGGATTCATATCATTGAACAACCCCTGGTGCCAATTTTAATAAAAATTGGAGGAAAACCAGTTTGAACACTTTATTTCCTCTTAGAATCTTAGAATGACCCTAGGGATAACAAGTTTCCATTTTCTTTCTTTATTGTCCAATTTCAGACCTCATCTTTATCATATATCTTATTAATACTATTCCTCTAGCACTTTAACATGTATCCCCACACCAAATCCAATAGAAAACTCACACAGAATTGATTTGGGTATGACGAAAGTGATGTATAAGAGTAAAAAGGAACTGTGCTTTACAGGAATTAATAGCGATGTGAGAGGTACTATAACCACACAGGCATTCATTTACTCATGAATTTGTTAACAGGGTAGGTGCCACAAAGCTGGGTTAGGACGCCTTGGAGGTGCAGAGGTGAAAAGATGTGGCATGTGTGATACCAAATAGTTAGCATCCTGCAGGAGAGAGATATGTAATCTGATGAATCAGAAGTCTGCACAGCAAGTCCCAGAGTCTACCAATATCCATTCCTCCCATCTTCAGGCTTGAGCAACTGCCATTTTCTTTGGGGTAGGCCAGTCATGCCACCCCATTCCTGCTTTCCCAAACTGGGGACCTACATGTGACCTCAGTAAAAGAAGAAAAGGTTTCAGAAGGGAGAGGAGACCTTCTGAGGAAATTTTATTTTCCAGAGAGAAGAAATGTACGACCACCCTTCCCAGTCCCTTGTCTTTTCCAGCCTTGATTACACTGTTTGAAGCAAGAGAGCCTCTTTGCCACCACGAGGAAAACAACAAGAAGAACTGCAGACACAGTAGCGCTGATACCACTGAGCTACTGAAACAGTACCAGCAGTCACCTACTTCTGGCCTTTTTGTTATGAGAAAAATAAATCTCTGCTGGTTGAAGCCACCATTAGCCAAGTTTTCTAATGAACACTGCTTTCCAAAGCATGCCTAATTGATAGAAAGAGGCATGAATATAGCAATTGGGGAGTACAAAAGAGGGTGACTCAAAAGGGTTCTGTCTGGCCCCATAAGTCAGCGCAAGAGGCTGACCGGGAGCCACTGAAGGTCTTTCCTGGTAGAGAGCAGAAGGATGCTTTGATCCAAAGAGTTTGTTAGAGGGCTAGCTGTGGATGAAGCCCTAGAAAAGGGCCTCGGATTTGGGAACTGAAGGTTCCTCTTGCCCTTCGCTGGGCCCGGCCTTCGAGTACACAGTGTAGTCTGAAAACAGACATGGCTGTAAAGGGAAGGAGGGAGCAGGGTGGGAGTATGACATGAAAACACAGACGAGTGAAATATTCCTTTTTTCTCTGAAGGCAGTCTTCATATGCCTCTAAGCCAAGAGTGAGGAAGCAGTAGAAATCCTTAGGGGGATCTGCTAGATCACTGCCTGTAAATTTGTGAGCTATTGAAAAAACTCAAACTCACATGAAACAAAATAAATAAAATGCAAGATAAGGCCCCAGTTGTGGAAGCTCTAACAGGTAGGCAATTCTGGATAGTAAACAGAACCATTTTTCATTTTCTGTAATTGTTTTACACCAAACAATCCATTTTTTAAAGCATCTTTTGACCCTAAAGGTTTCCTCTCTTGAGCTTAAATTAGCCATAGCATTTCTTAACCTCACAAAGAGAAATATGTCTAACTCTCGAGCCAGGGGCGAAGGCAATATACCACATACATCATTAGACCAAAGCATCATCTTTTATTGAGAATACATGTATGAGGGGTTTGATGTTCCTGAAAAATGACTTTTCTTTTTCAATCAACCTTAGCTCATTATTCAGCCTTTTGCAATAGGATCATTGGTATGTGGGGGTCTTACTGGTCAAGGACAACTGACGGGTCACTGTGTCTTTGATATTGTTGAGCTGCGGTTAGTGATGCCTCATACTGTTAACCTGTTGATTAGAGGCCTGCCTGGCTTTCCCCTCCACCTTCTTCACATCTAGCAACCTCAGCAGACCATGAGCCCCCAAAGCCCAGGGACTGTGTCTTATTCATCATTACATTCCTGGGACCTAAGAGAGGATCTGGCCCATGTTTAAAGAATGTGGGTTCTTAATCTGGGGTCTGCAGACAGGTTTTAGGATGATGAAATTCAGTGTGATGTGCCCAAGTGCATTTTCCTGTGTAAGAATTTGCACCTTTCATCTGCTTCTTAAAGGAGTTCCTACTCCCAAAAGCTTAAGTAGTATACCTTAGGTCTAAAATAATGATAGTAGATATGAGAAATTGTGTGATAGGCTTTTATTCCTTTGTAATGTTAAATTTTATTCCATGCACCCAGTCTTTCGACTACTTTCTTTTCAGACTAAGCTCTGATCCAGAACAGAACCTGTCTCAGCTGGAAAACAAGAAATGGAGAGCAGAGCTTTGCTCCTGGGTTGCCTGGTATGCCTCGCGCAGAGCCCTTGCTGTGCCGCAGCAGGGCGTGGGTATAATCACGTAATCGCCTCTGTCGTGGTTCCTCCCACTTTGGCTTGGCCTCAGCTGCTTCCCCTTACTGTGGGTTCCTGTAAGTTGGGATAGGCAACTAGAGCACTGTCCTCTGAGATGTAAGGAAGCAATGCAGGTAACAGAGCAAGGCCACCTGCCATTCTTTCCATTTCTTAGCCTTCTTGCTACCCCGAGTTTCCTACTGTGCAAATAGGGTGTCCTGTAGAGCAGCAGAACTGCGACTGGGAAATGCTCCCCACTCTGAGATGGGCTGGAGTGTGGAACAGTGATGACCATTCTCAGCTAGAAATTCGTGGTCCAACAATAGGATCCATCCTTGAATGCCTGAAAAAACTGTATGGAAGCTGAAGGCAAAACTCTAAGCATGTGCACCGCACTGGGGAGAGATCCTACGGAACAACTGCTCCAAATTAGAATTCATTATTTTTCTGCCTGTTAGTACCAAGTTCTCCACCAGCACCCAAAGGAAGGGCATGTGTGGAAGATTAAATGAGGGATTTCCTGTGCAAACACTGCAGTCACTTCCCAACCATCTCTTCTTTTTGCCAGCTCACCCAATTTGCCTGCACTCTGCCCTGGAATCAGCTGTCACCTCTAGCACATTATCACTTCCTCTCACTGATTATCAGGCAGCAATGGCTCCAGGTCTAAATTTTCTGCCTTGACCCTGTTCCCACTTCAGCATAGGGTCTGGCACATAGGAGATTCTGTCTAACAATCTCTCATTTACAGATTAGTCCAGATGCTTGGCTACACACTCACAGTCCCGGACAATGGAGTACAAGCCACCTTTCAGTCTGTACAACCCTCCTCTATGGTTTGATGGTGATTTGTCCCCCAAGGTTCATGTGTCCAAAGCTTGGTCCCCAGTGTGGTACTATTAAGAGATAGTGGGACCTTTAAGAAGTAGAGTCTAGTGGGGGTCACTCGGGGCACCACCCTTTGTAGGATTAAGCTAGTTCTCTGGGATCCCAGTCATGCTCTGGCTTCCTGTCTTATCATGTGATCCTTTCCTCTTGTGCTATGATGCCATCTATCATGTGACACAGCTAGAGGGCTCTCATCAATGCCATGCCCTTGAACCTCCACAACTGGGAGCTAAATAAACCTTTTTTCCTCTATAAGTTACCCAGTCTCAGGCATTTAATTCTAGTACTGGTAAATGGACTAAGACACCCCCTTCCCAATTACTGAACTCAGTTCTGCCTTTCACTATGTGCAAAATATGTGTCATGTGTCCCCTCTTGGTTTCTACTCACACTGACTAGGACCATCAGAAGTGACTTGTTCCTTTCCTGGACGTCTCAAACATGATTCACCTTTGCTGTTCATTTGGAAGGGGCCACTGGGCATGGTTGATGCTTGCTTCAACTTTAATAACTTACATTGCCCTTTGACTTATTAAGTGCTTATATTTTGCATTTCTGACTGAATTCTGAGCTTTCCTGAGGGTAGGAACTGATATATCCTTGCTGTATCCCCAGGACTCGGCCCAGTGCCTTTCAAACAGCAGGTGCTGATTGTGTTGATCTGACATACTTTCAGTATACTGACCTTTCCCATAATTCAGCTCTTCTCTAACCAGCCCATAACTTTGAGTATCTGCCATATGTCCACAGTCTGGCAAAGAACATAACTCCTCTGTATTAGCAGTGCCACCCAGAGAGCTGGGCAATCAGCAAACAGTGACTGGTCTGAGTCATGAAACATTTCCCACTGAATAAAGGCCACTTGTGTCTGCTTCGCTTTGTCTAAGCTAGGCAGTTTGGCTGATGGCAATCAGCGCTCTCAAAAGGAACCCTTGGGGTTAAACTCCAAATCCCTGCACAATGTCGGGAGTCAGTGGGGGTGGTGGCATACCCACCAGCAGGAGGCTAAGCCAGGTGTGGAGCTTTCTTTATGGAAAAAAGACACTGGTTAGACCGTGTATTTTACTTTGCGCATCCTTTGAGAGACCTCATGTTCCTTCTTTTCAATGTCTGCACCCTTTGGGGGACATCTAACCTCATCTTTATGTGACGTGAGCTCATCAGAGGTACGTCACTGTCATCCGGGACCCCTACAGCATTCTGGAGCAACATGAGACCGTGTGTAAGCTATGAAGTCTAGGAATGATTTGTCCTGCTTTCTATCCTTTCTCACAGAAAGTACTTTGAGAGACAAGTTAAGGAAAAAGGGAAGGAAGAGGAGGAAGGAAAGAGAAAAGAAGGGAAGGAAGAATGCCAAGAGTTCTAGTTCTCGTAGTGGAAAATGTGGAAGAAATGAATGAGACCTCATTTTAATGCAGAGTAGAAGGCAAGTGACCATTTTTTTTTGAAAAATGCTAAACCACTAATGCTTGTGATGGGGGCTGGTGAATGATTCCGGAGCCCTGTATCCATGTTAAACAAGACACAGTATTACAAATGCATATATTTTCTTCAAGGTGGCAAGGAATAAGTTAAAACCCAACACATTTAAAAAATATCTAACCTAGGGAACAAAGACAAGAAAAGAAGGGGGAAAAACGGAAATAAAACTTTTGTAAATAAGGGAGGAGGGGAGGTAAAGGGAGGAAAGGGGATTGGGAGAAAAGGAGGAATGGAGATATACCATGCACAGATACAAACTCCTTATGATGAATGTGATCATTACGTATAAATTGTACCAATAAAATTACTAAAAAAAAAAAGTCAAGTGCTACTTGTTATTCTGATTTCACCATGAGAAAGTATTTGAATATTCCTTTTGTTGTGTATAATTGACAAAGGAAATTTTATGTTTAAAAAAAACCTACCCTAAGTTACAAGGTAACAACACATCTGTACATTTACAAGTGGCATGTCTCAGGGAGATGGAGGAGATGCACTTCACGGCTTGTGTCCCTCAGAAATGCTTAAAACATTCCCAGTGTGGAGATAAGAGATGTCACAGTGGGGATGGCGATGGGGGTGGGGTGCTCAAGGACCTCATCTCTATGAGGAGATAAGAGTAAAGCCAGATGTTCACCACCTACATGGACAGCACAACGGACTCCCCTGGAAGCTGGGGGATCCAAAGATCAAAAATTTTCCAGGGTCTGTGACTTGGTCAACACTTCATTTTGTGTTTGCAACTAGATTTTTTTTTTTTTTGAGACAGGGTCTCACTATATAATTCAGGCTGACCTTGAACTCACTATGCCCAAGCTAGCCTCAAACTTGTGGTGATCCTCCTGCCTCAGCCTCCCTAGTGCTGGGATTACAGGCATGTGCCACTGGCCCTGGCTCTGCAACTGGATGAATTTGTGCCATCAGATTGAGATGCATATTTCCCTAGTTTTCTGGGTGCCTCCCTGTCTAGGATATTTCTGATATAAAGTATGATACATTTCAAAAAAAGTGAACTACCAGAATCCTTATTTTAGGGGGGCATTTTGTAATGATCTTTCATTAATGAGTCTTTGCATTATATTTAATGCACTTTCTTCCAGTAGCATCAATGTGCATAATGTTTCATTTGGTGGGCATGGCTTGTCTTTAAAAAATCTATTAATTCAACCTCCTGCTTAGATTATTCTCTATTCAAGCTGCTCAAGAGATGCCCAGGAGTTTCCTAACATCCGGAGGTCTAATGTCACCAAATGGCCCAGTTTGTGATGCAGTTGTAGCAGATTGTTAGTAGAGAAACTTATTAAATCCTGTCTTCCATATGTCTGGTACTCTCCTTAGGAAGTATAACCCAGTTCTTCGATTCATAAATTGTGGTGCTTCCTGAGATAGGTTTTAATGAAGTAGCCGCAGTGATTAAACAAGGAATCAATACATGAGTCAAAGGCATCCATTGATGGGTTGGTTATGAGGCACACCAGCCACTTCTTTGGAGCACTGTTTTATAGGAACCCATGGAATCTCCCACTGTGACCCACTACAACCACGGCTGAGGTGATGACGTAATTTGCCATGCTATCCACAGGCCGGAACTTGTGCAATAAGCTTGCAGCACAGCAGGTCAACTGCCTGTGAGATGGACCATGTGTCACCCTGCCGTGAGCAACATTTCCATTTGGATCCAGTTGGGCTCTTGTTGTTGTTGTAGTTAGGCCTCATCAGCATAAAAATGAAGTTGTTTTGATTTGCCACTGTCTGCTATCAGAAAACGGTTATTAGGAAAATCACATTAATTAGCAACAGCTGAGGGGAGGCTGGGCTATTTTGGAGCTGCAGCTGCAACTGTCTTTGCAAGCTGACTGTTGACTAAATTTTAACAATTGACAAAATAAATAGTCTCAGAGTGTATTTAATCTCATTAGTTTTGTTTTCCTCTATTTGTATTACTGTGCAGGACTGGTAGTTAATCTACATTAAGTAATCCGATACTATTAGCACACTTAGTTTAAAGCATAACTTTAGCTATCTTTATCATCCTCTGATTTATTGGGAGCAATATGTTGTTTAGCTTAAAGCTCATTTAACTTTATGCATGAAAATGGTGAAATATTTAAGCTGAAAATTTTGTCTTACAACCATGCAGGGTAGTAGAATTAGGTGGATGGGTAAATGGATAGAATGATGGAGAGATGATATATAAGTGCATACATATGCTAGGATTTGAGCCTTCTAAATTCTAACCCTTCACTAGTTTATTACATGTCTGTATAAGCATCATGAAGTCAGCATGGTAGAGAGATGGTGTAATAGCTCTTTATAGTCAGGCAAATTAAGCTTGACCCTGACTCTACTCCTTCAAGGTATAGGACGTGAATTGCTTCTTTGAATCTCAGTTTTCTGTCCTATAAATCTACTTTATGGGGTCCCCACTAAGTTGATATGGAAGTTTCCTACCATGATTCCTTCCAAATGTTCTCTTCTACTTTTAAAACTTTGTATTGTTATTCAATTTCTCATGTGTTTACGTTTTTCTACCCAGAGTTAGTAAGATCCTGAGGAAGGGACTCCCTCTTGCTCATCTCCATCCCTACCCACAATGCACTGCACAGTAGCTGGGCCCTCCTGAAATCTGTACCAATTCATCAGTGTTACTTCACACATCTTGGCTTTATCTTCAGCCAATATAACAATAACTATCAGCTACTGAGTGTTACTAGGTGTGAGGCACTGTGAAGCAAGTATTTTATATAATCTAAGGGTTCTAATGACCAGGCTGGTGGTTAGTGTCATTTAAGTGAATGATTATTGATGACTTGATTCCATTCTAGACCAATAAGATTAGAATTTCCAGAGGTGGGGGCCGGAGAAATGGTGGGTTAAAAGCCACTCACGTGATTCTAATGTGGGGCCAAGGCCAAGGATGACTGATGTAGATTCGCTGCTTTAATTCTCTCACCTAGAAAGTAGGTACTATTGTCTTCTTTGGCTGATGAAAAAAATCAAGGCAGAGAGGGATCTAAGACCTTGCTCAAGGTTAAATAGAGGTGAAAAGGTGCACCCAGGATTAGGAACCCGAGGGGTTTGCTTCCACAACCCGTACCCTTCTCCACTAGGCTCCCCTGCCCTCTGTGGGACAAGGAACCCCAAGCTAAAGTTACTGGGCAAAGGCAGTATCAGGTATCCCCAGTAGGTTTGAGGCTTCAAGAAAGCAACTGTGCAAAATCATAGCATCCCTTCTCTTTTAAATGTGGAGACCAGGTTTCTATCTCGACTTTCACATTCTGGGTCTTTCCAATTGGTTCAAATTCCACAGCCTCTCTGAGCTTTAATTTCCCACAACGATTATGATGTCAACCTTGAGGGAATGGTTGAGAGGCAGAGTGGAAAACTGTCAACCCCAAGCTACTTAAGAAACGGAAAGGGTGCTTCCCAGGTTTTGGCTCACAAAACAGGCTCGGATTGGGGTGAGCAGAATGCCGACCTTGTCTGCCCCGGAGCCCAGCTGCAGGGTGCAAACTTTGTCCAAGGGATCATTTCCAAGCAAAGTCTGGAAAACGTGATTAGCAGTAGAATCTGCAGCGACTGCCACAGAGGTGTGGAAAGGGAGACTTTTCCTGGCTGCGAAGGAATAATGGAATAATTACACTCTGGTCTGTGAAGAGCTCTTTCAGAGATGACTGTGACAGTGAATGCAGGGAGAGTTTGCTCCCCCTCCCCAAGCCCATTGTCCCTCTGCTGGCAACTGTCATTTCCTGGCTTTGTTCCAGGGACTAAGAGAAAATGGAAATGCAGCCTGATTCCAAAGACAGCCTGGCATTTCAGGTTTTCAGATGAATATTCACGTGCCAATCCCTTTGCCTCCTTCTTTTCCCTTCCCTATATGCAGCACAAGCCTGGCACATACTAGGTGCTCACTAAATGTCAGTCAAATGCCTGAGACATAGTGAGGGGATAGGGGGTGGTGAGAACCTTTTTTGTTCTTTCCTGCCTGAAGTCAACTGCCTATGGGGACCACACATAACTAAGAACCTTTTAAAGTTATATACTTTGTATGTGTGTGATACTGGGGACTTCACTCAGGGCCTTCACACTGAGTTATATACCCAGCACTGTTTATTTATTTATTTCTTTTTTGAGGCAGGGCTTGAGTTGCTAAATTGTGTGGGTTGGCTGGGCTTGGATTTGTAATCCTCCTGCCTCAGCCTCCCGAGTGCTAGGATTACAGGTGTGTACCACCATATCTGGCCTAGCTTTGCTTTGATCTTGCCTTATTGATTTCCACCCTGAATTGCTCACTGTGACCCAACTTGGCATCTAGTTTCTCACCTTGTGACTGCCTTTCCCTTTAGGGCCCTTGATATGTGATTTGACCCTATGCTGCCCTCTTCTCCACTCTGAGCTCCTCAGGCCCTGTGGCCACTGTGGGTAAATCCCTCACCTGGTCCAGCCCAGTTTCTCTGGACCCATGGTGGTTCTCACACAACCGATGACAGAATGGGCACAGAGAGGGAGCGAGTGATGGTTACAGTTTGAATGTGAGGAAAAGGAACTCTTTCCTTCTTTAAATTGTTTTTCTCTGATATTTTGCCACAGCAATGGAAAGCTAACAAACATGATGGGATGGTAGGGGAGGTGACCTGAGTGTAAGATGTACAAATAGACTAAAGATTACAAGCATCTCCTACTTTGCCCCTTTAATCAGAGAACTACTGAGGCCCTTTTAAAAAGACAATCCTCCCAGGAAGTTGGCCTCATTCAAGATGTCCCTGGGCCTTGTGGCAGGTCAAATGCTCAGTGGCATTAGACTGCTAGGATTCCCATCCCAGCTCTTCTGCTTAGGAGCTACATGATATTGGGCGAGTTGTGCCTCAGTTTTCTCCCCCATACAATGGAGGAAATGTTATCTTCATTATAAGATCATCGGCACATGTTTTGCCATTATTATTATTATTTTAAAAATGAGGTCAGTGTGCATCTGACTTCATGGAGAAGGGTTATCTTGGCAAAGGAAGGGATAAAAAAGAGAAGTTTAAAAAAAAGTCATTGAGTATCAGCTTCTTACATCTCTGCACAGCCCCACTCTAGCCCAACCACACTCCTTCCTGCTTCTTCCTCATCTCCCCTGGAGGTCCAAAAGTGTTCCTTGCTTTCTGTGGTCTAGGGACAATCCCACACTCTTTCCTCTTTCCTACTGTTTCTGCTGGTACACTGTGTCACTCAGGGGTTGTGTACCCTGGACCTTCTTCACCACCCAATTAGGTTGGGTTCGCCGGCTCTGAGCTGCTCCCAGGACAGCCCATTCCCACCACGTGGCTGCTGCCACTGACTTGTCTATTTTCTGCAAGTTCCTGCTAGCAGAGCCTACATCCTGTTCAGCTCTGCATCCTCAGTGTCTGGCTCGGGGCCTGGTATGCAACAGTGGTACTTAGTGCCTGCACTATGGGAAGGAAGGAATGAATAAATGAACTCAGTCCAGTCTCTCAGACCTGGTAAGTCTCTCTTGAACTCAATGTCTTCTTATCCAGATCTGAGCCCAGTACTCTGGGAGGAAGAAGCCAGGAAGAAAACAGAAAAAGGAGAAAGAAGGAAAGATACAAATGCAGCTCTTCTCTTTTCCTTTCACTCCACTACCTCCCAGACTTTAGTTAAGTCTTCAATTTGAAACTATGTTGTATTAGTCAGCTTTTCACTGTTGGGACCAAATCCCTTACACATACAACTTAAAGGAGAAGGAGGTTTATTTGGCTCATGGTTTCAGAGGTTTCAGTCCATGGTCAGCTGGCTCCAAGGAAGAAACATCATGGCAGATGGGCATGGTAGAGCAAAGCTGCTTACTTCAAGGCAGCTGGGAAGCAGAGCACAGGGGAAGAGTGCCAGCAAGAGATACGTACATGTTCCCAAGACTCAACCCCAGTGATCCACCTTCTCCAACTGGCCCCACCTCCTAACAGCACATTTAGCTATGAACATTAGTGGATCAATCCACTAGTAAGTATGATCCAATGACTGCTCTAGGAACCTCTTAATCCAGTCAAGTGGACAATTAAGTGGCACATATTTCAACATTATAGAAAACTTACAAAACCTGTACAAAGAAATCCACCCCACCCCCTGCAACATCTGGGGGTAAGTGGTTGACAAGATCCCCAATTGCCTCAAGTACAGTATTTTCTTATATATTTCTCACACATAAGGAAAATCTCCTACATAACCACAATACAACCATCACAGGAAGTTAACATTGATATATTGAACCCTTATTAAACCCTACTCAAGTTTCAACAATTATTCCTTTACAGCCAAAAGATCTAGTTTGGAATCACATTGTTACACTGAGATTTTTGCTTTGTTATTTTAGTTCTTTCATTCTATCACAGTATCTCAGGCTTTTCTTGACTTTGATGACTTTGAAATTTTCAAAGATTACTTGTTGTTTATTCTGTGAAATGACTAAGCTTGTCTGATGTTTCCTCATAATTCAATTCAGTTAATGCATCTTTAGCAGGAACATCATAGATGGGATGCTGTATTTTTCTCACTGCATCTTATCAAGTGGCACATGATTGAAGTTTAGATTTATTCCAGTACAGGTTTCTACCAGATTTCTTCACTCTAAAGTTCCTGTTTTTCTCTTTGTAGTTACTAAGTATTTTGAGGACAGGTATTTGAGACTATGTAAACATTCTATTCTATATCAAACTTTCCAATTACATATTCACTTTTTAAAATTTAACTAGCATATATATATTTATTTATATCAAATGTCCTATGGTTATCTATTTTATTTAGTAGGTTGCAATCCATTACTCTTACAACTGCCCAAGAACTTGGAGCCTATGTATATTTTGCTTAGTCTTCCTCTTGTCCTGATGCTATATTTTCGTTTGTTTTCCCTGGTCTTAAATTTGTAAAATTTAAAATTTAGCATGAATATATATATATATGTTTTATTTTTTTTTTAATGCCACATCACTTCTTAATGAGAATTGGCAAGGAGAAAGCAAGCAAAAAGAGTAAGGACTCAGTAGACCTAAAACATAGGTTTTGAAGCTCTAAACTCACCTTTAAAATGTACAGATTGCAAGTAGGAAAGAGGGCAAGAGATGAAGTGAGGGGGTATAAAAGATTAAGATGTGTTATGTACATGTACCCAGGCCCCATGATGAATGGAATCATTGTGTACTGCAAACATGCACTAATAAAAATTAAAAAAAAAACAAAGGTACAGATTTTGTCCTAAGTGCCAGAGCTTAAAATTCACTTCTGGGGATGTTGCTTCTTTGTCTTAGCAAACATTGGTGTGATGATCTCTGTTTGACAGCAATTGCAAAACAATCATGACAATAGCAACAATCATAGTGTGACCACATAGAGGGGTAATTCTGAGCCAGACTTCACATGTACTAACTCATCTGACCCTCAACATAACTCTGTGAGGCAGCTATATATTACTACCCCAATTTGACAGGACAGCATGTGAGGCACTGGGAATTTAAAATGACTCAACTAGAGAGCCAAGAGGGCTGAATAGAGAGGCTCAGCACTCACCACCTTCTTCACAAAGAAGAACCAAGAACTGAAGTAATGTGCGTTGCCTCATTTTGACACGAGGGAACATGTGAGAACACTGGATATGAGCAGGAGACTGGAGCCTTGTAAGGTTCAGAGACGTAGAACATCAGTATAATAAGAGACTGGAAACATTCACAACCCTCACTGGCTTATAACCCACTTAGATAAGTAACCTGGAATCTGCCGGTAGCCTGGCTTTGGAAAACAATCTCATCATTTCCAGTGAATACTCACGTGCTGTAGCCAGGAGCCATTGTGAGAAAGGAGCTATGGCCTGAATTTAGACTGTTTGAGGGGTCAGAGATGCCTGCATATCTCCCCCTCTGGGGCTCCACAGAACATTCCACTGCACTGGCTTGGGAGTAGCTCCTGTGAGAGCCCAACTGGGCCTGGCCGAGTGACTGTAACCTAAGCCTGTTGGGCACCTTGCATTCTAGGGACAGGTGTGGCAACATGGAGGTCAATGGAGGGTGTTGCTCTGAAGAACCCGAGTTCAGGCACTTGCCCTCTGATGTCAAGGGTGTGGGCAGCTGCTGTGGACTTGTCCCCAAGCCAGGACAGAGGCAGGAACTAATGTGGTTCCCACCCTGCCCCGAAGTCAGAGGCCTGCCACTGACAGGGCCAGGAAGGAGCCCCTCGGTGGTTCCTGCTGCTCTCCTGCTCAGAATGTGAGGAGGGAGCCTGGAGCAGCAACTTGCCCTACCCCAGCTGAAGGAGCAGCTGAAGGAGTTGCGGGGGAGAAAAGCCCTTGCTCCAGCTGTTGCCTTGCCCCAGGGTATGCACAGCCAAGAGGGCCAAATGGACCTTTGCCTGACACCAGCTACAGTCCCACTTCTAGCTGTGCACTGCCACCAGCAGAGAGGAACATCTCAGTTCCTGCCCTTGCTGTGCGACTACCCACTGCTGTCAGGATTGGGTGTGAGCATTGCAGAACGGGTGCTGCAGTTCCCTGTTACTGGCTCTCCCATGCAACATCTGGATCCATGCCACTGGCTGGTCAGAGAGCAAGTGCTTCAGGCCTCTCACCACTGCTGAGGCTATAAGTACCACAGGCTCTTCTGGGTAGGAGACCTAGAATCAACTGTGCCCAAGGAAAACCTCTGTGCTTGACAGGGTCCACCATGCCCATTGTAGGAGTAGCACAAAGTGAGCACCCTCATCCCCATTGCTTTCTGCACCACTCCTGCCTGAACCACTAAAGTGTTACCTGCTACTCTTGCATAGGCCACAAAGAAAATGGGTCAGACTTTACAATGGGGTACATTGTACCCTATGTCATTAATCACAGCCAGAGGAGCTATAGGAACACTACACTCTGCTGCCCAGCTGGAAATAAAGTCTACATTGCATAACTGACACCCCAACATACACATCCAGGAGAAAGCCACTACTAAAGTCACCCCATAAAACTGGTAGTGCCACTACCAGACATGACAGTGATCCACCAGATGTGCAAATCTCAAATAAAGGAGGACAAGAAATATGAAAAAACAAGGTAACACCGTACAGCCACATGAACATAAAATTCTCCAGCGATATATTCCAAAGATACTGATATTATGTCTGATAAAGAATTTAAAAGGAAGATTGTAAATTAGCTCAATAATCCTGGCATAGTGGTGCATGCCTGTAATCACAAAGCACTGGGAGTCTGAGGCACAAGGATCATAAATTCCAGCCTAGCTTGGGCAACTTAGCATCTTAGCAAGATCCTGTCTTAAAATAAAAAGTTAAAGGGGTGGGGGGGAGACTGGCGATGTAGCTTAATGCAATCACCCTGGATTCAATCCCCAATACAGAAAACAACCAAATACTTAAAATTCAGTGAGATCCAAGAGAATCAGGTAAATAGTTCAACGAAATTAGAAAGACAACGCAGGATATAATGGAGAAATTCAGCAAAGGGGGATTTTGATAAGAACCAATCAAGTCAAATAAAAATACAAGTGAGGGCCTCAACAATAGACTATATCAAGTAGAAGAAAAAATATCAGATTTTCAAGTAAATCTTTTGAAGTATCTCTGTCAGGCAAAAAGGAAAAAAAAGGAAGGAAAGAAAAAGAAAAAAATAATGAGAGTAATTCAAGACCTTTGAGACACCATTTACTTGAACAAACACATTTTTAGAATATCTGAAGTTGAGGAGGGAGTTAATAACATAGAAAACCTATTTAAAAATAATAGCAGAGGGCCAGGGATTTAAGCTCAGTGGTGCTGCCGCCTGCTGCGCAAGCGGCAAGGACCTGAGTTCAAGCCCCGCTACCAAAAATAAATAAATAAATAAATAAATAAATAAATAAATAAATAAATAAATAATAGCAGAGGGCTGGGGATTTAGCTCAGTGGTGTTGCTGCCTGCCTTGAAAGTGCAAGGTCCTGAGTTCAATCCCGAGGTCCTGAGTTCAATCCCCAGTACTAAAAGAAAAAAAAAGCAGAAAACTTCCCAGATCTTAGAAAACATAGAAATCCTTGTGCAGGAGGCTCCTTGGGCCCCAAGTAAACATGACCAGAAAAGATCTTCATCTTATTATATTATAGTCAACCTATCAAAATTACAAGACAAAGAAATACTCTAGAATCTGCAAGAGAAGAGCATCAACTCACAGTTGATGCTACTCTAAAGACTAACAGCAGCTTTCTCAGCAGAAATAATATAGGCAAGGAGTGAGTGGAATGATAAAATCCAAATCCTGAAATGAAGTAATTGCCAACCAAGAATACCACACTCAGATAGGCTATCCTTCATGAATGAAGGAGAAATAAAGTCCTTCCCATGCAAGCAAAAACCAGACCAGACTTACAAGGTGCTTACAGAAGTTGTACATTCAGAAGTGTAACTACGGGTAACTACATCATGAAAGTGGGTTAAAGTCTAAATGTCACTAGAACAGTAGCTACACAAAAGGGTAATCAAAAAGTAAACATTAGAAATGAAAGAATCAAATATTATCAATATAGTAAATCATCAGCCCACAAAGATGAACAAAAGAACAAAGTATATCCAAAACAAGTAAAAGATCAACAAAATGATAAGAATAAGTCCTTGCCTATCAATAACCTTGAATACAAATGGACAAAATTCTCCAATTAAAAGATACAGACGGAAGGAATTGAAAAAAAAAAAAGCCCCAACAATATAATGCTTATGAGAAACTGAGCTCAATAGTAAACACACATACTGAAAATGAAAGGATAGAAAAATTATATTCCAGGGAAATAAAAAGCGAAAGTGAGCAGGAATAGCTATGCTAGTTTTTGACAAAACAGACATTAAGAAAAAAAACTGTAAGAAGAGACAAATATCACTATGTAATGATCAAGGGATCATAGGAAATAGGGAGAAGTTCATATACTTCTTCATACTAATTCCATTGTTTTAAAAATATTTCAATATACAGTGGTACGTAAACGCCTTTGTTTATAAACAATTTGCTTTGCAAACAGAAGCATTGGGCAAGATTTTGTTTTTGTTTGCAAACTCTGCCCTTGTGACAAACATGACTGCAGGCACCTTCCCCACACAACCACAAATGTGGCCATCTTTTCCAAAATCATAGAACAAATTTAGCTCATTAACCGAGGTACCACTATCCATCCTAATTGGTTTCATTTATACTACTAGTTGTTCACAATTCATTGAAAAAAAAAGATTTGTGTTATTACCTATTTCTTTTTCGCAAGAATCTTTTTGGTGTATGTATTGTACTCTGAGTAACCACTATAAAGATAATGATACATAGCATAGTCACTATTGTATTCTCTTATTACAGTGGTACCTCAGTTCATGAACTTAACTCTTTCCACAATTCTGGTCACAAATCAAACTGGACAAGAACCGAATAAAATTCAATGGTTTGGTTCAATGTTGACATTATGGGGAATTTGATTCTGTTCTTGTCCAATTTGGTTTGTGACCAGAATTGTGGAAAGAATTGTTTGTGAACCAAGGTGCCACTGTATTTGTTTATGAAATTTTGTTCTATTTTTTCATAAAAAAGAAGATATAATGATTGTAAATCTATATACACCTAACATCAGAGCACACAATTCTATAAAACAAACATTAGACCTAAAGGGAGAGATAGGCTTCCAGTAGGGAACTTTAACCCAATGGGCATTCCCCCCAAAAAAACTGACAAATAAACATCAGATTTAAACTAGAGTGTAGATCAAATGGATGAGACCCAGGCATTTATAAACATTTCACCCAACAGCCACAGAACACACTTTGTTTTCATCAGCACACAGAACTTTCTCTAAAATAAACCATCTATTAGGTGACAAAACAAGTCTTAACAAGTTTTAAAAATTGAAATCATACACTGTATCTTTTCTGATCACAATGAATAAAATAAATGCAATAAGAAATGATCTACAGATTCAGTGCAATTCCCATCAAAATACTAATGACAGGGCTGTAGATTTAGTTCAGTGGTTCTGCCATCTGCCTTGTAAGCAAAAACAAAAACAAACAAAATACTAATGACATTCTTCACAGAGCTAGGAAAAAAACAACCCTAAAATTCTTTTTTTTTTTTTTTTGTACCAGGGATCGAACTCAGGTCCTTGTGCTTGCAAGGCAGGTGGCAGAACCACTGAGCTAAATCCCTGGCCCAAAAATTCTTATGGAAAAGATCTCAAATAGTCAAAGCATTCTTGAGCAAAAGGAACAAAGATGAAGGCATCACAACATATGATTTCAAGACATACTACAGAGCCAAACAAAATGGTATCGGGACATAAATGGATACATAGACCAGAGGAACACAATAGAGATCCCAGAAATAAACACATATATCTATAGCCAATTAATTCTTGACAAAGGATGCAAAAACATTCATTGAAAGAGGAACAGCCTCTTTAACAACTGATGCTAGGAAAACTAATATCCACATGCAGAAGACTAAAACTTGAACCCTGTCTCTCACCTTGTACAAAAATAAACTCAAGCCAAGCACAGTGGTACATGTCTATAATTCCAGTACTTGAGAGGCTGAGGCAGGAGGATCACCACATAAATGTAAGTCCTTAAACCCTGAAATTACTAGAAGAAAAATATAGGAGAAACATTTCAAGACTTTGGTATAGGCAATGATTTTCTAGATAAGACCCCTAAAGCACTGAAAATAAAATCAAAAATTGATAAATGAAATTACATTGAATTAAAAGCTTCTGGACAGGAAAGAAATGAAGAGGAAACCCAAAGAATGGGAGAAAATATTTACCACTGATTGATCTACAGAGGGTTAATATCCAGAAAACGTAAGAAAGTTAGAAAATTTAACAACAAAAGAGTAATCAAATTCAAAAATGGGCAAATGCTCTGACTAGAAGCAGAAGAAATTTCTCAGAAGAGATACAAATGGCCAACAAATATATGAAAAGTGTTCAATATCATTAACCATTGGAGAAGGGCAAATCAAAAGCACAATGAGATTCCATCTCGCTTTAGTTACAATGGGACTCATCAACATGAATGTAGGAATAAAGAGTAAATGGTGATGAGGAGGTAGAGGAAAAAGTAATCTTGATATACTTTTGTTAGCAATGTAAATTAGTACTCCATTATGGAGAACAGTAGAGAAACCCTAAAAACCTAAAATTTGATGTGCCATATGATCCAGTTTTTTCACTTGTGGGTTTACTATATTCAAAAGAAATAAAATCAGCACCCTAGAGAGATAGCTGCCTGCCCCATGTTTATTGCTGCATGGTTTACAATAGCTAAGCTTGGAATCATCCTAGGTGCCCATCAAGGATGAAAGGTACATGTACACAACTGAGTGTTATTCAATGATAAAGCAGCAAAATGGAACTGGATGACTACATTAAGTGATATAAGCCAAACATGGAAAAGCGAGTACTGCATAATGTCTTATATTTGAAAGCTAACGAAAGTAAACCTAGTGATTACTAGATATTGGGAAGAATGTAAGGGGAGGGGGTTAGAAAAGGGAGGTTGGATTTAATCCACACGTGCTGTACGCATGTATGAAAATATCACAATGAGCCCCGTCAGTATTTACAATTAACTCACATTGATAAAAGCATTAAAAGGATAAAATTATTTGCCCAATGTCATTAGTAAGTGGTGGGAGCTGAATTCCATCTGGGGCCTGTGAGGCCCTTTGTTACTGTGGTGCCAACAGACTACTCTGGAGAGAAGCTGAGTCTGGAATTTAGGGAAATGAGGACTTGAGCAGGCGCTTTCTCCTTGGGGAAGTAATGAGCCACTGAGGTTAGGCAGGGAGCCTAGTGCTCACCAACTGTGAGACAAGTGAGGAGCTCAGATCAGGGAACCCCTAAGGAGAGCTTGGGCTCATGGGTCCCCAGAGCAGCCAAACCTATACATTTGATATGTAGGTTCTCTGGGTACCTCGTGGCACTCCCCAGATTTTCAGCAGCATCTTATTAACAATTGTCGTTTGGCTTTAGCTGTGATGTGGGTTGTAAAGGGTGGGCACTAAGGGATAGATTTCATATGTCAGTTCAGAGGCAAGGCAGAGAGCAATCACTTGGGGATTAGATTCAGAGTCTAGAGCCCAGGTGCGTGGCTGAAGTGGCAAGCAATGGTGAGTGGCCTCTGGTCTGTGTCATAATCACCCAAGGGTCCCTTTAAACTCTTGGGCATTTAACCTAGTAGAAATCTGGTCTTTTTACAGTAAGGAAAAATTAGTTCCTAACAATTTGCCAATACTTTCCATTTAAGAAGCCATGGGGCTATTCTTTTTAGGAGTCAGACTTGCCCTTTATAGTCTACATCTTTGGCCCTGCTAAAGCATCCACTGTTTTCTCCAGCATAAGATGAGTGAGGCTGTGGAGAAATCCTCTATCAAATTTTGACTTCAAAGCTGGGATCCAGGACACATGCCAAGTTTTTCCTTTGGGTGGAATCTTTTTTAGCATAGCACATAACAAGTTGATGACTGATGATGAAAGCAAGGTGAATCTTCCATCTCCATGTGCAAAGTGCATAGCTATGCAGCAGGTATGTTATTGCATGTAATGGCCCCACAACGGAGGCACTGTCAAAAAGGCACTGTTGGGCCAGGGATTTAGCTCAGTGGTTTTGCCACCTGCTGCTCAAGCACAAGGACCCGAGTTCGATCCCAGTACCAAAAATAAAAAAAAAAAAAAGGCATTGTTGGCCATTGATGGGGCATATGACTTATGGTGAAAAGTCAAAGCTAAAGTCAAGTGACACCACTGAAAGCCAACCACATAAAAGCAAAGGTAAAGAAAGCAGACCAAGGAAATGGGTTTACCTAGCAACACAGCTGGTATGCAGGAAGACCCCCAAGCAGCGTGGACTGGAACAGCAGGGCCAATCAAATACTGACTCATCAGATTTCTACATGGAGTCACAGATGTGTTTAATTTCATACACTGAGACTGATTCGCATACTGGGATCCTGCACGAAGCCAGCCGCCCAGCCACATGAACATGGTGGATATGTAAGTGGGAGAGCCTGGCTGCCATTCTGAGGGCTCTGTTTGCCCCTGCTGGTTTCCTGATTCCAGAACCACAAGACTCAGTCCTGCCGCGAACATCTGGGGTTGAGGCCCAGGCACCCGTCCTTCACCATTCCCGATATTTCCTGGACCCTGGAGGCTTCTCTGGGTAGCTGGGAATGCTGTTCAGAGACCAGATGTAATTACAACAAAACAGCCTCTGACTTTAGAAAAAAGAAAATGAAAACTGGACTTCTGACCATGTAGGAGATGATAGCTAAACTGCAATTAGAGCAGTTCCAATGTCGTCGTTAATCATGGCGATTTGTGTGCTGAAAGGAAATCAAATGATGAATATAGTGATCATTTCTGTTTCTGCTTCCCTCTCTTTCTTCTCAAAAACAGGCAATAGCACTGAAGTCAAATTAAACATCTGTTTGAAAAATAAGCCGGCATGCTGATGACAGCTGCCCTGGCCTTACAAATGCACCACAGCTGTCAAACTGTAAATTAACAATGATTTTCATTTATGAATAGCATAGAACTAAGACACAAAGGAGCTTTTTTTCCTGTGTTTTCCTGGCTTCCCAGGACTGTTAAACGTGAACTGTTAGGGAAATGTCCAAAGAAAAATGGAGCTGAAATTAGTCCACAGTAATTAATCATGGAGGGAGGGAGGAACATCTATCTTATGTAATCTCATTTTTCACTGGCTTCAGATTGGGTATTCACTGTGGTAAGTGGGCTTGAAGGAAGGCAAATAATTCAGGGACAATTCTTTCTTTCTTTTTTTTTTTTTTTTTTGGTACCGGGGATTGAACTCGGACTTTGCCCTTGCAAGGCAGGCAGAGGCACCACTGAGCTAAATCCTGGACCTAGGGACAATTCTTTTATTAGTAGTTGAGAATGAATAGTGATGGAGCTGGTAAGCGTTGATGGAACCGTGGCATCTTCTTTGGCTCAGAGCATCTCTGCTCATCTTCTGAACATCATTTACATCTTCAATGGGCCTCAGCCCTTGCTTTTCTAGAGGCAGTAATGATGCCTGGATATGTGAGTTACACTATGGTCACATACAGGTATAAGAGATCTTAGCAAGACATTTTGGAGACAAGATAAAATATGCCAAGGTGTTTCACATTTACCTCATGACCATGAATGTTGAAGTACAGTGAAATGCTTCACAATGATGCTTTGGTCAATGGTAGATTTCATCTAGCATAGTAGCAGATTATATCATGTAGTGATATTGCAGTCATTTTAGGACAAGTTCACTTCACGATAGTCTCTCAATGGTGAAATTGCCTAACAGTGCAGTCCTCGTTGTTAGGTGATGTGTGTAGGTATGAAACCATTTCTTTGTCTTTTACTATTCTTGTCTCAGAGTCATTACTGTCCGTCCTATGGCTAGAGTGAGATTCAGGTATGGGGCAATACACTGATTGTGTATATTTCTTGGTTAAAAGCAATGTATGATATCATCAGTACTTTTTCAGTCTCACCCATTTTTACCCTTTGATCATCTCTTGTCAAAAATGTTCACAGGGATAAACTGATATACCCACACAATGGAATATCATTCAGCTATCTAAAATAACAAAATGTAATTGGCCCTCTGTAGATCCCACATCCACAGATTCATCTATCTGCAGATCAATATTTGAAAAAATTGTATCTGTACCGAACATGTACAGACTTTTTTCCTTGTTATGAGTCCGTAAACAATGCACCATAGTAACTATTTACATTCTATTAGGCATTATAAGTAATCTAGAAGTTACTTTAAGTATATGGGAAGAACTGTGCAGGTTATATGCAAATCCTATACCATTTTATATAAAGGGATTAAACATACTCACATTTTGGTATCTATGAGGGGTCCTGAAACCAACTCCTGTGGACACTAAGGGACAAGTATACTGATAACATGGATCAACCTCAAAAACACTGTGAAGTGATAAAGGCCAGAAGGAAAAGGTCACATATTATACAACTCCATTTAGATGTTGAGAATGGGCAAATCCAGAGATAGAAAACAGGTCTCCCTTCCCATAGGCAGGGGAGAGGCGATCGGGGAGAAACTACTCAGGGACTTGTGGGTTTTACTAAAGTGATGGAAATGTCTTGGAACTAGATAAACTGTGAATATACTGAATGTGACTGAACTGATCATTTAAAAATGATTAATTTTATATCACATGAATTTATCCTCAATTTACAAAATGTCCATAGGGTCTAAGCATCACGGTTTGATCCCACCCTGACCAGGGCAGAGAATATCTTGGCCACTGTATTCCATCTTAATGGAAGAGGATGGAACCAGTCTGTGGCCACAGACCTGGGTCCTGGTGCACAACTGAGGGGAGCCATGTGCTCTTGCATGCCCCTCCAGTTGTAGTCATTCCCCTGGATCCACATGATGTTGGAACTGTCCACAGATGGAGGCTTTAGTTTTCCTTCTTGAGCTTTAGTTTACTGCTGTGCCTGGCGTGCTCTCTAGCACCTGGACCTCTACAGCCCACTTCCTGTTCAGTTCTTGCCAGTTTCCTCCCCTGGGGCTGGATCCTGCACCTGGGAGCTCAGCTGCTAAATGAAACTCTGCTGTCACTGGATTGCTCCCCCAGATTCACACCACAGCTGGTCTTCCAGGAATCCTTAGCATCTGGATTCCACCTGTTGGCTGCGAGGCCCTGGGAAGCAGGGTCTTCCTGGACCAAGTATGCTGCCCTTTAGCCATGGCATTGGCCTTTCCAACTGCTCTCCCAAGAACCAGCCACTCTGGCTGGATCTGGGCTTCCCAGCCCCCTTTCTGTTGACTCCTCACTGCCTCCTTGGTTAGCATTGCTGAGGTCCTGGCTTCCCTCAAGTGAAGCCGCCCTGACTTATGACAAAGGAGACTGTGGTTCTCCTTGCTACCCTATGCCAGAAAAACTGGGGTAAGCTTCATGCTAGCCACATCAGATCCTTCTAACCCTGTTATTTTCCTCTAAATCACACAGTCATCCCATGTGGATTTTCCACATTATTTCCCTCTTAGATAAAAAGAGCCAGTAAACCTTGTGAAGTTACAAAGCAATTTGAGCGCTAGCTAATTCCTCTTTAATACTCATCCTCTCTGCCCACTAACAAGCCTTTCTGTTGCCACATCCCTGGGCTTGTTTTCCATTGTCTAAATGGCATTTCATTTCTTCACTTAGTGAACCACATCTCTCCCTACAGACAGAGCCCAGCTCTCTCCCCTGGTTCACAGGTGGGACTCTGCCCTGCTTCTACAGACCAACTGAGGCAGAGGTGAAGTAGAGAGGCATGCAGCTCAGAAGTTAACAGGGAGTTGGGTGGAAGAGGGTTTAAGGCCTGGCTCCATTACTTGATGCCATTACTTAACTCATTTACCTGAACATGAAATCTCCGAACCTCAGTGTTCTCATTAACAAAATGAGAAGACTGCTAGTGAAGACCTTACGGGGCCTCTATGAGGATTAAGATAAGGTATCCAAGGCATCTAACAGTGTTTGGTAATAAATATAAGCTACTTTTATTATTATTTGATTAATCAACATACTGGGCAGTCTTAATCTTTTCAGGCGGGCCCAGGGATGCAGCTCAGTGGTAGAACACTGCTTAGCGTGTGCAAGGCCCTGGGTTCAATCCTCAGAACTGGTGGAAAAAATTTGTTAGAGGTGCTGTAACAAAATAGCAAATGCTGAATGGCTGAGAAGCAACAGAAATTTACTTCTCACAGTTCTGGGAGCTGAGAAGTCCAGAATTAAGGCCCTGGCAGATTCAGTGCCTCATAAGGTTTTCTTCCTGGTTCATAGATGGGTGTCTTCTTATAACCTCACAAGGTGGAGAGCAGAGAGAGGGAATGAGATCCGGTGTCTGCTCTTATGAGGGCACCAATCCCATTCCTGAGGTCACCTTCATTATCTAATTAGTCCCAAGGCCCATCTCCTAATACCACTGCCCCAGGGATTTGGTGTCAGCATGTTAAGTTGGTGGTGGAAGGGGGAGGGCACAAACATTCAGACCACAGGAGCCACCTCCATCACTGCTTCACAGGGGCCCAAAGCTGACCCCAGCCACTGTTGCAGTGACCAGCTCGGCTCCGGTAGATGCGGATGCTGAGGACCTAGTCTTCCAGGACAACCTCTTGCTTCCTGTTCCAGAGCTTCCCTGACACTGTCTGCTGAAGCCTCACATGTGTATAACTCAGAGGAGTTAATGCTGCAGAGCTAACCCTGACTGATGGAGCATGCAAGCCGATGAAGAGTGGCTCACCCTCTCTGTCCTGGGCACACTGCTCAGACACGTGCCACAAAGCTTCCTCAAAGGCCCCAGTGGGATCAAGCCCCAGTTGCCTGCAGTGACAGCCAAGCCCATAAAACCCACCAAACTACACCGCCATCCCTTGCACCTGCTCCCTGAGAGGGCGTCCCAGATTAACTCCCTGTTTACAAGCTTTTGTCTCAGCTGGACTTTCAGGAAAACTCAGGCCATGAATCAGTGATCACTGAGTTCCTAGCCCTGAAGTATGCATTAGAGCTGGGACCAGTAAACGTTTTTCTACAAAGGGCCAGATAAGATGTATTTTAGGCTTTGAAGGCCATCTGTTCTCTTGCAACTTTTCAGTTCTGCTGCTGTACTGTGAAAGCTGCCCTAAACAATATGTAAATGGAAGAACGTGGCTGTGGTCCAACAGACCCATTTTTAAGGCAAAAAGCACTGAGTCAGATCTGGCCCAATCCCCGCATGAAAACCATAAAGAGGACCGAAACCGACCTCTGCCTCCATGAGACATACAGTCCCGTGCGGGCAGAAGCAGCTCCTAAAAATGAGGCTGTAAAGGTGGCTCAGGCCAATCACCAAGAGCTGTGGTAAGGCATTTTGCCTTTAGTCTCTGGCCAGTGGGGAATACTGAAGGAGTTCTCAGATCTTGATGGATTTGACGGCTGAGACTAGGTCATTTCAGTAGCAAGAAACATATTGCCTTTTGGAAACATTTTTATGACACCCAGTCCTGCCAGAGGGCTCCTCTCACTCCTTAGCACCCTGAGTGGTGAATGCTTCTATCACTCCATTGCCTACCCTTGACAGCATCCAGGCCAAGTCTCTTATCTGATACCATGGAGGCCAGATGTGTTTTGGAATGCAGAATATGTTTGAATTTCAGAAAGATAATACAGTGCACATTCCACATATTTTTAAACAACCCTGTCAGAGTCTGGAATAGCATCTTACAATCAAACATATGAATGCTTTTACTAAAGACTACAAAGAATGGAGTCAAATAAGGGCAAGTTTTGGCCTTAAGCGAGTAATAAAAAGTTCTTTGGATTTTAGAGCTTTGAATTTCAGCATTGCAGGTGAAGAACTGTGCACCTGATTCATTTTGTTGTTCTGTCATCCCAGACTGCGATACCCTCAAAGATAGCTTCTGTGCCTTCAGAGTCTGCACACAGGAGGTGCTCAATAAAGGTTACCAATGGAAAGAGCAGAGAGGAAAGACTGGAGAATAGAGTTCAGGAAGGTATCCAGTGCAAGGCTGTGGTGGGGGGCGGGAGGGGGACACTCTGCTGAAGGACAGGGAGAGGCTGAGACGCTCTGATCAGGACTTAAAACTTCATCTCAAGGTGACGGGGAGCCCCATGCAAGTGTGTTGAGGAAGTGTGACTCAGATGTGAGTGAAGATAGCAGGTCCAGTTTGAGGAAGTGTCAGAAAGCAAGGAGCTAGTGTGCTCAATTAGGAAGGCCTTGCAATAGTAAGATGAGCGGTGTCTAGAAATAAGGCAACATGTGTAAAGCAAGTGATGGAATGGATAGTTGCCCAATTGCCAAGATCTGGCTACTAAAGATGTTGGGAGAGACGGAGGCACCGGAGTTCATCCCCACCCATGGCAGCAATCTGAGATGATGGAGTCCAATATGAAGATCACACGTTATAGAGCCCGGATGTTTCTGTCTCAAACCCTGATCCTACTCCAGGATCTTGGGCAAGTTACTTAACCTCTGTGCCTCCCCTTCCTCCCTAGTATCTACTTCATAAGACTGCTCTAAGGATGAAATAAGTATTTGTAACATACCAGAACAGTGCTAGGCTCTTGGCTGTTATTACTGTTATAATCACTGTTTGCTAAAGTTGAATTCAGCAAATGACTATGTCTGCAGGAGAGTGACCCACGTCTCAGATCCTTCCAGGAAGGGATAAACATGTGTTGGAAATGTACCCAAAGATAATAAATACATGGGAAGAGAAGATCACTCCAGGAAACAAAACTTGTCAGACTAAGGAGAGAGGACTTCCTTCTGGTGGGGTCTGTAAACGTGTTCTACGCACTTTGCGGGAATGGTTTGCAGCAACACTGTAGCATGCCATGGGAACCTTAAGTGCTGGGTCATTCATTGGCACAGGGAAAGCTTTCAAGAGAGCTGCCTGGAAAGCCTGTAATTTCGAAATGCTCAAATTTTCACATCCAAATAGAAAATGGAAATGGTGTCAGGTTTGCCAAAAGGAAAGTCATAGTTGCTGTGTGCTGGCCTTCCTGGGCTTCTCGGGCAAACACCATCACCACCACCACCACCACCCACCATCAACTGCCAGGCATGATGGCATAGGCCTGTAATCCCAGCACTCTGGGAAACTGAGGCAGGAATATTGCAAGCTAGAGTTGTGCCTGGCCAGTGTAGTGACCTAGTGAGACCCTGCCTCAAAGAGGAGGATGAGGAGAGCCAGGGGTGTAGCTCAGCGGGAAGTCCCTGGATTCAATTCCCAATACCACAACCAAACACAACCACCCAAGTGGCCCTCAGAGGTGCCACCTGTAGACATTCGGCAAACTGCAACTTATTTTACCAGACTCCCTTCTCCCAGGAGTATTACCCAAACAGAGCAACACAAATTCTCCTTCTCGCAAGTCAGGGCTTTGCAACAAAGCTAGTGTTTTTTCTTTCATCTGACCTGAACTTTGTTGCCAGATTTAAACATCCTTATTGAGTTTTTAATGAACCTATGGGCTGTTAATAACCAAGAGTAGTCCCTCACTGCTCTTGAATCAAGTTTGGTCTCCTCATGTTGACACCGGAGGACCTCTATGATTGGCGGTGACTTTTGGTTCTCAGAGCCTCCCCACCTCAACAAGTCTGTCTACTCCCTGTCTCCTCAGGCTGCCATATTTACGTTCACTTATGTTCTTGCTTCACTTTTTCCTGTCCACTCCCTGACCTGAAATGACCTCTTCCCTTCTATCTGTTTATCCAAACCCCACTGTTGTCTTCAAGATATAAACACAGACTTTTCCAAGCCCTGATTATTCCATTCCTCCCTCATCTCCTTTCTAAATTCTAACGAGGCTTAATTTGTCCCTTATTCATGCTTGTCTTGGGTTTGCTAATTACTGCATACATATTTTTATTTACATCACAACCAGACTGAAAATGTCTTGAAAGCAGGGATCATTATTTTACTCTGAGTCTTTCTCAGAGCCTGATATATACTTTGGGCACCTGGCAGGTGCACACGGAATACTGGTTGGCTGGCTGGCTTCCCAAACATGACTTTCAATATGTCTCTTTCAACTTTATCAAAGGTAACAATTTTAGAAACTTTTTGGGCTATGTTTTGTACTCTAATTACTTTGAAGACAGTGATACATAGTGCATTAACTATTGTTATTCTCTCACTATTTTGTCATGAAATTTTGTTTTATTTTTTCATAAAATAAAAAGGCAAAAATTTTAAACCTATACAACTTGATATTCTACTTAAAAGTGAAATATAGCGTATTACCATTAAAATCAAGAATAAGCATGAATATCATTATCTAGTACATTAGAGGTGCCAGATAATAGATTAAAATATGAAAAAGAAACAAAAGGTATACATATTCATTATTTTAGATGTGATCATTTACACTGACAATCACAAAAGAACGAAAGAACAAGGCATCAGAACTACCATGAGTTAACATCGTCCAGATGGAAACTTTAGGTACAAAAGTCAATAGCCTTCCTAAACTATTAGAAAGTGTCAGAGGAAAATAGATTTGATGCATAAAAAAGACAAAACTATAAATTACCTATAGGGGAAAGCCTTGTAATATACAATGTAGGTGAAGAAAAATTATAAAACTTCCTGAGGATATAAAAGACCTGAATAGAGATAGGACTTTTTTTTTTTTTTTTTTACTGGAAACACATATGCTACATATGCTGACTTTGCCTATATTAAACCATTAATTAGGGCCGGGGATTTAGCTCAGTAGTTTCGCCGCCTGCTGCCTGCTGTGCAAGCGCAAGGACCTGAGTTCAATCCCCAGTACCCAAAAAAAAAAACAAAAACAAAACTATTAATTCACCGCAACATCATTCAAAATCCCAATATAGGGTTTTTTGAAAACAAGAAACTTATTCTGTGATTCACCTAGAATTATGAATCTGCTTGAATGGCCAAGGACATTGTACACTGAAGATTAATGAGTAAGGATGGGTTATCAAAACATAAAATTATGCTATAAAGTGGTGCAGGCATCATGGAGGAACAGATAAAAGATCAATAGAGGGCCAGGGATTTAGCTCAGTGGTTTTGCTGCCTGCTGTGCAAGCACAAGGACCTGAGTTCGATCCCTGGTACCAAAAAAAAAAAAAAAAGAAAATAAAAGAAAAGAAAAAAAGATCAACAAAACAGAACAGAGATGTAGGAAAATTTTATATTTTTGGTGCATGCCTGAAATCCCAGCACTGTGGGAGGCTGAGGTGCAAGAATTGCCAAGTTTCAGCCTAACCTGGGTGTCAAGATAAAAACTAAAATGAGGCTAAGGATGTAGCTCAGTGCTAAGGGCCTAAGTTCAATCCAAGAACCATACACACACTTCAAATTGTATTTGAAGAAATAGCATTTCAAGCAATTGGGAAAAGGATAAACTATTTGATAAATAAATGTAGGACAACTATTTATTTTTGAGAAAAGAGGTGGATTTTCATTTCTCATTGGCATTGTTACCTTTGCTTTGTTCCTCCAGATACCTGCTCATCCTTCTGCATCCAGTCTTTGCCTGAGTGGATACTCTGCATGGACTGTATCATGGGCTCCATGATCTTCATGGGTGGGGCCAGGCCAAATGGGAGAATCCAAGGAAAACAGGGAAAGAGGGGAGGCCTGAGGTTCTCAAGCTAGCTGCTTCCCTAAGCCTAAGATCTTGGCTCTTAGAAGGGAGTGGTCTTCACCTCATCCTCTCCATCCCTCTGGCGCCTCCTCAAGCCTGGGTGGTATACTGTACCCACTCTGTTAATTTGCCCATTCTATTGTAAAAGACCCCTTATTCAAGTCTCCTTTGGCACCTCATTTTGAACATGCTATCTATTTCCTGTTGTGACTTACTGACACCACATCATTCACAAAATTAAATTATAGGAAGATCTTAGATTTCTTTTTTAAAACCTTAAAAACCTTGGGCATAGGAAAATAATTTTTAATCAACATACAAAATCAAAATCCACAAGGAAAAAGATGTATGCATTTGGCTAAATCAAAACTTCAAACTCTTGGATGATTAGACACTCATGAACAAAGTTAACAGAAAGGTAGAAAGAAATATTTGAAATTTATAATAAAATGTTATCTGGACTATATAGAGATTAATTTTAAATATGAATTTATTTTAAATAAAATGATGTATTTTATAAGTTTTAAAATACATATATATATATAAAGTATATTACATATATAAATTTAATATCTATATATTTTAAAAATATAAAATCAACTTTAAAAAGAAACATTAGAGAAACAGACAAGAGTATTAACAGGCCATTCACAGAGGGAGTAATACAAGTGGAATAAATACTATATGAAAAGCCTCATAAAATGCTAGTAATCAAGGAAATGTAAGTAAATGTAAGATAACCATTTTAAACTGTCAGATTGGCAGAATCTTAAAGTTTGGTAACACAAAGGGCTATTGAACCAGAAAGGATGTGACCTCTCTTGTTCATAGCGAGGGAGAGTATGTAAGATGGCAAGCCTTTTGAAGGAAAATCTGGTGGTGGCTATTAAAATAACAAATATGTCTTCCTTATGATCCTTTGCTTTTTGGGTTTTTTTGGTACCGGGGATCGAACTTGGCTCCTTGGGCTTGCACAGCAGGTGGCGAAAGCACTGAGCTAAATCCCTGGCCCTATGATCCTTTTTTTTTTTTTGCATCTACTGTGGATAAAAGATTGCATATTTGCTGAAATAGGAGTAAACCAGGATGTTCATCATAGCATTATTTGTAATAGTAAAAACTAGAAATAGTGTAATTATCCATCAACTGTGGAACAGTTAACATTCATACCAAAGATTATATTCAGTAGCTTAAAAAACCCAGGTAGATCTATATGTATTGATCTAGACAAATCTCGAAAATGTTTTCTCGAATGAAAGACTGTTCAAGTTTGGGACATTGTGTATACCACAATACCATGTGCATTCTTAAATTCTCACAGAAATGAAGCCATCCTTATGTTTCTCTTTATGAATATAAATGCATGGATAAAAGTTTAAAGCATACACCACAAATTGATATCTATTGCTGCCTTTGTACAGGAAACTGGGATTTATTGGAGGAGATACCAGGGATTTTTTGCTTGTTCTGTATTTTACATTCTGTATTTCATTATTTTTTGTATTTGAAACTTTACAATGTGAATGTATTTGTCTTATTTATAAAAACATTATTCTTTTTAATGAACAGTAGTAGTTTCTATATAATCCCTTCAGAAAAAATAAAGGAAGAGCAAAGACTTCAGATTTAAATGTACGTAACTTCAAGAATCTGCCTAATTCCCTGGGACTTTCTCCTCTCTTTAAAATGGAGTAGTTTGCTGTGAAACTCAGATTAGTCAAAGTCAGCTAGATGTGCAGTTGAGTTCCTGGTACATAGAGAGTACTGGCTGATTTTTTCTCTCTCTTCCATTTGACCTATGAGAACTCCAGGGCTGAAAACATACATAGGCTGGGTAGATATCCTGGATTCTTGGGCAAATGGAAGCCCAGTTTCATCTATTGAATAAGTGAATGAACAAGCCACATATGTTAATTGTTAATGGATAAATATATGTTCACATATGTTGATCGTTAGTGGGTAAACAAGAGATGCCTTTCTGGATTCTACCAGGGAGATCAAATTGTTCTGGTTTGAAAGAACAATAAATTAAAGAAAACCAGAGATGTGGGCCAGTTTGCAAATTACCTTCTTTACAGCCCCGCACTTGGTGGAGTGATTGGCCTACTATGAGCTAGGGGGTTTGGGTACTGGTGAGCCAAACCCAGTCTCCAGGCCGAGAGACCAAATGTACTAACAGGCAGCAGCCAGGACCCAAGCCTCTGCAAAAGTCAGCTCTGAACATCCGGAATTGATCAATGATTGCCCACTTTTCTATTTTTGCTCCTGTGGCTTTCAACTCAGGAAAGTCAAATATGTCTTCCATACTCATCATATAAAATGCGCTGCTTCTAGTTAGTCTGCTTCCAGCTTTCCCATGCCAACAACTTCGCAGCAGTGCAGACCTAAAACCTTCCCTTTTGTCACTACAAGGCTTCCCCATTCCTCTGCATGCCAAATGCCAGAGATTGCAGAAGGCTCCTTGGTTATATAGCAAGCTCTGAACACAGCTTCTTTTACCAGTGGTCTTTGCTCATTTCCCCCATTTCTTCAGCATTGTAACTAGATATTAGATGTATGTTTAATATTGTAATTTATCGATATTTCATTTAAAAACAATTCTGCTTTTTTTAAAAAAAATCGGTGACATAGATGAACACCAAGAATCAAACTTTGCCAAGAATCCGAGGAAAGATGCTCAGCTCGCATTAAACCATGAAAAAAAATGAATGTTATTCAAACAAATGGCAGCAAAGGGAGGCCAGACAAAAGCAGGACTGAGTCTAGACAATGGACAGGCACTTCCAGAGTCCTCTGTGGGGCTTTATTCCTTGCAGTTTCTAGGTACTGCAGGGACTGAACCGCCACCATGGGAGGCTCTCTTATCAGCATCTCCTCAGGGGTGAGCTGGATTAATCACAGGTTTGAGTGTGTTGAGATGTCTGCATTTGGGAAATGAACCTAATACATAGGGCCTTAGAGTAGCAAAGAAGTAGAAGATGGTTCAGAAGGTCCCAGCTCTCATTTTCATGAAGAAATGACTTCTTGGATGCTAGGGTTGAAGCCCTGCCATCTAATCATGATTATGTACCTGTTTGAGAACCTAAAATTCTCAGCATCAGTCCCTAGAGGCCTTTAAATCTACTAAAATAGATTATGGCTATGTTTCCCAATGTGGTGAATGTTCATTGATGTCACTACAAAAAGAAAAAATAAAAGGAGATTTATGGTCAAATTAAGTTTGGAAGATGCTGGTGAAATCAAACAGATTTTTTTTTTTTTTGGTAAGACTTTGCAAAACATTCAATACGGGAGCATGTATTGTGAATGTGTAAGAAAGGGATCCAGTCAGTACGCAACATTTGATACATTTATTTGACCAAAGAAATTGTTTTCCTCCCCATCTGTTTACATCTCCCACATAATTTTATAGTAGAAAGTTGTAGAGACACAGATTTGAGACAATGTTGCCTTTCAGAGGAAAACTCTTTTGTCTAGTCATTACCTCTTGTCACCTATTGTAACTCAACAAGGGTAGGATTGGGGGGCCAGATGGGAAGTAGCAATAGAGGGCAATCTTGATGGCCAGGAAGAAGGTAAGATCATCAAGCAAAGGTCCTGGTTAAGAAAGGTTACATTTGGGCCTCAGGTCAGCCTAAGAACAGAGTAAGGTTTCTAGTTGACGGGAGTTCTATGAAATGCAAAAATGTTATTCTAGATGGAGTAGTTAATGATTATTTCTATTTGGATGGTAATTTCTCTCAAGCAGCCCTGGCATCATTATCTCTAGCAAGATAGAGAGTGATCAGGAGAATCACCCTACTGGATGACAATAGATTCAGGCAAATGATTCCTTATGTAGCATTCTACCAGAGATGGTCCATGGTGCCATTTTGGAACAGAGATAATGGATGGCAGAGAGATGACACCACTTATTTAATGCCCCGGTAAAGCCAAATCTCTTTCTGCAACCACACCATAAAGCCTTTGGTAAATGTCAGGGAAGGAACAAAAAATGCTGTAAAGAGCCCATGTTCACTTACTTTAAAATCACACAGCCTGTTCCTGCGGGTGGTGCTATCCAAAACACCTGGATCCGTGTCCTCCTCCGGGGGGTGCTTTCTGTGACTGCCACAGGGCAGTTACTCATAAATTGGGTTTCTTCTTCATCTATGATCTATGAAAAACCAGAGGAAAATAAACACATTAAAACACAATGTCACTTTGAGAGGGCTCCTGTTTCCGGATTGACACTTCCTTAATTTTATTTTTAAACTTGTCATTTTTCATTAGCAGCTCTATATCCCAGGCCCCAGAATAGTGTCTGGCAGAGAGTCCCAGTCAATGTTCGCTGAATTAACATATGGTGAGTACCAGGACTGAGCACATTTGTGCTCCTGGGACAGACCTTGTCAGCACTTTGAGAGACTGACCACTAGGTGATGATCTTGCTCATTTCAGCAGAACAACCCCGTGTTCCACTTTAGGAAGGAGAAGGAGGATGGAGGAGGGATACTCCAAAGCAAACACTATATAGCTGGACATTATTCCACTGTAATTTTATAGCTTTAAATTAAAACATTATGGGCTGGGTATGTAGCTCAGTGGCACCACGCCTGCCTGGCAAGCACGAGGTCCTGAGTTCGATCCCCAGTACCAAAACAAAATAAAACAAAAAACATAAAACAAAAACCAACCAAACAAAATTAAAACATCAAAAGAAAATATACCTTTGGAGAAAGTATAGCAAAGTATAAAGTCTCCCAGCTTCATAGCACTTTTTACTTCTGCAGTGTCTACTTACTAACCATTATATTTACGAATGTATAGTTTCCCAAATTAATTATCACCACTTTCTAGGACACTACAAACAATATGGACACCTTTACCATCCTCCAAGATGGTTTCAGCTCTTCTGCCTTCTTAATAGATACAGATCTTTGGGTGGAAGCTGTTTCTATCCAATTGGTTTTCAGAGCCAACTCCAACTGATTTGGACTAGCCAAGTCATAAGTAGCATTAACAGCATTAATGGATAAAGCTTATTGTGTTTACTGCAGCATGTGCTAGGCACTAAGCTAAGTACCTGAATTACTAATATTCAAATCAAATCTTAAAATATATTTTACTTTAAAAATTCCTTTTAGTCTTAAATAAAAGGGCAAAGAGAAGTCACTCAAATACCTTAGCTCATCATATAATTTCTTCATTGGACAAAGCAAAGGCCATTTTCCTTTTTTTTTTTTTCCATTAAGTTTATTGGTACATTTTAGGTATACAAAAAAGTTACATTCATCATTGGGATCTTCTACTTGTACATGATGCATCTTGGTTATTTTTTCCCCATTCCCCTGCCCTTCCTTCACACCCCCTCCACCCTTCCCTATTTACAAAGATTTTGTTTCCACGTTTTTCCTTTTCTCATTTTTCTTTTCCCTTCTCTCCTTTCCCCTTCCCTTCCCACTTCCCCTATTCCTTTAGATATTTTCTTCCTATTTCACAATATCAATTATACATTTTGATTCTTATTTACACTTTTAGTTTTTCACACCAGAGAAACTATTCGGTATTTACACGTGTGTCTTATTTATTTCACTTAAGAATATGGCCTCAATGTGCATCCACTTAGCTATAAATGTCTCTAGTTTCTCATTCTTTATGACTGAGAAGTACTCCATTTTATAAAAAAAACCCCACATCTTCACACAGTCTCCAATAGGCAATTGGGCTGTTTCCAAGTTTTAGCTATTACAAACTGTGCCACTATAAACATGGGTGCACATATATCACTGTGGTATGATTCTTTTAATTCTTTTGGGAAGATACCCAGTAAAGGGATACCTGGGTCAAATCGGACTTCCAATCCTAGTTGTTTGAGGTATCTCCATATTGATTGCCACAGTGGTTGCACCAGTCTACACTCCCACCAACAATGGAGAAGGGTTCTTTTCTTCCCACAACCCTGCCAGCATTTGTTACTGGTTGATTTCATGATAGTAGCCATTCTTTCTGGGGTGAGGTGGAAATCTCAGCATTGTTTTCATCTGCATCTCTCGAATGAGCAGTGATGTTGAACATTTTTTCATATGTTTATTTGCTGCTTTTACCTGTCTGAGAAATGTCTGTTCATTTCAGATGCCCATGTTTTAATTGGGTCTTTATATTTGGGGGGCCTGATTTTTTTTTGAGTTCTTTATATATTCTAGATAGTAGAGCTTTGTCTGAGGAACAGCTGGTAAAATTTTTTTCCCACATTGTAGGTTGTCTCTTAGCTCTGTTGGTAGTTTCTCTTGCAGTGCAGAAGCTTTTCAATAAGATGAGATCCCAGTTGTTGATTCTTTTTGCTAGTTCCCGTGCTACTGAAGATTTGTTCATAAAGTCCTTTCCTATGCCAATGTCTTCGAGAGTTCTACCTAACTTGTCTTCCAGTCAGTTTAGTGTTTGTTTTAATATTTAGATCTTTAATCGACTTCGATTTTAGTTTAGTGCACGGTGAAAGATATGGGTCTAGTTTTAATCTTTGACAAGTTGAAATCCAGTTTTTCCAACACCATTTATTAAAGAGGCTATCTTTCCACCAGTGAGGATGGTTGGCTCCTTTGTCAAAGATGAGGTGGCTGAGTGTGTCTGGAGTTGTTTCTGCATCTTCTAATCTATTCCACTGACCCTCGGGTTTGTTTCTTTGCCAGTACCATGCTGTTTTTATCACACTGGTTTTGTAGCACAGTTTCAAGTTGGGAATTGTGATACCCCCTGCCATGAGTCTATTGCCTAGAATTGCTTTTGCTATTCTAGGTCTCTTCTGGTTCTAGATGAACTTTTGGATTGTTTTCTCTAGTTTGGTGAAATATACTGTTCAATTGGGATTGCATTGAATCTGTATAGCAGTTTTGGAAGTATGAAGGCCATTTTCTATTACATCTTGTTTTTCTATATTTTTTCCTAGTCTCATTTTCTCCTCTCATACCCACACCTACATACGTGAAATCTATGTACATCTACTTGAAATCATATAGAATTGTGTTTTAATATTTCTTTTACTCAACCACATGTCAGTGTTACTATTGTGAAAATAATCTATTGTTTCTGACTTCTACTTAGTGTTCCATAACACGCACAGACCACATTTTACTTATCCTTTCTCCCAGTGGTAGGCTGTCTCCACAAACATTGCTACAATGAAGAATCTCATGTTGCTAAACTTGTGATCAGAGTTCCTCAGCAATACAAACCACGTGGTAGGATTACTGGGTCGTTTGGTTATGGGCATAGTTACATTAGTTTCACTAATACTGCCAGGTTACTCTGCAGTATGGCTATTAGCTGTGCACAAATGTTTCCAATTTCCCCATATCCTTATCAGTACTTGTTATTACTGGACTTTCTAATGGTTTTCTGATGGTTCAAAGTAATAACTTTCTGTTTTAATTCAATAGTAATGCAGCAAATTTGAGCATCTTTTAATAAAGTTTTCCTCTAAGTAGTTACCTACTCAGAATTGCTGCCAGTGGATTTTCCTGTCCTCTTGCTGATTTTTAGAATTTTTTAGATACAAACACCATATTATTTACAAATATCTTTTTGGCCTTTATAATAGTTTCTGTCACCAAGTAACTTATCTTCATAATTCTTCATTTAACAGAAATATCTTTCTTCTAATCAAATTCATCAGTTCTTCTCCCATGGCTTTATCATTTGTAGTCTTGCCTACAAGGTTTCCATGTATCACTTGTCCCTACTTATGCAGTCTCTCCCTCTACCAACATGTCATAGTGAGGGGGTACACTTGTTACACTGGCACATCATTATCACCCAAAGTCCACAGTCTACATTAGGCTTCACTCTTGGTATGCATTCTGGGGTTTTGATAAATGTGTAATGACAACTTATTTCCATTTAGGTATCATGCAGAATAGTTACACTGCCCTAAAATTTCTGTGTTTTGTCTGTTCATCCCTCTCTTCCCCATGGCCTCTGATAACCCTCAATCATATTATCTCTGTAGCTTTGCCTTTTCCAGAATGCCTTACAGTTAGAATCAGTCAGTGTATAAATTTGCCAAAAGACTGGTTTCTTTTATTTAGTACTACACATTTTTAAGTTTCCTCCACGTATTTTCATGACTTACTGGCTCATTTCCTTTTAACAATGAACCATACCTCTTTGTCTGGATGCACCACAGTTTATCCACCCACCTACTGAAGGACATCTCGATTGCTTCCACGTTTTGGCAATTAGGACTACAACCATAGGTTTTGTAAGGATATGAATTTTTAATTCAGTTGAGTAACTACCAAGGAGCACAAGTCCTAGATCATATGGTAAGAATGCTTAGATTTGTAAGAAAGTGTCAGTGTCATCTTGCATTTCTACCAGCAATGACCGAGGGCTCCTATTGTTGGCTTCCTCATCAGCTTTCAGCATTGGCAGTGTCTTGGATTTTGGCCATTATAAAGGTACATGGTGGTCTCTTAGTATTCCTTTAGTTTCCAGTTCTCTAATGACACACAGTGTTGAATGCTTTCGCACACACTTATTTGCCATCTGTATATATCCTTTGATGAGGTGTCTGCTCAGGTCTTTTGCCTATTTTTAATTTTTTTTTTTGGTACCAGGGATCAAACTTGGGTCCTTGTGCTTGCGGGGCAGGTGGTGGAAACACTGAGCTAAATCCCCTGCCCTTTTGCCTATTTTTAAATTGGTTGTACATCTTATTGCTGCATTTTAAGAGTTCTTTGTATATTCTGGATAACAGTCTTTATCAGATATATCTTTTGCAAATATTTTCTCCCAGTTTTCAGCCTGTCTTCTCATTCTCTTCTCAGTATCTTTCACAGAAAAGTTTTTTTGAACTTTAATTAAGTCCAAAATACCAATTTTTGTTTTTTGAGGTGGGGTCTTGCTATGTAGTTTAGGATTTGAACTCACTATGTACCCAGGCTGGCCTTGAATTTGCAGGGATCCTTCTGCCTCAGCCTCTTGCATCCTGGAATCACAGGCATGCACCACCATGCTTGGCTTTTTTCTTAATTATTTCTTTCATTGATTTGCCTTTGGTGTTTTATCTACAAAAGTCATCACCATATCCAACATCATTTTAGGTTTTCTTCTATGTAATCTGCTAGGAGCTTTATTTTACATTTAGGTCTGTGGTCCATTTTGAGTTCATTTTTGTGAAGGATGTAAGGTCTGCCGCAAGATTTTTCTTCCCTGCAGGTGGCATACATTTGTTCCAGCATCATTTGTTTAAAAGACCATCTTTGCACCATTAGTCTGCTTCCATTCCTTTGTGATTATCAATGGACTCTATCCATACAGGTCTATTTCTAGGATCCCTATTCTAGTCTTTTCATTTAGTTGACTGTTCTTTCACCAATACTATGCTTTGTTAATTACTGCACTTTATAGGAGGTCTTAAAGTCTTTCAACTTTGTTCTTCAATGTCACTGGTCATGGTGTATTTTTTTTTTAAACAATGTATTCAATTTGCTATTTTGAGAATTTTTACATCCACGTTCATGAGAAATTCTGGCCTTTTCTTTTCTTGTAATATCTTCATCTGGTTTTGGTATTAGGGTAATGCTGGTCTCAGAACAAGTTAGGAAGTAAACTTTCTGCTTTTTTCTTCTGAAAGAGTTTGTAGAGAACTGATATAATTTCTTCCATAAATGTTTGCTAAAGTTCCCCAGTGAATCTATGGTGGTGGTTTTTGTTGTTTTTTTATGTTGTGCTGGGGACTAAACCCAGGACCTTGTGCATACTAGGCAAGCATTCTACTGCTGAGCTGCATCCCTAACCCTTGTTTTGTTAGGTGATTTAATAGATACAGATCTGTGTAGATTGCCTATTTCTTCCTGCATTCAGTTTTGGTAGATTATGTCTTTTCAGGAATTGGTCCATTTCATCCAGGTTATCAGATTCGTGGGATAGAGGTATTCATCATATTCCTTTATTATCCTTTCAATTTCCATAGAATCTATAATGATACCTCCTCTTCAATTTATTAATTTGCATCTTTTCTTTCTCACCCTGGCTAGAGGCTAATTATAAATATTTTTAAAGATGGCCAGGGATTTAGCTCAGTGGTTTTGCCACCTGCTGCGCAAGTGCAAGGACCCGAGTTCAATTCCTGGTACCAAAATATATATATATATACATATTCTAAAGAACCAGCTTCTGGTTTTGATTTTTTTCTATTGATTTCCTATTTTTAATTTTATTGATTTTTACTCTGTCTTTATTTCTTTTCTTCTGTTATGGATTTTATTCACTTTTATTTTTCCAGTTTCCTAAGGTGGAAGCCTAGATTATTATATATATATATATATATATATATAAAGTACATATATATATGCACACACATATGTATATAATATATATAACATATATATGCACACACATATATGTATATTATATATATATATATATATTTTCATTCAATGCTATAAATTTCCCTTCAAGCACTGCTTTTGCTGTATCCCGTGAGGTTTTTTTGGTACTGGAGATACAGCTCAGGACCTTGTGCTTGTGAGGCAGGTGCAGTGCCACTGAGCTAAATCCCCAGCCCTCCCATAAGTTTTGATAAGTTGTCTCTTCATGTTCATTTACTTCAAGTGTTTTCAACTTTCTCTTGTGCTTTCTTCTTTTACCCATGTGTTTAGGAGTTATTTAATTTCTAAGTACTTGGGGGTTTTTCTAGCTAGCTTTCTCTTATTTAATTCCATTGTGGTCTGAGAGCAGGCATCATATGATTTCTATTCTTTAAAACTTGTGAAAGTCTGTTTTAGGGCTCGGGATATGATCTATCTTGAGGAATAGTCCATGGGAAGCTGGGAGGAATCTACTGTCGTTCATGAAGTAGTCCACAGATGTCAGTCATACCCAGATGATTGATGTTGAGTTCACCTCTGTCCTGTTTTTCGCCTGTGTCCAACCATTTGTAAGAGATGAGTGTTGAAGTCTCTAACTATAACAAGGGGTTCATCTCCTGTTCCTTGCAATTCTCAGTTTTTTTCTTGTAGGTACGTACACAAGACTGCTATGTTTTCTTAGAGAAACTCATCTTTGTATTGTTATGTAATGCCCCTCTTTTCCCTATGACCTTCCTTGCTCAGAAGTCGGCTTTGTCTAAATGTACTATAGCTGCTTTCTACTTTCTTTTGGGTATAGTATGGTATATCTTTCTCTATCCACTTACTTTGAATCTATATGTCTTTATGTTTAAAATGTTGTCTATATAAACAACATATAGTTAGGTCTTATATTTTTATTCATGATGATAATCTTTTAATTGATATATTTAATCCAAATCCCTCAACTTTATGTTTTATTAATCCAATAATTCAAAGTAATTGTTTAATATGGATTATATTTTTTCTATTTTTTGTTCTTTTTTTTTTACTATTTTCTCTTCCACTTTTCCTGCTTTTTGTGGCATTAAGCATTTTAATAATAACATTTTCTATGATTTAATTTCTTTCCTTTCTTAGCTAAGTGGATTTTTTTTTTGTATCAGAGATAGAACTCAGGACCTTGTGCTTTTGAGGCAGGCATGGCACCACTGAGCTAAATCCCTGGCCCGCAAGCAGTTTTAATTCTTTTAAAAAAATTTTAGTGGGTCCCCTAAGAATTGCAGAATACATTTACCATTCATCAAAGTTCACTTTCAAATAATTCTATACTGCTTCATAGATAGTACAATTTAAGTAAATTTACTATATATTTTTATAGTGCAATATAAAAATATTCCTATTTCCTTCTTCCTGTCCCTTGTATTACTGCTGTCATTCATTTCACTTATATATAATCTTACATAAGTTATAAACACAATCAAGTACGTGTTTGTATGCTATGATTTTGAATGTTATAATCCTTTAGATCAATTAAAAATAATAGTTTTAATTTTACTTATTTTCTGATGCTCTTCTTTATGTAGATTGGAGTTTCTGGTTTATATAATTTTCTTTTCCTTTAAATAACTTATTACTTCTCGCAAGGCAGGTCTACTGGAAACAAATTTCCTCAAATTATTTGCCTGAGAAGGCCTTTATTTCTCCTTTATTTTTGAAGGATATTTTTGCAGGGTGTAGAATTCTAAAATGGTAGTTTTTTCTAATGCTAAAATTTCACTCTTTGTTCTTTCTTGCATGATTTTTGAGAAGTCAGATGCAATTCTTATATTTGGTTCCCTATAGGTAAAATGTTATTTTTCTCTAGTTTCTTTCAACTGTTATTTCTTTATCTTTGACTAAGTGAAATTTTAATAACACACCTACATTTTTTTGAAAAAGTTATCCTGCTTGGTGTTTTCTGACTTCCTAGATCTGTATTTTGGTGTTTGACTTTAATTTGGAAAAATCATGTCATTATTGTTTCAAATATAGCTTCTGTTCCTTTGTCTCTCTCTTCTCCTGCTGTTATTCCCTTCATGCATACTTGTATCTTTTGTACAAAATGAAATTGAAATATATGGTCAATGTGTAAGTTTTAAAAATTATTAAAGTAAAAGATACAGTGCCATTAATCTCACTCAAAATAATCCTCCTTGCTTCATTCTTCAAATACACATAACCCTATCATTCTTTCCACTTTTTGAGGCAGTTCTGAAGACCTCTTTTGATGTGTAAACAAAAATACGGTACATGCTTTCTGTCAAGTGCTATCAAAAGGAAAGGTAGTCTTGTAAAAACACTATGGTGTGTCCTAATTCACCTTATGTATCAGATCTGGCACCGTGAAACTTCTAGCTCTTCCCTGAAGTCAAAATGACCTCAAGTGGTGAGAATTTTTAATTTGATTGAGGTCACTGTGGCAGCCATGACAGTACAACTAAAGACACGCATGAAAGAGGTCTTCCAGAACTGCTTCAGAAAGTGGCAAGAATGATGGGATAAGTGTGTTTGAAGAAAGACAGGAGTATTTTGAGGGAGATTCATGGCAATGTGTCTTTTACTCCAGTACATTTTAAAAATTTTAAACATAAGCCAGATTTTTCAATCACACTGCATACTTCTCCCACAGTTCTTAATCTGTTCTGTGTCATGTCTCATCCCCCCACTCCCCACTTACGGTCACTTTCCACCCCTTCCCTTATTCCTCACCCCCATCCTCTTTCTCTCTGCTTTTCAACTTTGGAAGTTCCTAAACAATATATCCTTAAGCTCAGAGATTCTTTCCTCAGCCCATGTCCAGTTTACTAAAAAGCCTATCAAAGCCATTCTTCATTTTATAGCTTTTAATTACTAACATTTTTTATTCTCTCTTAGAATCAAATTTCCATTGATTTTTCCATCTCTCTGCTTACATTATCCATCTGATTTTGCATGTTATGTTCTTAGCATTTTACTCTAGCGTTTTAAAATTCCTAGTCTGCTAATCCCAACATTTCTGCAATATCTGTGTTTTGATATTTGCTCAGTCTCTTCAAATTGTGTTTTTCACCTTTTAATATGCCTTATAATTTTTTGCTTAAAGGAGCACATGATATTGGGTAAAAAGAACTGCTATAAACAGACCTTTTGTACCTGAAAGGTACAGTAAGTGTGCACTGAAGAATTAGGTGTACATTCATCCTTCAGTATCCATGGGACATTAGTTCCAGGAATACATAAAATGGCATACTTTTGCATAAAACCAAGGTATATCCTTCCATTTATTTTAAATCATCTCTATAGTACTTATTATAACTAATACAATGTAAACACTATATAAATGATTGTTATTGTTTGGGAAATGACAGGTAAAAAGTCTGAACATGTTCAGTACATGTGTGATTTTTTTGTTCAAATATTTTTGATCCTCAGTTGGTTGAATCCATGAATGCATAACCTGTGGTGGAAGGGCTATCTGTACTTCCTTCCTCCCCTCGGTTGTGAGGTTCCTGGCTCTATGACTTGGCTGTAGTATCTGCCTTAGCTCCTTCAATTGCAACTCCCTGGACTTCCTTTTGACTTTGACCTTTGTTTTTCTCGATGGTTATTATGGCCTGAACAATAATAATAGCTAGCATTTTTGAGCACTTTCTATTAGTGAAGGACTTTTACATATTTTATTTCCATTCCCCTGGAAACTAAGCATCACTGGTCCTCTCCTTGAGGAAACTACCTTGATTCCGATAGTAAGTAACCTGTCCAAAGTCCCACAGTGCCAGAGCCAGGGTTTGGGCTTATCTCCCCTTGATCAATGCCTGTGCTCTTTCCTCTACATAGTCCCCTCTGCTCATAGTGCCCTCTCCCTTATGTTAGGTAAGAAGTTTCTTTCTCTTCAAGCATGACTCCATGAAACCACAAATATTAGCCCAGCTCACAACAGCTAAACACCCCACTCAACATACACACAAGAATTCGGTAAAGGTAAATAATACTTTTGCTTCACATTTTCTTAAAGGGTGCTTAGATTTCTTTTTGCAGTTTTGTTGGTATCAGGCTGGGTTTCCAAACAATGTTTTTCCTAGGCTTGGATAGTTAGGCCCCAGTGAAGTCTCCTTTGCTGGTAGTCACAGAGAACTTCTGTAGCTGCCTTTACCCTAAATCTTGCCAATGCTTAGGAGCATTCTGGGTGAGTATACCGAGACAGCCAAAGAGAACAAATATTTTATTAGTACCTACTGTGTGGCAGGTATTTAACATAGTCACATCATTGACACCTGGAGGGGACAGATGAGGAAATGAAGGTCAGAGTGATCTGGTCTTGATTTTGACCCAACATTGTTGAAAGCCAAAGCCCATATTCTTTCAAGTTGCACACTAACGAAGATCCCAGTTGGGCCAAAGGCCGAGCCCCTTGGGCAGGAACACAAACAAAGAAGCAGGTTTTCCAAGCCATAGAAGCCACCTCAGGTAAATATGGCTGTTTACCCACATTCGCAGTGGCCAGATGGTAATTAAGCACTGAACAGAAGGGGTTGTGTTTCCTCTAATTCAGAGAATGCTCCCAACATTGTTTGCTTCTCAGAAAATATCAGCATCCTCCAAAAGAGCTTTGGGTCCATCAGAACTCACTCTTGGACCTTTCCTTAAACCCAAGTGTCTCCACACTTATTATGCTCCAGAGTAGGCTTTAGAATCCTACCGTATTATTAGTCACCAGCTAAATCATAGGCACTTTATTTCAGTCCAGGGTTTCTTCTCTCAATATCTGGGACTAGAAAATTAAAATTCACTACAGTATGATGGTTGTGACTAATAATGGTATTATCAGATTTGTATGGATATCTTCTAAATTTTCTATTGCTTATGATGAAGGGTTTTTTAAAGGTCTATTACAACATTCCAAGGTTTACATTTCCATTATATATACAGGTTAAAATAAACCTTCTCAGATTAAATTTAAAGTCATTTTTGGAGCAGTTTCCTGGTAAGGAAACTGACTTGATACCTTGCAGGAGAGGGAGAGATCTTAACTTGTGACAGGCTCTCATCTAGCCAGGTAGGACAGACCCTGATATCCACCAAGGTTTACACAGGTGGACAAGGTTTGATTTTGGGAACACTTGTCAGAGTGACAGCAACTGGTTGGGTGTCTGGTTGTGAACAGACCTTTCCAGACTCCAGGGACAGTTCCAGCTATCTTGTCAGGACGACTGTCAAGGCTTTCAAAGCCTCTGATTGCAATCTTAGTCTTGACTCACACGCCGTACCCATCTTGAAATCTACATCATGGGGCCGGGGATTTAGCTCAGTGGTTTTGCCACCTGCTTTGGAAGCGCAAGGTCCCAAGTTCAATCCCTGGTTCCAAAAAAAAAAAAGAAATCTACATGATAACCTACTTTCACCCTTAGGTAAAGTCATCTTAGGAATAGATACCTTACGACATCTATTCTTCTCTCATCCTAATTTTGACCTCACTTTTCTTTTCAGACTCTGGTACACAATACTTCTTTCCTAAATTGACTGTTGGCATTTCTCAAATCTGGCCTGGACCCTTTAACATTATCTCATCTTTCCTGGTCCAACAGACACAGCCTGAAGGGAGGAACCTGACCAGCATCAAGGTTCCTGATGAAGGTGCAAGTGTTCTAAGGTCTAACCACAGGTGTGGGACAACTGGGTGATTTCTATTCAGAAGTCCATGTAGGTGGCCTTGGGGACATTTGACTTCCGGAAGCAGAGATCCAGACAGAGATCAGGGCTACTGTCAGGGTCATCTGAAGGGTAGGGAATCAGCACATCCAAATATGAATTGTTGAGGCAGGGAACTCGAGTAGCACTGACAGGGCCTGCGGTAGGGAAGGAAGAAAGAAGATGCTATGCCATCGTCTCATAAATATTTCTTCTTGGGGGGTCTTGTGAGAAGTGGTGGGGTGGACTGGAAAGCACACGATTATTTGAGTCAGGTAGCTTTGGATTAAATCATGGTTCAGTCGCTTTCTATTTGAATGACTTTGGCCAAGCCACTGGAACTCTTGAGACTGTTTTTCCATGAGGACCATGATGTGGATCTTTCTTGGTTGACAAAAGGAATAGAGGAGAGCCTATTTCCAAACCATCTAGTACCCATGATAGGCACTCAATAGATTGGAGATTCCCTTTTATGGTGAGCACCCTTCTGTTAATGAGCCACATCCCAAGGGGTGAGCATTCCTTCAACACCTGAGGAGGAGATCCCAAAGAGAGAAAGCAGGATTGACTGAGCTCCTTACCAGTACTACACAAGAAATACTTATTCACTGTAGGAAAATCAGAAAACAAGTGAAAAATATGAAGCAAACATTCATATTTCTACCACCCAAAGGTAGTTATTAATATATTTGCATATATTTTTCAAGATTATATATATATATGTATGCAATTTTAGAAAATGGAATTAGACTATACTTCCTATCTTGTAAGCTGCCTTTTCATTCCACAAAACATTGTGACTATTTTCGTTTTACACTCAATATATAATCTCAATAAATTTTTATGGCCCTGTAATAGCCTAGTTAATGGATAGTCCACATTTTAGCTAACAAATCTTTTTTTGTTTACAATTTGGTGTTACTATAATGATCATCCCTTATAGTGAAATTTGATACCTTTAATTTTTCTGTGAGATTAACACATATTATTATTGCTGGGTCTGCTTAGGAAGGGATTTCAAACTATTTCAGTAAAATCTGAGTGAGAATTCAAAGTAAATAATCCCAGCCGTTAAATCACTTCTAATTTCACGTGTATTTTTTTTAGTCTAAAAGTTATGGAGGACAGCTGCTTCTGCCTTTTATGAAAGATCTTTCAATATAGATTTTTTTAAAATTAAAGACTGTGCCTTTGTTGCTTTAAAAAGTTAGTTCATTAAAGTTTGCAAAGACAAAAGAGGAAAAGGGAAAAAATTCACTGTTCTATCATTTTGCTTTGTTTCTTTCTAGCCCTTTCTTTATTTCTATTTGAAATTTGTAAATACTACAGTGTAGCTGTGTTCACTTTGTGTGTATGGAAGGAGCCTCAGCAGTACTCCAAGTTTTTCTAAACTCATCCAAAAGATAAGCTGAATGACTGCATAAAGAATAGCTTTTGACAGTGGTCCCTCCAGTAAGCTATAGTCAAGGCCCAAATCCTATCTTCTTTCCCAGCCTCCCTTTTTACTTCAAACAGATTCTTAGCTTCATTTTATTCATCTTTCTTTACTTTGCTTACTTTAATTTTTCTTTTCTGGGGTTTTACCTCTGCCTTCCAGACCTAAAAGCATGTGGGGACCTGGGGAGGTGGTGACACGGCCATGAGCACAGGGACAGCACCTCTCCTTGGGCATGTGGCCTCAAATCTATGTAGAGTTAGCCCCCAGAGCCAACAGACTGTGGTTCCCTCAAAGGCAGATGAACCTGCATGAGTGGTTTCACACATCAAGAGCATATGCAGCAGGCCAGACTGGAGCAGAGCTGGGCCAGGAGGATGGGCACCCTGTACAGGCCGAGGACCTGGCCTTTCAGAAGGATGCGCTCTAAATATCTACCCAACCTTCAAGTGGAAGGGAGTGGGGTGCTGCAAGGGAAAAGGAGCCAGAAAGACTGCAGGTTCTGCACCCCTCCTCTAGTCCCTGAACAGCTCAATTCCTGGCCCTGAGCTTGCATACCTCACCCAGCAACCATGAGGCCCGGGATGCAGCTTAGATGCCATGTCTTGTCTTGCATCTTTGTGGGCTTTGGGGAGTTTTGCTCCCTACCAAGAGGGTCCAACAGCTATTCACTATAGTGTGACTCTAGCAAGTGCCTGAACTTTCCTGGACTGAGTCTGCTTCTCTGTAAGATGGTAAATAATAGTATCTACCTCAGTGGGCTAGAAGGGTTTGAATGAATATATAAGGTATTAGAGAAGTTCCTGGCACAAAGTTGTCACTGTGTAGATTATAATGTTGTACTACTGATAAGAATAAAAATTATCATCATCATTTTCCTGTGATGCTTGCTCACAATTCTGGTAAAGACCATTTTCTTCATCTCATTACATTTTCTGTGATGTTTTCGTGCTCCTTACAGATTGGTAAGCAGGGCACCAGCCCAGCTGGCCTGCACCTAAATCCAGCTTGGCTTAGGAGCCCAGAGTAGTACAACAGACAGGCTCCAGCAGCACTGGGACGTGTGTGTGTGGGGGGGCGGGTAACAGTCTAACAGTCTGCTCACTCTACTCAGGGAGTGGCCCTGGGTAAAAGAGAAGGTTTCATCTTTCATTGAGGATTGGAAGCCACTAAGAAAAATACTGTAGTGGCTTTGCAGAACTAGTGACTTACCAGGGGTGGGTAATCTCAGTAAGAGATACCTCCCGTAGAACAACCAGGAAAAGAAGGCAGAATTCTCCTTCCAACCAGGTGAAATAGGCCTCCTGGAATCGCAAGAAGTACACAGGATAGGAGAGAGAGACTGTGTGGGGTTGGAGCGAGGCTGACCTGCATCTGAGGTCTCAGTCACTGCACGGCGCTGAGTAGATTAACTTCTCTGCACCTCAGTGTTCTCACCTGGACAGTGGCCGTGTTGTGTTTATGAAAGACGATGTTCTCTGTACAGTGTCCAGCCGGGTGCCTGGTGCTGTTAGGTACTACCCCATACTGTGACTTCCTTTGAGTTCTTAAAGTGACAACCAGAGAATGTGCCTTGATGGCACCTTAGTGTCTAAAGCCTAGCAAGGGACTGATACCTCCATGCTGGAAGATTCATTAAACCTTACATTTGCTGAGTGTAAGAGCCAGGGAATCCCAGAACACACAATCATAGCAATATTGTCTAGTATTTAGTAAGCACATACAGTGGACCCTTGACTTTCGAACTCAGTTTGTTCCCAAGAGCTGGTTGTAACTCAGGTTGGTTAATGAAGGCTCAGGCTCCTCTACACAGCCTTCAAAGTCTCTCTCCTGTATCCAGGCAGATCTCAGTGTCCTTAGAGAGACATTGGCCCAGGACTTCTCAATTAACCCCACACAGGAGAGGGTGTTGTAATGCTCCTTCCAGAACTCTTTAAGGGTTAAATCTGTATCTGAGACCACCTGGAAGCACAAGTGGCTGGCATCTGAGTTGTAACTCAAGACTTTAGTTACAAGTTAAAACTAAAATTCTGGTCGTAACCCAAGTTGCATGTCATACTGGTCATAACTTGAAGGTCCTCTATACTCCATATTCTTCCTGACACTTCATGTTAATTTCACATAATCATCTATCATCAATAATCCTATGAAATACAGTAGGAATCACTCCTGCCATTTTGGAGATGCAGAAATGGGGACTAGCAAGCAGAGGGTCTGGGCTAACGTCCCACAAGACTCCAAAGTTCATCATCATTGGACCTAACTCACAGATCCCTTCATTTTCACTTGGGGAGCTAGAAAATTACTCTGATAAGTAGGTTTAAACAAATAGAACCACATAATTGGGGAATTTTATACTAGGTAATCTAATGCCTAGGAAATAAATCAGCCTTTTAAGTTTTATTATCACAGTACAGTTGAAATGTTTAATAATTATTGCCAAAGAACAGTATAATGCAGTACTAAAAATGAGTAATTGAAAAGCCCACCAAGGCAGATGAGGCATCTTCTCACCGAATTGCTCTTGAATACTTTACATAATTATTTCATTCAGATTTATTCAAAATGTATGCCTCCATCCTGCTCTGCGCCTGAGTAGCTCAGAAGGGCTCTGAACACCACATGAACACCTCAGGGATGGACCGATGAATGTCTCTTACACATGAATGGGGCTTGAAAGGGTTAGAGTTCCTTTAGGATGGGGATAAGGAGTAAAAACTACTGTAAATTGTTGTGGCCCCTCCATGTCTCACTCTCTGAGGGTTTATATGCAGGAACCATCTTGCATCTTTAAAGTACGTACCAGTCCTGAGAGAATTATTACAGGGCTATATTTCCATCTCACACAAGAAACAGAGGCCCAGAGAAATTCTGGAACTTGACCAGATTCTCAAAGCTCATCCTGAACTCGCACCACATACTTTGACTCCAAACTGACGGTGGCCTTGCCACTGTATCCTCAGCCTCCAGGAGGACCCTGGTGCACATAGAGAGGCCTTTGCATTTTGGGAAGAGACATCTCGGGAGGACAGATGCAGAAGAAAACCGATCCCAGCCAGATTTTATTAGCAGCTCTGGCTCCTTAAACCTTTGAGTTGCTGATGCTTCCGCCCCCATCCAGGCCTTCATTTCTTACAATGTCAGCAAGTCCTGGTATGGAGGAATCCAGACCTGTCCCCCCAGGGATGCAGTTTCCCATGGATCGGGCCTCCCCACCTGGCCCAGATCAGCCAGATCAGCTGAGGCTGCAGGCTTTATCAGTGCGCCAGCTTATCATCTCCCCAGAGCCTGCAAGTGGGAGTTCTTGGCAAATTCAGCTCACTGGCAAGCATGGACAGATGGCTGCCTGGATGAGATGAAAACTTTTGTTTCTGGTCAAAACAGCTAAAAATGGGGAAAATGGCGGGGGGGGGGGTAGAGAAAAGTGACACTACCTCACAGGCAGAAAAACTACTATACTTTTATAATGTATTTAGAAGACTATAAATAAAAGAGGGAACTCTCGTCCTCTTCTCCGCCCTCGCACACAATAAGATAGTGATATTTCCAGAAGACCGACTGATCTTTCTTTCCCTAGACCCCAGTCTCCTCCTCCCTCATGCTGATGCTTGGCTGTACTCTACAAAGTCAGCAGACATGGGCTCAGGGTCACAAATGCTCACACTCCCACTTTTCCTCCTACCTCTGCCTGGAAAATGAGCTCAAATCCAACTTGGGGTTATCTCAGAAGCGGCTTACACAGCTCCTTGGATGTCTTCTTTCTCCAGGACACAAAAACATGTCATATTTCTCTCCATTTTAGAATGAAGACGGTCTACATCATGCACAGATGTAGATCTTAATGAACATGGTCCACATCTGGGAACTGCATTCCCTGGGGCAATGCCAAACTTTGATCTGATTATATTTCAACACTAAGACTCTCTCCCAAAGTGATGGGTTTATGGTAGTTCTCAATGGCTATTTGTCAAACACACTCATATTGAGCACTTGCAAAACAGATCAAGTATGTGAGGAGAAGGCATTTTGTCTTTGTACTCCTGGAAGGGGTGGGGTGGAGTGGGGAGTATTGATGAAATCATGCAGAAAATGGTGCATTTCCCTGGGCTGTATTGAAGCAAATGAATAAGAGTTGCTGGCAGAGAGCTGGGAGCTGCTCGGGCCTTGCTGAGGAGGAGGGATGTGTGATGGATCACAGGAGGAAGCTCTTTCAGATAATTACCAGAAGCTGGAGAATCAGCTGTTGTCCTGTCAACACAGTGTACTGCAGGACACAGTGTATTGGTTTTTTGGGTTTTTTTGGTACTGGGGATCGAACTCAGGACCTTGCACTTTCGAGACAGGCGTCAGAACCACTGCGCTAAATCCCTGGCCCTAGGACACAGTGTATTTCGGGGAGGGAGTAGGGAGGACAGAGGGAGAAACATGCAAAGAACAGGGGCATCTATGGTCTCTGGCCATGGAAGCTGGGTCGGCGGGGTTTATATTTGTTCCCCTCCAACCCTCAGGGCACCCCTCTGAGAGCCTAGGGTTCTCGGACACTGTCCCTCTTCTCATGGCCCCACTCCACCTGTCACCTCCCCAGTCCCGGGGCCTGGGCCGGCCTTGCTGCATAAAATGCCCACCCAGATGCTACCCTCTCTCACTGACCTTGATCTTTGCCTCTCCAGGACTTCTTAACCCCTAATGTAAGAACCAGGATTATGCCAATCCCATTCCCAGGCCGGCTGATTCCTTTTAGATCATCAGCACCTAGCACTGTCACCAGATGTGGTCCAAGGAGGTCCCCCAAAGAGGAAACAGGCAATTCAACTTCCCCTTCACCCACAGAGTAGGTTGGTTGGGTCAGCAAGAGGCATAAGTACATTTATCTTCAGTTGTTGTTTTGGGGGTTTTTTTTGGGTACTGGGGATCGAACTCAAGTCCTGGCGCTTGTGCAGCAGGCGGTGAAACCACTGAGCTAAATCCCTGGCCTGACATGGGTACATTTATGAGGTAGAGTTGAAGAGGTCTGCAGCGGGGAGGGAGAAAGATATATAGGAGACCTTGGAGGTATCATTTAAGATGGACGTTCATGTCTGGCCTAAAAACATTCCATATTGCCCTTCCTTGAATCTGTTTCTTCATCTTAAGGCCAGATGACTGGCCTTTACCTTATCAACTAGGTTAATTCCTTATTATCTTTAAGGGATTTAGGTGTGATGGGCCTGGGAGAAAAATAAACAAGCCTAGTGAGTAAAGACATGGATAGCTCTGGGTAATTTTGATCCTGCTGAGAGCTCTAGTTTCCTTTCTCCATCTTACCTACCTTTATTCCTTCTGTCCTGCCTCAGCACTGTGCCTGACACATCATCTTAACCAATATTTGTGGAATGCACAATTGAAGTCATTAAAATCTAAGAAGTGCAAGTACTCCCTTTTTAAAGAAGAGGAAATCAACACTCGTGGAGGCCAGGTTGCTGGCCTGTGGTAGCAGAACTGCTGTAAGAAGAGGATGAGAGCAAAACTCTCAGGGGCAGAGCCCTGCCTGTTTTCTTCCACTGTTTCCAGTGCCTGAACTTGGGCCTAACAAGGAACAAGAGCGCAGCACGTTTACTGAACAAACGACAGAACAGTTTCGCTAACCTTGCCACCAGCACTGGTTCTGCCATTGTCTGCATACCTTTGTCCAAAGTCATTTCTCTCTAGATATCAATTTCCTAAAGTGGAAAATATGGCTTCCAGAAGATTCCTTCCATTCCTACTCGTAGCCAACTGGCCTGACGCACCTGTTTTATCAGTCTGCAGCTCTTATGCCAGGACATTCCAACAGAGCAACGTCCTCACCTCTGCTGGGAGGCCTCTAAATGGCTCCTTCCAGTCTTTTTCCATGTTTCTTCTTTCCCTGTTCCCTGTCTTTCATGTCTCTCTCCTCTGACAAGTGCTCCCTGAAGGCAGCCTGTGATCTACAAGAGAGGGACTCCATCTCCCAACCAGCCCCGCTCCACAGAGCAAGTCTATAGCTGAGGAAATATGGTCGTGACCTTACCGTCCTCCTACACTCAATTCCAAGGGAAAGCCTCACTTTGTTGATGTAGCTGCAGCACCTAGGAGAGAGTTCACGTGTTTGTATGCATGTGGCCCTTCACTGATAATATTATTTAAGTCTCACCTCTGACTGCCTGTCAGTTTTACCCTCACAATATTTTTCTCCAGCACCCTCAAACCCCCAAAGTCAATAAACCACTGCGGCAACCTGCTAACTTATCTCTCTCTCTATCCCTATCCTTAACCCCTACAACCCAATCTTCCTGCAGAAGCCAGAGTGCTCAGTTACAATACATCAAATCACGTTCCCATCCTGTTTAAGACTTCCAGCGGCTTTCCATAGTATTTACCAATCCAACTTTACAAAATCAGCCCACAACTCCCTGCCTGATCTGGCCCCTGTCAAATCCTTGGACACCATCTCCTGCCGCTGTCTCATCCTCCAAGCTCCAGTCCCTTAGAACCACAGGGCTCCCTTTACCCAGACCCTTAATGGTCCACTTTGGTTGTTTCCATCCTACACGATCCTGTCCAAAAGCCTTAAAGAATCAGGAAGAAGAGCAAGACTGAGGAACACATTCATCTATGCTGGAGACTTCTGTGGTAGCTGGTTTCCCAATGGAAGGAACATGATCCTGCTTTTTAGCTTTGCTCTTCTTCACCTTTGGTTTCTTAGGGTGCAGGCCAATGAAGCAGCTTCAAGTTTTGGGGTTTTTTTAAGTCAAATTTATGTGCAAAATGTGAGTAAAGAATCAAGTACATTGCTTTCTCTCTATTGAAAGACTTCGGTCATTCATGACTTGAACTTTTAGACAGTTAGTGAACAGATGGGGTAGGAGCTAGAGTTTATTGAGCTACATGCCAGCAATCCTCAAACAGGTATTATGATCCCTATTTTACACAGGAGGAAACTGGGTGCAGGAGAGGTAAGCGATGTCCCGAGGAGCACACAGCTGTGCTAATGGACAGAGCTGATATGCTGCCCCGTGGTGCCTGATCCCAACCCTCAAGCTCCTTCTTCCATCACAGCACCTGTCTTTTTTTTTTTTTTGGTACCGGGGATTGAACTCGGGTCCTTACGCTTGCACAGCAGTCAGTGAAACCACTGAGCTAAATCCCCAGCCCACAGCACCTATCTTTACTAAGCATTTCCGTTTTTCCCAGCACAATCTCAAAATCAACAATGTATGGGGAAGTAAAGATTAAGACATAAAAGTGAGCAAAGGCTGTTTATGAAAAGCATTTCTGAATCATTCATTTACCTGTGCTAATTGTAATATTTCAGCAACAAGCTGTTCTTACACATTCATTAAATCGAATCCCCTATGGCTCTGTACTTGGGAACTCAGTTGGTTAGTATTCCGAATTCTTAGCTGTATTGGAAAATAATCAAATGACTTTTCTCCCAAAGCATTCGATAGTATAGGTTGGTAACCAATTCAGAATGACCCTCTGCTCAATTAGTGCTTTTCTGCCTTTTCTTTTTATTCTTCCAAATCATCAGGTCAAATTTCAACAGTGTCACCTACTGAGTCCCTGGCTGGGCTCGCTCTCTCTGGCTCTGTGTGGCCAAGGGAACAATCCTGCTTTCAAAAATAGAAACAACAATGGATGCCTGCACGAAAGATTTAAGGACAATAGGAGATGTGGGTGAGTTAATTATCCTCCTAGTTCCTTTGTTCTTTACAGAGACAAGGTGATAGGTGGACAGTGAACTTTAGAGATGCAAGCCATTGAATCCCTCAAGAGAAGGGAGCCAAGAAATGTTCTCTCAAAACAACCTTTTATATCAGAAATATCTCTAAAGGTAGGTATATCTATCTATATAGATATAACAATCTGTAGTGTTCATCCTTGAGGGGAGAAGCCAGCACTAGAGTGGGAATTGGGAGACACAGCTATGGGTGGTGGGAACTAAGCCCTGTGGCAGCTTGGGGAAGTGACGACCTTTCTAGGCCTCGATTTTCTAAAGTAAAGGTGACTTTGGAGGTGGTAGTGCACACCTGTAATTCAAGCACTCTAGGGGACTAGCAATTTCGCAAAAGCTGGAAATGGGGGTTGTAACTCATTTTGAAGGTCCTGGATTCAATCCTCAATCCAAAAGAAGGGGGAAGAAGAAGAAAGACAATGATAAGACAATGATGGCTCAATGGCACCAACCAGATACTTTCGATGTATTTTACACGTATCAACCCCCTTAATTCTTACCATAGCACCATGAGTTAGCACCACAATTACCCCATTTTACAGGTAAGGAAACTGAGTTCCAGAAAGTTTCTCAGAGCATTGATAGGACAGCTGGTTAATGGCAGAGCCAGAATCCAAACCCAGTCTGTAGAACTTTTTTAGCTCCCATCCACTGTGCCTATTACTCCATTGCCAAAATGCACTCTCATTTGTTTTAATTAATCCTGGGTGATGGACGTTTAGATGAATTACCCCTCTCTTTTTGCTATAATAAACAAGGTTGTAATCAACATCCTTATACCTACAGCAGCCTCTGCTTGTCTGAATCTGCAGATTGGATTCATTCCTAGAAGTGGGATTTCAGAATTAGAGGCCCTGAATATTTTAAATTTTGATATGCAGTGTCAAACTGCCAGAAATTCTGGATTAATTTACACTCCTACCAAGTGCATATGATAGAGATCACCATTCTCTTCTCAACCTTTGGCATCACCAAAATTTGCTCTGGCAGTGATCACTATGACCTCCTCACTGACAAATCTGATAGCCTCATCCCGTAGTCAGGACGCCCTGGAACCCTCCCTGGGGTTCCCCCTGGGCTCCTTAGTCTCCTGTTTCCTGGGCATCTGAAATCTCTTGGCTGGCACCTCTTCCCTGTGTGATCTATGAATGTCATAAAGTGCTGGATTCTCCCTATGTCCTCCTCTTGTTCTAAATCCCTTCCTTCCCTACTATTGCAGGCTTTAATTGCTGGCCCAACAGGCTTTCCCTCCTTCTTCCTTGCTAAGAGGACCCCAGTTCTGTTTGGGGCTTAAAGTATCCAACCCAAGAGATTGAATTATAAATGGTCTACCAATCAGGGGCATCCTGTTCCTCCTCCTGGTGCTACAGTTGACCATGCAACCCAGGTCTAGCCAATGAGATATAAGGGGAAGGTGGCCAGGGGCTTCTGGAATTTTTCTCTGATAACAGTTTAGAGGCCTGTAAGGAGACCACCACTCCCCTCATCCTCAACTAGACTTGTCCTTCCTTTTTGGAGCACTGCTGGGGAGAGAGTTGGTTTGACCTAATGCCGCCATGTTTGGAGCAGGATTAGCCAGCACAGCCATTGTATGGACCAGGAGAGAAAGGCCCAATGAATTTTGGTTATTAATCCAGGGACCAGACACCACATGGGTTGCAGAAAGAGTGCCACAGCACCTCATTTCTGGACTCCTACCTAATAACAGGAACCTTTGATAAAGACCCTGACTGGGTTTTATTTTCTATGGCCAAATACTTTGTAACAGGTACTTAATCGTTATCTTATCATAATATTTTACCTTCATGCTATCAACCCAGAACCCTCTCTGGAGCATCAGAAAATAACAACAAATAGGTTATCATTACTTTCCTGTTAGGAACTAGCTGTTCTACCCCTCTGCACACACAGTAGTAAACATCATTACTACTCTGAGTTAAGTGCAATTATTATTATGGGTGGGTACTGGGAATTGAATCCATGGCCTTTACACGAAGCTACACTCCTAGTCTTTTTTTTAAAGTACATGTTTAGGATACATAGTGTTTACATTCAGTTTGAGGGTTTGATAAGTATCTTAATGCATCTTAATGATTTTTACCCACCCCCCCCCCCATTCTTCCCTCTCCTTCTCCAGGTCTCTTTCCCATCTACCAGGCCTTTCTTAGCTTTTTTTGTGGAGACACGGTCTTCCTAAGTTGCCAAGTTGCCCAGGTTGGGCTAAAGTTGCAATCCGCTTGCCTCAGCCTACCAGAGTGCTGGAATTACAGGTGCACACCATCCTCCACCTTGATAAATATAAGTATCAGCCTCATTTTATTAATGAAGGAACGGAGGCACAGAGAGATTAAGTGACTTGCCCATGGTCATAAATCTTCTAAGTGACTGAACTAGAATTCAAACTGTGGCAAGCTGGTTTCAGCGTCCATATGCCCAGATAGGATGTCCCTGTTAGCTACCTAGATGACAAGGGGACATTGGATTGTACACATTCCACTGGGGCTCAGCCTCCTCCTTTCACACTCCCCACCTTTGTCAAGGCAGAAACCTGGGGTCTCCTTAGACCTGTGCTTCTCTTTTCTCCATCACCATGCTGATGATTCTGTCTGACCATATTCAAATTATCCACTGTCCTGGCTTACAGTAAATGTTTATACTGCTGGCTGCTATTTACCAGGCTCTTCAGGACCGAGTTGCTTCTACTTGTCTTGTCTTTTACTTTGTTAAACCCTCTAGCCCACCGAGCTTGACTGTTCTACGTCTCGCCCTTGACCTTTAGATACATTGTCCTCACTGCATTGGAAGCTCTATACCATATATTCCCCAATTAATTATTTTATAACTTTGTCCAAGAGTTGTATCCACCCAGAGGCTTTCTCTGGTTCTCTCGCCTATACAAATTGTTCCCCTAGCATGCTCCAAGGCCCTCCATTGCAGCCTGTATTATTTATCAATTTAATCACTTATTTACCTGCTTCTCTCCCTTATTAGCCCTACATTCCCAAACCAGGTCCGAGCTCCTCAGGGGTAGGACACAGTATCTCAAACTCAGTCCTTTCCTGTTCTCTACTCCCTGTCCTTCCTCTGTTCTCTGTCTCACTTACTGCTATCACTAAACTAGAAATTTCCACATCATCTCTAAATCCCACTTCTACCTCTGAAACATTTCAATCTGTTCTCTCCTTTCTGTTTCCAAGTGACAACTTGGATGCTTTAAAATGTTGGGTTTTATGGTTGTTGCATTTGGAACCTAGCAAGGGCTTTCTGCAGAGCTCGGGGGTGGAGCTGCTTGTCTGAAACGTGGTTCAAATTGAATAGAGGCTCTATGGCCATTTGTAGATTGAACATACAAGCTATTCAAGTATTGTAACACATCTGGCCTTTTTTATTCACAAATTAGCAGTAAGACCCACGTTCTGTACTCTAAATAGCATCTTGACCTAGGGTGACTTCCTAAGGAAGACAATTAAAGAATTGTTCAGTAGACTAGAAAAGCCTTCTTAAAATGAACCAGAGAATAAGTGATCAATTAGGCAAGTGATCAATAAAATATAATAAACATGGCATTCAACAAAAATGAGCTGCTATTACAAATAGTCTGTGACTCATGAATATGATCAATACATTACAAAGATGTAACAAGTATAAAAACACAAGGAGCCTAAAAATACTTAGTTGATATATTGCACCCATTATCAGGATGCACATATTTTTTGAGATGCTTAACTAGTCCCAGTGAATCTAATAATTAATTTTTGCAATTGCTAAATATTAGAGTTGGAGTGAAGGTCTTCTATTCAAGTGTCCAATTTTGCAAATATAGTAGTTGGGAAGGCAGAGTGCCCCATGAAATCTGCCTGAACTAGGGGTAAAGTAACCTGCTACTTCCTGGCTTGGTAACCTCAGCAAGTTGCTCAACCTCTGATTCTTCGTCTGTAAAATCGGGATAAGAACCCAGGTCTATCTCCTTCACAGGGCTGTGGAGGGGCTCAAATGAGAGGATGGACGCACAATTTAAGCACCAGTAGGTTCTCCTAAAAATATAAGGCACTGGGCCAGGGATTTAGCTCAATGGTGCCACTGCCTGCTTTCCAAGTGCAAGGTCCTGAGTTCAATCCCTGGAACGCCCCCCCCCCCAAATATATATATGACACACTTTGCAATAGGCCAGTCCATCTTTAAGACGAGCAAGAAAAGAGAACTTGTATTCTCAGGTTAAAAAGCAAAAATAATGATAGTTAAGCTATTTTTAATAGCCTGTAGTTAAATGTTTGGTCGAGAAATAACACTTTTAATTAAAAGGATAAAATACTTTGGCACTGACTTTTAGAATCAGTGTGATTCCTATTTTGTTACTGGGTTCTCCCTATTAACTAAGGTGTTGATTTTTTTTTTTTAAATGAGTTTAACTTTTTGTGACCTCCATGGTTTTTGAGTCAATGAAAATGATTACAAAGCAATGGTATTCTTTGGGAACCTCAACCATTTTCACCTGGCATACAATATGTTTCTTAGTAATTAATACTTCTGTAGAATAAAATTAAATTTCTCATCTGAACATAAGAAAATGCATCAAGTGCTAGGAGGGCTATTGCCAATGGAAGTGGTTCTGACAACATCCCTGAATGCACAAGCCTCCCCCGGTATCTCAGCAATCCCTAGGTATCTATGAAGAGCATCAAAGTCTGCCCTGCAAAGCTCCAATGCCCAGACAATGCAGTGCAATGCCTGTCTCAGATGCAAGAGTCCTGATTGGCTGTCAGCTGCTGCATATACATATAGGTCCTACGGGCCAGTGTTAGAGAAGCACTGCCTGAATTTAAATGAAAAAATGGTGCATTATCTTCTGTACGTAAAAGCAATTGTAGGAGTTAATGCCAGTCTTCTTGACTTTCCCTGTGTTCATCACCAAAGCCCTACTAAAATGGTCATTTTAAAATTCTATTTTGAAAGTATTAATTTTAGATTAAATCAGATATGAGCTATCTTTCTGATCAGGGAAAAAGAAACCTACTCTGAGATCTGCTTTAAAGCACTCATTAGCAATAAATGAATAGTATATTCAATTGGCTGCCCTTTAAATTTAGAGAAAATACAACTAATAGAGTTTCACGGGCCCATTTCCAAATAAGCAAGCAAGCTGTGCGTTATTTTGATAAAAATGTCCATCTTGATGTACATACTTTTTGCCTTCTTGCTGACCTGTCGCTCACACAAAGGTTTCCATCTGACATATCAATATTTCACCAGTTAAATCCTCTCATAGGTTCACACTCATTAAAGTGCGCAGACCATAGAATCTCCTTAGTGTTCTGTAAGATACTTCGTCTCTTGGTGGTTTGGTTAAATGGACTGTCTTAAAGGAGATCGTGTGTGAAAAGTGCTTAGAATTTAGTGTTCCCATGAACAGTAGACACTGCTATTATACCCACCAGGACAAGGAAATTCCCAAGGCACCCCCAGTATCGCATCCAGGCACAGGAAGCTCCTCTCAGAGCCCACCACCACTCCTTGCCCCTCCTCTGCCTTTCCCTGCCCTAAAGGAATACCAAAGAATCAGTGGCAAGATTGACTGACTTGGCCTTAGGGTGTTAACTACCCAGCCTTGTGTGGCCATCTGCACTCCAACCTTGAGAAGGAAAGGGAGTGCTTGTTACTTTCAGGATCCCTCCTGGAGTCCTGGAAGTGTGGACTTGTCCTTGGTATGATGTGCATGAATCATCTCAGGCAGATAAAGCCAAAGGAGACCGAGAGCCTGGGTAATGTCTGGGTGATGTTTATGACCCCTCTGTGCACACTGCACAGAGGCAGCATGACTTGATCCTAACAAGAGAGTTGTTGAACAGTCAACATGGGTGTGCACTGAGATACCTCCAATAGTCTCTTGTTCTTGGGCAGTGGAAACACAAAGGCTTTATTACTGAGTTTAAATTTATCTGTGGTCACAAGCGTCAGTCAACCAAGTCTTTGGGTAGCAATTCACCAATTACCAAAAATTTCAAGCATGTTTTTATCCCTCAATAGAACAACTGCACTTCTGGGTCATCATCTTAATGAACTTATTTAAAACATAAAGGAAAGGCTTTTCTGGCTGCTGTGTTTGAATGTACAGTACCTCAAAATTCATGTGTTAAATGCCAATGTGATAGTATTAAGAAACGGGGCCCTTCGGAGGTGATCAAGTCATGAAAGTGGAGCCCTCATGAATGGGATTAGTGACCTTATAAAAGTGCTCGAAAGGGTGAGCTTGCCCCTTGTGCCCTTTCAGCCATGTGAGGATACAGCATTAATCCTTTCATGGGGGTACAGGACAAGGCGCCATCCTGGAGAAAGAAAGCAGCCATTAACAGGCAAGGAACCTACTGGTACCTAGATCTTATACTTCTAACCCATCAGAAATTTAAAGATAAGCTTCTGTTGTTTATAAATTACCCAGTCTATGATACAGTCATGCAGAGTACATCATGAATTTTCAGCCAGCGATGGACTACATATACACCATAGCACACCCATAAGAGTCTTATCACTTAGGGACCCTGTAGCTCATTCAGTGATATTCAGGAAAAGATGAAATCAGGGCCAGGGATTTAGCTCAGTGGCACTGTGCCTCCCTTGCAGGTGCAAGGTCCTGAGTTTGATCCCTGGTACCAAAAAAAAAAAAAAAAGATGAAATCACTTAGTGGCACATTTCTCAACACCCACCCCCATCATCAAGTGATGCCTAACTGGATTTTATCACACCAGCAAAACAGATGAATATACTGGTCCAAGATGTTTCTTCAAGTATTTACATCAATGAAAAATAGGAAATCATCTCTGAACTACACTACCAAGGGGAGAGGCTAAATGGATTATTATGTGCCTTTTAAAAATGATGTTTGCCCAGAATTCTGCTAAGATTTATTTTATAGATATAAAAGTGTGTGTACACATACACATATGCAACACAAATGCTTGCAATAGGAAAAAAAGGTAACAACAATCTATGTGGCTGTTAATAATATCCATGCAATGAGATTTTAAATTTCATAAACTTCTTTAACTTTGTGATATATTTCTATGAGCATGTACTTTTAAAAATATTTTATTAGCGCATGTTTGCAGTACACAGTGATTACATTCATTGTAGGGAGTTGGTGCAGGTCCGTAACACGTCTTAATTCTTTTTACCTCCCCTCCCTCCCTCTCTAGATCCCCCAAAGATCTATCTCCCTGATTCCTACTATCCATCCTTTTTCTTTTGCTCTTTAAATTATTTGTATTTTGGGTTTCTCATATAATAGAAATCATGTGATATTTAAGCATGGTTTATTTCACTTAACATTATCATTTCAAGGTGCATCCATTTTCCTATAAATGACTCAAATTTATCCTTCTTTATGGCATAGTAGTACCCTTTTGTGTATTAATACCACATTTACTTTATTCATTCATCTGTTGATGGGCATATAGGCTTCTTCCAAGATGTAGCTATTATGAGTTGTGCTGCTATATACATGGATATGCATGTATTACTGTAATATTATTTAACTCTTTTGGGAAGATACCTAGAAGGGAAATAGCTAGATCAAATGGAATTTCTATTTTTAGTTTTTGAGGAATATGAGCATGTACTATTTTAATAATTAAACTAATACTTTAAAAAAACTATTTAAAGAGAAAAGTCACAAAGTTATACGAGAAAAAGCAGGGCTCTGACCTGTCCCTGGGAAATGTTCCCTTAGTATGTGTCCCTTGGGTTATGACTGAAGACATGGCCAGTGTTCCTCCATATACTCCCAAAGACACAGCATGAAGGTGCCAATGCCTGACACCCAGATTCCACACTATCTCCCATGCACCCACTCAGCTCATCCTTCTTCCCCAGGGTCACAGACAGAGCTCAGATGCCTTTCCGACATTCCAGATGTCTCTGCAGACTGATCAGATCTGACACCTAAGACAAAACCTGTCATAGTTCCTTGAATCTAAGATGCCATCAGATGTAAGAGGCATCAATGATGCAGTAACAACTTCTCTAGGGGAGAAAGTCTCCTATATTTCGTGTGCATTACAATGGTAAGGCGCATTGTGACTTCAGAAATGCTACAATGGTAGACATGGGCATTTTGGAAGCTTTAGTATGCTGCCATTGCCCTCCCCTGTCTGTGGTCACCAGTCCTTCCTTTTCCCGCTGATAGCCTTCCATGTTTACTGCCAGCCCACTTCCTGTTAAGAAGCTGCAGCACAGACATAAGTCAGTGGGCTGGGCCTGCTCAGTGTACCTGGCTGGAAAGTAGGAAGAGCCAGGATTCAGAAGTCATTGGTACACCACTCAAAAATCAATAGCATTCTTGTACACCAATAATAAAATCACCAATGGAGAAATTAGGGAAACCACATCTTTCACAATAGTATCAAGAAAAATGAAGTACTTAGGAATTTACTTAACCAAGGAAGTGAAAGAACTTTACAATGAAAACCAAAGTACTCTGAAAAAAGAGATCATAGAGAATATCAGAAAATGGAAAGGTATCCCCTGTTCCTGGACAGGCAGAATGAATGAATATAGTGAAAATGGTCATACTTTCCAAACTGTTATATAGATTTAATGCAATCCCAACCAAAACAGCAATAGCATTCCTCACAGAACTAGAGAAAACAATCCTAAAATTCATATGGAACCAAAAGAGACCTAAAATAGCAAAAGGAATTCTGGGCAACAAGAGCAAAGCAGGAGCCGTCACAATCCTGGACTTCAAGATACATTACAAAACTACAGTGATAAAAAACAGCAAGGTTTTTTTGGGAAAAAAGACTTGTGGGTCGATGAAACAGAATAGCAGATGCAAAACAACTCCAAGGACATTCAGCTACCTTATCTTTAACAAAGGGGCCAAACACCTTCAATGGAGGAAAGAGAGCCTCTTCAGTAGATGGTGCCAGGAAAACTGGCTATCCATATGCCAACAATTGAATCTGGACCCTTATCTCTCACTATGCACTAAACTAAAATCAAAATGTATCCCAAAAAACCCATCTGATGAAAGATAGAATAGGCAAAGACTTTATGAACAAAACCCCAGTTGCACAGGAAATATCACAAGGAATCAGCAACTGGGATCACATTAAATTAAAAGCCTTCAGCATGACAAAGGAAAACCGCCAACAGAGTGAAGAGACAACCTACAGAATGGGAAAAAAAATTTTGCCAGCTACTCCAAAGACAAAGGACTAACATCTAGAATATATAAAGAACTCAAAAAGTCAAACTCCCCAAATTTAAGGACCCAATCCAAAAATAGGCATCTGAAATGTATAAACACTTCTTAGATGAAGAAGTACAAACAGCAAATAAATACATGAAAAATGCTCATGAAAACATGCTCAACGTCACTGGCCATTGGAGAAATGCAAATTAAAACAACATGGAGATTCCATTTCTATCCAGAAAGAATGGCTATCATTAAGAAATCAACCAATAACAAATGCTGGTGAGGCTTTGGGGAAAAAGGAGCCCTTCTCCATTGCTGGTGGGAGTGTAAACTGGTACAACCACTATAAAAGCAGTATGCAGATTCCTCAAAAAACTAAAACTATAGGTTCCATTTGACCCAGCTATTCCCCTTCTAGCTATCTTCCCAAAAGAGTTAAAGTCATCATATTATAGTGATACATGAATATTCATGTTTATAGCAGCACAGATCATAATAGCTAAATCTTGGAAGCAGCCCAGATGCCCATCAGTAGATGAATGGATAAAGAAAATGTGATAATTATATGCAGTGAAGTACTACTCTGCCATAGAGGAGGATAGACTTGAGGCATTTTTAGGTAAATGGATGCACCTGGAGAGCACAATCTTAAGTGAAATAAATCAGACACATATGTTTAAATATGCATTGTTTCTCGTGTGTGAGAAACCTAAAGTATAAATAAGGAGCAAAGTGGAGGACAGATATGAGGAAGTAGGAAGAACTTATCCAGATGGGAAGGGGAAAAGAGATGGGGGAGGGGGAGGAAGGAAGGGAAAAGGGGTTAAAAAGATAACTAAAAAAATGGGAATAAAGCTTTTGTAAATGGGAAGGGGAAGGAGGATCGGAGAGGGGAGGGAAAGGGAACAAAAATTAAAAGATGCGTTATGTGCACCTACACATCTCCCATGATAAATGTGATCATTATGGACTTCAAACATGTAGTAATTTTTTAAAACTGAAAACAAAAGTCACTGGCAGATAAGATAAGGTGAGAGGCAGAGGAGGACGTATGTCTCCGGAGCACTGAGAGCTCCTCTCCAACATTAGCTTCCAGTTTTATTACAGTCGGAAGCTTCCAGCCTTCTCCGGTTGGTATGCTTAATGCCCTGCTTTCTTTTAAACCCACAGCAACTGGAAGCAGGCTTTGGCCTTCTCCTGTCTATAAAACATTCAAGGGAAGAAACCCTCCACAAGCATGGGAATTACTACTTGTGGGCTTGGGAAGTAAACACCTGAGTCCATTCCTTCATCTCTAACATGTTCATAACACCTTTTTATAGATCGTGTGCACAGATTAGGATTGAAGAACACAGCAGAGTACCCTGTATTGAGCCTCATATTCACTGGTATTCAGTAAATGCTGAATGGTGATGAGTACGGGATAAAACTGTGAAACTATTAACACACCCTCACAGGTGTGTGCTTGGCTTTCGTGTAGTCTAAATCTGTGAACATACATAATTTTAAAAATTGACTTGTTCTGGCATTTCAGAATAGTTGCCTACAATCTGTCTTTCCTGAGAATGAATACGTGAAATTCTCTTAAAAATGTGATATAGTGAACTAGATTTCCCCTAGTTGGGTCAACTGCTTGCTCAGGAGGCAGTTTTTAAAAAATAGCAGGAAGATAGCCTGAACAAAATTCCAGCAGATTCCAAAATGAAATCTGAGCTGAATCCACTGCAGGAAGGTTCTACTCAATATCCAGGTAACACAGTAAATGGAACTTTGGGCAGCTGCAGCCACAAACCCATCAGTGAGTCAGAAAATATGGGGAAACGATTGTCAAAAAGCCCTTCCTCCTCTCCTTTTTTTCTTCAAAAATAGCCAAATTGGATTAATTTGCTGTCTTACTCAGAGAGTGGCTCTAAAATGACTAATTATCACTCCTTTAGTAATAGAATCAGATTTTCTATTCTAGAACACCAAACTGGGATAAAACCTGGTCAAATGGAAGGAGACTGGTGTGGCTTAGTTTTCCCAGTCTGTGTCCCATGCCCACCTTCTGACAAACACGAGACCAAACAGAGGTTGGAAGAATTTTGTCCTGGTAGACAGCAAAGGACTCTACCCAGCAACCTGTGCAACCTGCCTCAGGATCTCAGGAGCCATTAGCTTTCTCAGGGCTTCTGCCACTGCCTGCATCTTATTCTGAAGGAGGAGCAAGAACCTGGGCACAGGTGAAGTGAGCTGCATTAGCAACATGGGAAGTGACCTGTGGAAGTTGGGCTTGCAGCTGGAAATGCACCCCCAGGCAGGAGACGGAAGAAATGTCAGAGCACAGTCCTTGGGCCCATTTTGTACAGAGACAAGCAACATCTCATCAGAAAGGCTGGATGTGTAAGTAGACAGATTTAATATTTCATCACTAAGGAAGAGGGCATGAAATGTAGCCATCCCTTTTGCTCAAATAAACATGAATTAACTACCCAAAACCAACCTTTGCACTGGGCCCTAGGGACTCACAATGAGGAGAACATACTCTGCCCTCTAGGGGCTTGTTGTTAAAGGAGGAGGCAGGAGGGACAAAGAAAAGGGAAATTTTCCCCAAGAGAAGACAGAGGAAGCTGTCTACGGAGCTGGGATGGAGGAGGGAGGATAGGAACAGCTTCACAGAGAAATTGGCTTGAAGCAAGTCTTAAAATGGGTTTGTCAGGCAACAGCTAATTACTAGGCCAAGAGCTAGATTAGCTAATCTGGCCAATTGCTGCTCTGACTCAGAGGACTGCAGTTTGTGAATGAGGCATATGTGAAGAAAGGCCTCCTTCCTAGCACATGGGATAAATGTAGTTCTGCACATCTCCACAGGGACAAAATGCTTAGCACAACTAAGCTACTCCGGGAGGGACTGGGTAGTAGTCTCACCATGGTCAAAGCCAATCCCCATTTGGGGCTCAGGAACCCCTGGCACTGTCAGCCTCTCCACCTTGGACCTGTGTCTCAGGATGGGCATTGGGACAGGAGGTACCGGTCATTAGGGCTTAGTCACCTTGGGTGTGATCACTGTTGGTCTGCGGAGGCCCTGACATGGCCAGTTACCAGATGCAGGGCTGCAAGTACTCAGTGCTGGCCTCTGGATGCTGCCCAGCAAGCCCTGATGGCACCAGCCACTTTCGCCTGGGGCCAACGAAGCTTTCATGGCCAGGCCATCATCCGTGTGAGGCAGTTGGTGCTTACCATGGCCTGTTCTCCACTGCTCCCCTGCCAGACTCTAAGCTCTTCCCACACACTATGCATTGCTGCTGTCACACTCATCCTTCAAGGATGCTATTTTACGTGTGGGGAAGCTGAGATTTGAAGGGCTGCCCCAGGTCACCTGGTTCATAAGAGGTAGAGCCAGGAATCCCACCCTGAGATAATGTATCCAAAGCCCATGCTCCTTTGTTGTTTCCTCTTCCTCCTCTAAGTTTTTTGAGTACTGAGGATTTGGATGTGAGGCTTGGTGCATGCTAGGTAAGCATTCCACCACTGAGCTACATCTCAGCCTTTTATTTTGAGTCAGGGTCTTGCTGAGTTGCTTAGGCTGATCTCAAACTCACAATCCTCCTGCCTAAGCCTCCTAAGGAGCCTTTCTTTGTTCTTTATGGTTCCCTCTCACCTCTGGGCCTCTACAAGCAACTCTCTTCCTTCTTCATCCTCTGTCTCTCCCTAACGCTCATCTGTTCATCAGACCCTTACTCAGATGTGCTCTTCTCAAAGTCTCCCCTCGCTCCTCACCTCCACACACCTGCAACATCCTTTGTCCCTCTATCTTGCTGCTAGGCTCTATCTGGTTGTTTCATTTTCAGTTGCCCTAGGAGGCCTTAAGTTTGAGTGTAGGGGGGACCAAAGCCCACAACTTTTCCTCTTTCACTTATCCTATACCACGCAGTGGGAGACTGGGAAAGACACTGAGCTCTGGTGACCACCAGTCCCGAATTCCTGGTTTAAAAGGAGTCACAGAGCTGGGCCTGATTTAGGACAAAGTTGACATACAAGAGGGTCCCATTCAGTGAGGAGGGCAGGTCACTGAAGGCACAGATCAGGGGTGATGTTTGACTTCAAGCAGAATGACCATTTATGCTCCAGGTGTAACATCTGGGCACCTGGGAGGTACACAGAATTCATCCCCCAAGAGAGGGCTGGAAACATCCCTGTTCAGCTTATCAATACCTGTATTCTTCTTGGTTTCCATCACCAGGGACACTAAGGCAGGCTTATTTCCTCAGGGGCAGGCTGAACCCCAATGTAAAGGGGGCCCCAGGAAAGTGTGGGGGCTGGGCCCCTGCCCCCACGTGAGGACCCTTGAGCAGCTGGGAAGTGGAGCTGCAAGCTCTGTCTTCAGATGGGTGAGGGCTGTCACATGGAAGACGGGGCACATTCGTCCCGAGAAGCTTGCACTGAAGAGTGGAAGCCATGGGGCAAGAGAATTTTGAATTATGGTAAAAGGAAATGCTCTAACTTCACAACTGCAGAAAGGGGGAATATGAGTTAGATGCCCGTGATAGCATGCTGTACATATTTTGGTTTTCACCAGTGATTTCTGCCTTATCAGCCCCACGGCTCTTATTATTTCCTAAGTGACTGGAATAATGTTGGGGAGCTTTAGGCCTCAAAAGCAGCTCAGCAAGCAAGATCCCTCTCTCTCTTTCCCCCTTTACCTGGTCCTTTTTCTCCTAAGGCAGACCATGAATCTATGATTTCTCTTCCTGAATGCAAGCTTAGAAACTAAAAATAAAATCTTCCCCTACATTTCCGTCTTGGAGCTGGCCATAAAGAAATTCTCAGGGCTGCCTGTCTGGCAGTAGATCCTAAGGCCCCTGCCTCAGAAGGGCCGAACCCATACCTGGGAGGAAGGAATGCTGCTGCTGAGAGGCCAAGAAGGACCTGAACAGACGGGCCCTGCTGGGTTTCCCCATGCAGTCTGTTAGCATTGGATTGTACCCTTCTGCCACGCTTATGCAGGGAAGTGCCCATAAACCCAAAAGGACAGGGCTTGGGAGCTTCTGGACAGCTGGACACACGGAGGCTGCAGGAAGCTGAACAAGAGCTCATACACTTGCCAGGAGGGGTCACCCCAGCTCCATGGGGTCACAAGTTTCTGGACTCGGGACCTTTCTAGACCTCACCCCAGGTATCTCTCCCTCTGCATGTTTATTTGCATGCTTCAGATATGCTTTCTAAAAAACCAGGAAACACGTTTCCCTGAGTTCCATGAGGAGCTCTAGCAAATAACTGAGCCTAAATAGGGGGCTCATGGGAATCCCAACTTCCAGCCAGTAAGCCAGTAGTTCTAGAGCCCTAGATTTGCAACTGGTGATTGAAGTGGGAACAGGCTTCAGGGCTGAGTCCTGTACCTGTGGGACCTGACACCATCTCCAGGTAAACAGTGCTGGAGTTTAATTGGATCAGGAAACACCTGGCTGGAGTCCACAGCAGAAGTGATTGCTTGCTGGTGGGGAGAAGCCCCACATGTTTTGAGTCACAGAAGTGATCTGTGTTGTGAGCACAGAGTAAGAAACTGAGCTTGACCTGGCATTTTCCTCGATGCTCTCAGAGTACCAGATCATGAAGGGCCTTGCAAAGAAATCCATGTAAAGGAATTTGTACTGACGTGAAAACCACAGAAAGTTGTGATGGTTTTTTTAACCAAAGGATTGAAAATAATAATAATAAAAAAAAAAAGGTGGGACGGCGGGGGGGAGGGGGACCTGCTGGGAGGCCATGGTAGATCCATGAGTGGAATGTAGGTCCCTTAAAATAGAGGAAGAGAAAGCCAGGAACAGGCCTCTGAAGTTGGAAAAACTCCTAAAACACAAACAAAATTTTGGGGTGTAAATGTATTTTTCTGATGAGATGGTACACAGCTTCTCTTAGAGCCTGAGAAGAAAAACCACAGTACCTTGTCACACTGTTGCCTTAAAAATCATCCAACACCTGTGGTGGGTCATATTCAGAAGTCCCAAAGACCAAAATTTGCTAAAATTTGAACGAAGAATGAAAACTCACGCAGAAATCTGGTTTTCATTGGAGTCTGAAGTTCTTTCTTCTGAGCTTTCATAACTAAATGCAAACCCACACAAATAAAGAGGGCTGAGATATGCTTGGGCCTGTGTGCTGCTTGGTCAGCTGCCCTGGGCTGGAGTCACACTCTATGCACAACCTCTCGGTCCTGGGCTGCACTGATCAACCCCACTAATTAGGAGAATATAATTGATTCTGAGGGGCTTCCCAATAAAGACAATGGGGGAGGGAATGGGGTACGAGAAACACTACAGTTTCTTAAACCCAAGATCCTACTAAGATTCCATTTACAGAGAGCATTTTTCTTCCCCTGGCTGGTCCAGCTTCAACTACAGGAGACAGAAATGCTGAAAGATGGCAGAAACATGTCCTCAAGTCCCAGACAGTGAAGCTAGAGCAGAATGAGGCAGTGTGTTTTCGTAGGAAGAGCAAGGGCATAGGGTGGGAGTCCAACTTTCTATTGCACTCAGAAAAGAACCATCATTACTCCTGACTTACGTGGCTCAGAGTTTGTGTGGCCAGGAACAGATACAAGGCAAGCTGCTGAGGAGGGGATTACACTCACAGCGGTGTGGCATTTCCCCGTGCACGTGTGTGTACCTGCAGGTGCACAGACCTAGACATACTTCACTGGGTGGGGTATGTGCTTGGCCCAGGACAGCAGGAGCTTCCTCCTTCCAGAGAGTATAAATCTCCCCATTCTCCCGGAGTCCTCATTGGACCCTCAGGCTTCCCTTCATCTTCATGTAGCCCCACCTCCCCCATCCTGTCCCTTCCTTCCATCCCACACTATCTGTCCACATTGTCTGTCATGCCTGTGCCTCTTCTTTGCTAAAAAATCCTACCCTCCTCTCCTCTCTCAACAGGAATCTTCAACTTTCCCATCTATCATGATTCCACCAACCTAACTTTAAGCAGCTATCTGAACTCTGTGCTCGGTTCCCACTCCGGATCCCAACCGCGAGTGAACCTCTCCAGCTAAATCAGACTGCGGGGGACTACAAAGTGGGTGGTGGCCAGTGGGGATACAACTTCCTGGAGGTGCACAGCTCTGACGGGGGCACAGGCACGAGGCAGTGCGTGAGGAGACAGGGTCCTGGCACGTTATGGCTAGTGGCTGGTGGATACTGGAAGCTCTGATTTCCTTGTCAGCCTGGACCCCTGCCTCAGTTTCTCAACCTCGGCCTGGTCCTCTGCCCCCTTGGGTGATGTCTGTGGCTCCCTGTCTTCCCCCATACTCCCACATTTGCCATCCTATGGTCTGGTTTCTAAGTCCAGGGTGAAGTTCCCGCCCTAGGAGTGCATGTTTTCCTCCCATCCATCTCCCACAGACTCCCTTCTGCCCTTGTCTGCAGCCCTGCCCTCTCCTCTCTGCAGGTTGGCTTGTCTCTGCCTACTTGAAAAATATTTGTCAAGCATGTTCCAGGCCATACTGATCAGTATGCCTAGATGGTTCTTAAAGGGTGGCCTGTGAGGCACTTCTGTCAGATCCACATGGGGTTCTCGTTGCCAGTTCCTCACCTCCTCAGGTGCACAGAAGCAAGTTCTCTAGGTCGGGCCCCAGAGAGTTGCATTAGAAACATGAACCTGGGAGATTCTGGTGTTCACTATAATTTGAAAAACACTTCGGGATTATCTTTGATTAAACCTTTCTTTCCTCTTCTATGATCAAGTAATAATAAGATGGCAGTATCATTTATTGATCACTTAATATAAGCCAATTACTGTGATAGCCTTTTAGATCTATTATTTCATCTAATCTTCAGATATTCTGTGCTTTTCTGTCTGGTGTTCTCATTAACATGTATGCTACACGTTTTATAATTTCCCCAATTTTAGATGTTCTTTTTAGGTTTCGTTTCACCACTCTTTCTCTTGGTTTGGAAAGTTCTGACATAACTTTGACCTCACTAATTCTTTCCTACGTTGTGTACGGTCAGCTGGTGAGATCCTTCAAGGGTTTGTTCGAGTCTGTTTGTGTTTTTGACTTCAAATATTTCCTTTTGATTCTTTCTAGAGTTCCAAACTGTTTACATTACCATCTGTTCTAACATGCTGTCCACTTTTTTATTAGATCCTTACCACATAAATCATAGTTATTATAAATTCCTAGTCTGATAAGTCCCGAATCTCTGCCATATCTGATGTGGTTCTCTGTTGCTTCAGGCTGTGTGGGAGTTTTTTATTTGCCATTTTGTGTGATGGCACACCTTGTAATTTTTTATGAAAGCCAGGCATTATATATAGGGTCTGAGATAAATAGATCTTTGTTGTGGGGTTTTCTGTTTCCTTGGCTAGAAGTTAGGGTTGTGTTTAAAGTTTGCTGTGGTTGCAGATGTAGGAGGCTTTCAATTGCTTCTAGAGACCTTTTGGTCTCAGATGGTGTCTGATTTTCTCTAGAAACTCTTAAGTAGAGTTTGTGCCATGCAGCTCTCTTAGTTGTAATCTATAGTTCTTATACTAGAGGCCTGTTGATGTGGCAGTAAGGTGTTAGGAAGGTGTTATGGTAGTAAGGTGTTATGATTACTTAATATTTCCTGGGCCAGAGTTTCTGGGCTTCACAAGAGTTTCTCAGCCTTTGATTTTTTCCCTCTTTTCCCTTACATGAGGCAGGCAGGGTACAGGAAGCTGGAGTTCACTCACTGCCTTTCCTCCAGGTCAGATAAGGCTCTGTAGTTTCCCTTGTGGGCAGAACTTTGTTGTCAAGGACCGTCTGGGCAGATTTCAAAATGATTTTCCCCTCCTCATGCCTGAAGCAGGAGGAGATTTTTCTCTAATCCTCACTGTGAAAACCTGGTAGGGGGTTCCTGGAAGTAAAATTCACAAAAGTGTGGGGGTTCCTCTAAGCCTGGCTGCCAGAAGTTTCTCTCTCAAACCAGTCCACATTTTGCCTCGCTATTCACCAACTACTACTTCTAGGTTCCCACCAGTTACTATTTCCAGCAGCATCTGCTGCTGATGAACGGATCCCTGTGGTTCACCTGTCTCTCCACATTTTGTTTTGTTTTCCCTGTGCTGTGAGTCAGATATGGTTCCAGTGTGTCCCCTAAGGGATCATGAGTTAGAAGCCTGGACCCCAGTGTGGTAGAACCTTTAAAAGATGGAGCCTCATGGGAGTTGTTCAGGTCCTTGTGGTTGCCGCCCTAGGAGGAGGTGAAGGTAGTTCTTGGGGGATCCCGAGTTACTCTCCTGAGAGCAAGGCCCTTCCTTGCTCTCTGGCTTCCTGTCTTGCCCTAAGATCTCTCTGCCTCTCCGCCTCTCCCTCTCTCCCTCTCCCGCCCCCTTCCTTGTGAAGCCCTCTAGTATTTCACATAGTGACAAAACAGGCGAATACACCCCGGGACCTCAATTCTGTGATTCTAATTAAAGGTGCTGATGTTTGGCTTTTCAACTTTTTTCTTTAAGCACCTCTAAATTCTTCTCATGTCATGAGAGGAACTGGAAGTCGTCATATCTTTATAATTCTATTCCAAATAGACCAGGAAATGGAGGCTGAGCATTTTAAATTAAGTGGCATAATCTTATGCAGTCAGTGGGGGCTGGGGTGTATGTTGTCACTAAAATGATAAGATTACGTTGGGATTTGAGTAAAGAGGTCAGCAGGTCGGTGTAGGGGTGTAGAGTGTGTGTGTGTGTGCACGCACGTGTGTGTGCATGTGCACTTTGTGTCTTCCTATTGGGGCCTGTGAAGAACCCCAAGGGGTGTCAGGTGACTTTAGGAAGGCAATAGGCTGAAGATGGTTGCCAGATCCTTGTTTTTGCCATAAAGTCAGTCTTTTCATTGTCAACAAACAACCTGTTTCTTTGGCTGATTTCACAAAGGCACACCTAGGAGACTGGCAGCTTTTTATTACATGCCTGGTATGTGCCAGGCACTGTGATAATGCTGAGCAGATACAAAATTACTGCATGCCCTCCTTACTCTTCAGCTCACATCTCCGTGAGGGGAAACAGCCACTGAGCAAGCAAGCTCACAACACGTCAAGCAATGTTAAGTCAAACGAAGAAAACTAACGCCAGAAAAAAATGCGATTAAGAATCCTGGGGATATACTTTTATAAAATACAATCAGAAATGGACTTGATGAAAGTGACATTTGAGTAGCAACCTGAAAGAAGTGAAGGAGCTAGCCTTGTAGCTATCTGGGAAGATATTCCAAGTAGAGGAAGGAGGAAATACAGTCTTTGAAACATGGATCAGTGGGAGAGATGCAAGCTCACTTGTTTGGCAGATGACTTGAAGGCTGCAAAGACAGTAATTAACCATGGATGAAAGATACCAAATCCAGAAGGACCTGGAAATGGTGGAGACCTGGACCATGTTGAATAATTAGTTTACCAGTACCAAAATCTAAGGTCTGGAACTTTATTCCAAGGAAATAGTTGCATAAGAACAGGACTTGTCAGATCCGGTTTAGTGACTATGGCAGATGTGGCAACTTCCTCCAGCCAACGGCCTGGCCTCCTGAACCTGAGGGACATAGGACCTCAGGAGCCAGCTACGGGTCATCTGGAGAGACAGTTTTGTATCCAAAGTTGGGGAGGGGAGTCAGGAGTCAAGACATGAAACTTGATAAAGGTCACCACTCTCTAAATGTAAGCTCTGGGTCAGTCTCCTACTCAAACTCCTCGTACAGGTGCAACGGAAAGTGAACCGACAATAGATATGAGAGGTTAAAAATGCTATGATCCAGAAACTTGCGACACTGTGCCACAGAAATGATAAAACATTTATGAACACGCTATCCATAAGGGCAGGGATGCACTGTGTACAGGGTAGGGCTCGCTTATTTATTCACAGATAAATGAAATAAATGAAAAGTCTTGCGCTTACAAAATGTGCACTGCTAAATTAATTATAATATTAAAAGTTACTGAACTATTCTACAACAGGCTTTTTTTTTTTTTTGGTACCAGGAATCGAACTCGGGTCCTTGCACTTGCCTGGCAGGCGGCTGAACTACTGAGCTAAATCCCCAGCCCTATAGGCTATTGTTTCTGTAAATAATAGGGTTGGACCACTCTTTGAATTTAACTATTTTAAAAAGCAAACATGATGGCCTTAAGTATTTGCAAACCCAGAATTCAGTCCTAACCATCGGAATAGAGGGGCATCGCTTTCATATTAAAGATGCAGGGATCGCATGACCACACAGTGACCTATTGGCATTTTAAAAACGACTTAATACATATATGTTAAAAGTTCTTTGGGCAGTAAAAAGTTATATATTACTGCTAAACAATTCTACCACAAATTTGAAAATTATCTCCAGACCTTTTGAAAACAGATGTGGAAACAGTGCTAGTTCCCATGCAGGGAAGTATGAGACCAGCTAATGACAGCAAGCAAGCAGAAGGGCCAGAAATTCCAGCGGCAGTCATCCAGCAATTTGGAAGACACTTATCTACTGGCCTGTGTGCCAGGCCTTGAGGAAGCCATGAGAATCACAGCCCCATTTTGGCCTCTCTGCTGAGTCTTGTAGGGGAAGGGAGTTTATAACATATCACAGTGCCAGTTGTTACAAATCCAATGATGAGCAAAATATTAAACAAATAATCCTACAAAAAGTCATTATAAAGTGTAGTGACTACTCCACACGAAAAATATATTGAAAGAATATATACTGAAAGAATATATTGAACAAATAAAGAATGTATATTTCAATAGTCACTCACTAGAAATGTGTACTCTATAACAAATGAAAGGGTGTACCGTGGGCTCTCTCAGAATGGATTAAGAATCCCAGAAGTCAGTGGTGGTGGTGTACACCTGTCATCCCAGCACTCTGGGAGGATGAGGCAGGAGAATCACAAATTCAAGCCAAAAAAAGATCCTATCTCAAAAGAAATGCAGTTCAATGTGAAGGCCCTGGGTTCAATCCCCAGTACCAAAAAGAAAACAAAAAAAGAATCTCAAAAAAAATCTAACTCCTGTGTTTCTGGTATGCAGCATATTGTTGGATTTTGCTTCTTGATCCATTCTGCCAGTCTGTTTCTTTTGATTGGTGAATTGAGACCATTAGCGTTGATGGTTATAACTGAAACATATTGTCTTATCATTGCCATTGACTCTAATCAGTCTTATGTTATTCTTCTTTGCATCGTCTAGCAGCTGCTGGATTGATTTCTCGTGTTCCCTTATAATTTTGAAATAATTTTTCTTTTCCTGGTCATTAATTCCAATCTTATCTTCTACATCTGAAATTCTGTCCTCACATTGGCTCATTCTGCTGTGTAGACTTTCAATGGAGTATTTCATCCCCTGGCAATCTATTTGGATCTGTTTTATGGATTCCATTTGTTTCCTATGTTGGGATTCCATCATGTTCCTGAGCTCCTCTCTAGATTTATTAATCATGTCTTGCACTAGGAGCACAATTTCTCCTGTTATCTGAGAAATTATTTCTGATTTCATTTTTTCCAGATCCCCTTTTGTTGCCAGTTCAGTGGGTCCAGGTGGTTGAGTATCAGAGTGTTCCATCTCATTTCCCTTTGGGGTTGCTGTAGGTGATCTGGAAGTCTGGTTTTGAGACTTATTTGCGTGTTTTCTCATTTCGACTCGGGGGGCGGGGGGGGGATGCTGTTGGCACCCGCGTGGCTCACCTCCTCTGAGCTGGGAGAAGTGGGTCAGGAATGGTGGTAGGGTTGGTGGACCGAAAGCCCCTTCCTCTGGACCAGGAGCAGTGGGACGGCGGCTCAGAAGCCCCTACCTCTGGGCAGGAATTTTTTAAATGCTGAGAACTTGATTAGCTGCAGTACAGTGGTCTGGTGGTCCGGTGTCCTCTGCGTCTTTGTAGTGTGGAACCAGGTGGCTGTACAGAGAAGAGGCCAAAGGAAGGGGGGGGTGTCTAGTGGATTGCTGCCGTGGAGCGGGCTGATTCGGTGTTTTCCACGTGACTGGCAACCTCGGGACCGCATCCTCAGACCTGCCTCACTCCTGTGTTTCTGGATTCCTGCTCCGGGATCCATCCTGAGATCTCCTCATTAGTTTCCCATCCAAGGACAACTCATTCTGAACTCATAAGCAGCTAAAGGTTCTTGGGTTATTTTGATTGTTGTTTGTTCTATGTGCTGGTCTAAATCCAAATTGCTTGTACTTGTGCAGTTGGTTGCGTGGATCCCAGTAGGTGACTTACTCTGCTCCCATGAGCTTTCATTTTGCTATATTTGGTCCATCAATTTAGCCTGCTCAAAGCCTGTGATGCCCAGTCCTGATCTCAAAGCGATTTTCCTCAGGTAGCAGACACTGCTACTGTGATGGAATGCATAAGCTCGGGTGGTTGAAAAGAGTACTGAGAGAAATTTGTGGAGGGAAAGTATCACTTTTTTGATGCGTATTTTAGCAATACGCATCAAAAGCACAAATATGTCCATATCCTTTCTATTTGTAAGCACACATCCAGAAATCTATCCTGGCAAATGAATACCAAATAGGAAAATGATCCATACCAGAAATTCTTTTTACTCCACTATTTGCAAGAATGATCAGCCAATGAATCATCCTATTCTCTTATAAGGGGTAGGTACGTATGATTAATATAAACTCAGAGAATTCCTGAGGGAAGAGAGCTTGCAATAGCATTTGATTATTTGAAAAGTGTGTCAAAAGCCCTTTTAGGTTCTAATGTGTTTCAAAACGCATTTGATGTTAATAAACATTTATTGGTAATGAAGGAATTTACAAAAATAATTTTAACAGGTGGTTAATAATACAGAAGGATTAGTTATTGAGCTACTTGTTTGTATGGTACTGATGGGGAACTTCTGAGGCAAACATCGTTTTTTTAATGAGCCTGTCTCTGGAGGACAGTCCAAACTAGTTGATGCTTACAGGCCTTAAATTAAAAATAAAATAAAGCAATGGTAATAGAAATCATCCGCTTGAATTTTAGCACAAATACTGCATTTAAAATCAATAACAAGGGCCGGGGATTTAGTGCAGTGGCAATGCACTTGCCTTGCAAGTGCCAGGTCCTGAGTTCGATCCCTGGTACCAGAAAACAAAAATTCTATCAATAACAAAAAAATGGATGAGAGACTAATATTAGACAAGAGGAAGGAAGGAGGGAAATGGGGAGGGAGTGTAAGGGGAGGTCATAGGGGGCATTTTATACATTGAAATCCCCTCCAAACACTGTGGAATGAGGGGGGAGGGGGAGGGGGAGGGATGGTTAAAGTATTTATGTGGACAAACAAATCTGCCAGCATGAAACCCATGACTATAAACTGACAAGCACACCGAAAAGTGGGGGAATCCTGTCAGATATCTGAGTGCCTGGCTATTCTGTGCTGGGCATATTTGCTGCTGGCTGTGGGGAAAGAGAGGACACAAACCCCTCTCTCATGGGGCTTATGGTTCACTGGAGGGGCCAGAACAAAACAAGTCATCAGGGAAAATAGAGAACATGTCAGGAGGCAATAAATGCAATGGAAAAAAATTAAGTGAGGGAGAAGAATAGAGTCCAGCTCAGGGGAAGAAGGGGCAGCAGGTGAAGGTTTTAAGAGAGTGAGCAGAGCAGGCGTCCCTTGGAAAACTTCTGAGCAGTCCTGAAGGGGGTGAGAGAGGCAGCTTGCAGTTGGCTGGGCCACCGCAGTCCAGGGCACAGTGTGTTTTGAGTAAATTGAATTGTAAGGATTGTGTGGACAGTACAGTCTCTGAATTCCTTGTCACTTTCAATTAACCATGAGTATACCCAGCTAGCTCTTAAAAGAGAGTCCATGTCTCTTCCCTCTTAGCAGCCAGGACCCCGAGGTTGGGTCCGAGGCCCCACAGGCACCTGCGGGTGGTGAGATTGTAACCCTTGCTCTCCCAGGTAGCGGAAGCCCATTGTCCCTGTGCCCCTTAAAGCTAATGAGACACAGAGACAGCTTTAGAATTTGCTTTTGTTGCATTTGTATTTGGCGAGTGGGTAAAGCAAAATATCCCAATTCAGAGTCCTTTTTAGAGCTAAGAATATAATCTTTATCTAGAGGTTAAAAGCATTATAATTTTGTTGTTAAGTGCTCAGAGTTGTCGTATTTGGAGTGAGGGCGTCAACCAAAGAGCTATGTAATTCTGTTAATCATTTTTTTTTTTTATTGCACTGGCATTTGTAGTTTCTGATTGTCTGCTCTTGTTCTAGCAAGTGACTTTTAACTTTCTCCCCCAGCAATAAACTCTAACTTGAGGGATAATTACAAGGAGGACACACAAGCTCAGTGAGGAGATAGATGCTTCATCACCGCATCCCCAAATCCCCAACTCGGCGCCTGGCCCAAGGAGGCCCTCAGTACACGCTGCAGAATGGATGAATGGCTCCAACGCTTTGGTACAGAGGAGACTGGGAAGGGACAGGTGTAGGGGCCACATCGCTTAGGAGTGGGAGAGGTAAGATGAGGGCCCTGGGCTATTATTCCTTCTCCACTAAGCTCTGGGATGATGGGAAACAAGCGAAATGTGTGTTTTTAATGGCGCGAGAGCAAGGCAGGGGTGAGGAAATGAAGTGTAAGAAGAAAACAGGCAGCTGCGTGCGGAAAGAAAACACCAGTGCTCTGAGAGGCTGAGGGAGGAGGATTGCAAGTGTGAGCCGTGCCTGGGCAACTTAGCCACATCTCGACTCAAAATGAAAAGTTTAAAAGGGGAGCGGGGATTAGCTCAGTACTAAGGTCCTGGGTTCCATCCCCAGTACCACAAAACAAAAAGGAAAAAATTGCCACGTACTTTGGACCCTTGAGATGCTGGGCTGCTTCGGCGAATTTAACTTCTCGGAAACTCAGTTTCAGCATCTGAAAAAATGCTGGTGGCAGCACCGACTTCACATCTGACACAGCAAGAGGGAGGGTGAAGTGTGCGGCGCAGTGGGCGCAGAAACTGCCCCAGTGGACCCTCATTTTTCCCCGAGAGGCAGTATAGACACTGACAGGCAGTGCAGACCTCAGTTCTAAGCAGGGGCCTAGGGTTGGACTGCTGGGTTTGAATCCCAGCTTCGGCACTTAGAGCTCAGAGGTTTTAGGAAAGTTACTTAATTGTTCTGAGCCAAAAGTTCCTCAGCTGTGAAAAATAGGATAACAACACTAACCCCACCATGCTGCTCTGAGGATTAAACCAGCTCATGAAAGGAAGCCTCTCAGAACAGTATCTAGCACTCAGCACCAAGGAAGTGCTACCTACCATCATCATCATCATCACTGGATGCTGGGTATTTCCCTAGTCCACCCACTGCCACCCCCCCAGCATGGGTGGGAAGCATAAGGGGATGAATAGGAACAGACAGATGCATTGCAGGATGGCGGAGGACATGGAGTTGGATGGCTGGTCTGTGTCTCATCACCGTCAGGGTTCCCAAGCCCAAGCAGGCATCAGATTTGCCCCAATGCTTGCTAAATCACAGGTTGCAGGCCTCACCCAAACTGTGTCTGATTCAGCAAGTCTGAGTGGGCTGAGTATTTACATTTCTAACAATTCCCAGGTGGTCCTGATGCCCCTGATGAGAACACACTCTGAGAATCACGGCCACACAAGCAGATGTCAAACTGGGCACAATGGTGCAGCGCACGCCTATTATCCAGCACTTGGAAGGCTGAGGCAGGAGGAACCTAAGTTCAACCCCAGGCTGTGCTACATGGTGAGACATTGTCTCAAAAAACCAAAAACACCATCACAAAGAACAGATGTCAGAAGCTGGAAGAGGAAGAGTCATGAAGGCACAGGAGCCTTGAAACCATCCCAGACAGGACAGAGTTCTAGAAATGACCATAATGAGCAATCTGTTCATTCATTTATTCAGTAAATATTAACTGGCTCCCCACTGTGAGCAGTGCCCCGTATTCACCTATCAGTTACAAGGACAATAATTAAGCTGAGCAGAAACACTGAGTTGAGAAGACTAATGATTTACTGAATTAAACTGTAGCAGCATCCTAGAAAGCAGCAATGTCTCCTCTAGGCCTGACACGAAGTGTCATGTGTTTTATTATGGTTGAATATACCTATCCTGAAACAAAATTTACCATTAAGTATATGGTTCCCTGGCATTAAATACACTCACACTACTGTGTAACTATCACCACCATTCATTGCCAGGACTCTTCTCATCTTCCCAAACAGACTCTATGCTCACTAAACAAGAACTCCCTAGTTCTGGTTTCCCCAGGTTACTACCATTCCATTTTCTATCCCTGTGAATGTCTGACTATGCTAGGTACCTCATATGAGTGAACTCATCCAGTATCTGTCGTTTTGTGACTGGATTATTTTACTTTGCATAATGCCTTCAAGGTTCATCTGCTGTAGCCAGCATGACACTTCTCTTCCATTTAAGGCTAAGTAAATATTCCCTTTCCATATAAGTCATATTTTATCAATGACATTTGGGTTGTTTCCATCTTTCATGAATGATGGTGCTATGAAGACTGGTTTACAAGTATCTGTTCACATCTCTGCTGTCAATTCTTTGGGTTATGTACTGCTAAATATCACTATGAAGCTGATCAGTTTTACTTGGCTGATAATTAATATCACAGCCCCTGCCCTCCACATACATTTCCTACTAGACCTTTGCCTTTCCTACCACTCTGATGCCCAGTCCCTCAGCCACTGCAATGTGATAAATCACCTGCACCTCCAGGAAAACTCACAAGCTGGAGGGATTCCACTTGAGTGCTTTCTTGGCTGAAACCATGCCCGTGGCTTCCTTTCACCCCCAATGGCAACCTTGGTGACCTCACTGTTTGCTGCCCAAATGCACCTGTACGAGGAGCACGAGTCCAGTATTGTGGGCAAGTTAGCAGTCCTGGAGTCAGATGCCTTGACAGAGGGAGCTGGCTGGACTACTTACAGGCTGCTTGGGCCAGTGATTTAATCTCTCCAGTTTCAACTTCCCGGTTTGGAAGTGAGGATAACAGTTCCTATGTACTGGAGTTGTTGTGAGAATTAAACAGCAATAAGCTAAGCCAAGGTCAGATAAAGTGAGTTAAGGTAAAGCACTTAGCATACTGCCTGGCATAAAGTAAGGACTCGACAGATATCAGCGATTAGTATTATTGGTTACTTCTAAAACATGCCAACAACTTCTTTGCCATAGAAGGGCATTGCAAGCAGCAATCTCACTAGGCCAGAAGCCCAGAGTACCAGACAAGAGCAGACACATTTTTTCAGTCATAAGACTCAAAATTACAAGCCCCCAGGGATTAAAAGATGCCTTCAGAAAAGGAAAGCATTTGGGAACAGAGTCCTCCGAGGATGAACCCACACATTGTCCCAGAGTCTCTAGCAGCCAGCTAAGAGTCGTACCCATTCGTCCTGAGTTTTTTTAAAAGTCGGTTTGGAAATGCCAGATAAAAATGAATTCCAGAACAATGGAAACTGGAAATGAGAAATGGTTACAACAAATTGGGCCAGGCCTCCCCCTAGATCGCCCCAGTCCTTCTGGGACATGTTCTGACAACTTGGTGGCCCCCTCTCTAAGCCTCTTCGAGGGCATGATGTTCCCGTCACTTCCCTTGGAAGAATATTCCACCATGAAATATGACTCACTGTCAGGCCCCGGCCTTTGAGAGTCCCTTTCTTCTCCTGACCCACTTTTGCCTCGCTGTGCCCTTTTGTACAAAGTCAGAGGAAGCCTGCCCTGGAGGAGCTTGCTCTGCAAGCACGGACATTCAAAGACCATTACCACCTCTTAAACTCAGCCCTGTTCACTTAGCCAAGCAAAGCATGTGTAATTCTTTTAATCTTCCCTCATAAATCAGTCTCTACATTCCCTTAATAGTCCTTCCCCTGAGCTTTGAACTCCTTCCAGTCTGGGCGTCCTGAGCTCTTGCTCCGTTTACAGGAGAGAATTACCAGTCAATCACGCAATGCCTGTGCAGGAAATTCACAAGGCCTCTCCAGGTTCCAGCTCTCACTACGCTGCACGGCCTGCTGCCAAGGGCACCGGGAGCCAGTGTGGCCGGCCAGGACAGAGCAGGCCCTCCCTGGTGGCCAGCCCAGCTCAGACAGGCTCCCAGCATCTGGTGCCTACTCTGTTATGGCCTTTCAAATGAGCCAGCAGTCGGGCAACTGCAGAGAGGTCACCGGAATAAGACACTTGTGCCTCTCCTGTTCAACTCCTCAGCTCATCCACCTTCCACATGGCTGCCACCTACAGCACCAGGAGGGGCTTACCTGGAAGGTACCAGCATGGTCCTCTTCCTTATCACCCTCTCTGTTCTCCTTGAGGGCAATTAACGTGAAGCCTCTGAAGTAGGAAGGTGGGGCAGCGGAAAGCGTCACTGTGAGAGAGAAAAAAGCATAAGAATCAACTGTGCTCTGTTGGTCAAATGGGATGGACCCGAGTTCTCCATCAATATCTCACACCTGCGGGGTGGAGGGCAGAGGATGCAGGGAAAGGCTCACCTGCAGCACAGAAAGTTATCACCCTCTTCACGCCACTCCCTCTTACGTTTCAGAATCCGTGAAGTACCTGATCTGATCTCTCACTTGGAAGCTCAACAACCACCCATGGCTGCAGTAAGCCCTTGGTGAGGAATCCCAATGTATAAAGTCTCTGGTCAGAAAGTCCCATCTTGACAATGGTCTCATATTACATACAGCTCCATCAGACTGGCCAGAAAGTTATTTAGCTTCTACTGGCATAGACTCCTCTACGATGCCTTTTGTAGCACAGTGCTGTATGTTCTCCAAGACACATTTCATTTTCCTTGTGGCAACTCAGCTAGACCACATTTTCCAGCCTGCCTCGCAGTTAGGTCTGCTGTGCCTGAATTCTTCCAGTGAGACTCACAGGCAGACATGGGATCTGTGACTCCCAAGTCTGGCCTGTTCCACCTTTCCCCATGACTCTCTACTCATTGCCATCTCTATCTGCTGAATGCAGGGGACCCAGCAGAAGACTCTGATGCCCCAGGAAAAGGACAGTGGAATCACAGATGGAGGGAAACTGGGTTTCTGAATAAGTATATGAAGAATCACACACTGACCGGGAACATCCATGTTATACTTTGCATGAACTGAATATAAACTTTCATTGTGAGGGGTTGTTTGTTATAGCAGTTGGCATTATGACTGTAAATGATTTTTCCGCTGAAATCTGCTACAAGGCCTTCTCAGCAATGCAGTGATGGCCATCTCTCTCACTGGGTCCCCACAGTGTCCTGAAACAAATCTTTTATTGCAATTTTTTTATACTCAATTGCAATTCTCTGTTGACCTGCCTGCACATTGGACTGTGAGTTAATGCAGGAGAGGGCTAGGTTTGGATTCCCTTTTATCCCACCACCAAGCAAATAACAGATGTTCAAGTTTCTTCAAATGGATGTAAATTGGGATTTAAGCTACTTTATTGCCTAAATTAAAGTGCTAAGATTCTGGGCTTTAGATGTGGATTGATGTTAGAACTTCAAGGGATCCCCAGTATCCTCTAATCCAGCCTTCCAATTTCATGGATAAGAAACCAAGACACAGAGAGGTCAACATATACTCCAAAGGTCATTGAACCATTCAGAGGCCAATTTAGGACCAAAATTGAAGGTCCCCCCTCCTCCATTTAATACTTTACCCATGGTTTCACATACTAAATATATTCCTCCTAATATGGACCTTCTGCAGGTATGGACTGATTATTTTTAAATCTTACAAATCAATTCATTTAACCTATATTATTTAATTATGATATGCAACCTACAATTGGGGAGAAGCATTTAGTCCTCCAAATTCCTCAACGTAGTTTCAGTCATGAAAAGTGAAGCACTTTGAAACTCTAAAAATAAAACTACTCTCTTGGATACTGTAGTGTAGTCCATGAGCCACCAACACAATGATATCACAGAAAAGAACTTTAAGACACACAAATTCGCAAATATCATGCCATGATTGGTCAACTTGTCTGACAAAAGTAAAGGAGCATTCTGATTGACCACTGATATCTAAACAATGAAACAGTAACGGAGCAAGATAAGGAAAAAAAAGCACAATAAAATAAGAACAGAAAGAAATGTGCAGCTCAGCAGTGTCAAGGAGAAAATGGTGCTTATGATGTCAGGAGACTGAGCTGGGATCTGTGAGGGACAAAGCCCCAAAGCAGCCTAAGCCAGTGATGGTGAACCTTTTAGAGCTTTCAATGTATCAAGCAGCCGGCTCTGGCACACATGCCATAGGTTCATCACCACTGGTCTAAGCTCGCTACAGTGGGTGTGGGGTGGCCTTCAAGGCCACTTCACACAATTCTGGAGCAGAGGACAAAGCAGCACACAGGAAATGCTTCACCTAGAGGTCCTCAAATTCCCTTGTACCATTTTAATGTGACCTTGCGCTGCTGTATCTTTGCTTCCAGTGGGCAGCACTGTAGCCCTTTTCTGGTGGGCTGTCCCCAGGTCACTGGAGCCCACACCCCCTAACATGAAAGGACCAACTCCCTCACTGCAGGCGAGAACAATGCTCAGGGGTCTTTTACACTCCAAAATGGATCCACAGAATCGGGCTGCAACTACCCCAGGGGGACCTTGCCTTGGATCACAGCCTTGTCCCTGTTTCGCCTCTCCTACTTCCTTTTTAGTTTTCTGGGGACCACTTCCTTAATAAATCGCTTGCACCCAAATCCTCATCCAAAGCTTTGTGTTGTGGGTTAAATTTTGTTCTCCCAAAAGTTATAGTATAAGTCCAACCTCCAGCACATGCACATGCAATTTCAATGGGAATTAGGGTCTTCACAGATGTAAGTAGTTAAGAAGAGGCCCCACTGGATTAACATGGCCTTGACTCCAATCTGACTAGTCTTCCTATAGGCACAGAAGGATGAGAGAATGAAGTCTTGTTGTTTTAAGACACTGGCTTGCGGTGATATGCACGACTACTGAGGAACCAACCTAAGACCCAGGAGGGGCCCTCCAGCCACTGCCTTCAGGTTAAAGCTTGGACTCCCCAGGCCAAGGAAAGGCCTCAGACCCTGCCTCTCCAGCCTCACCAGCCACATGCCCACTCCCTACACGCCACATTCCTACTGGGATTCACTCACAGGCACTTTCCTGATAAGTCCCATTAGCGCACGTGTTCCGCTTCCTCCATTCCTGGCAAACTTCTTCAGAAAAATCTCCATTTTCACCTTTGGCGTGATGTTTCTCTGACTTCCCCATAAAGACTGGGTGTTCTTTTTCGCAGATCCTGTTAACATTAAGAACACCTCCAGGCCTCCCCAGGCAGGTGCTGCAACTCAGTGTGGGTTGTGGCAGCTCCCCAAAGTACCAGCACCTGGGTTTCAGCTGGGCTCCCTGATGGTCCCAAGATGCCAAAGGAAGACGGTGTGACAGACAAGGGCACCAGCCAGAGCTAGGAACCAGAGCCCACTTCCTTTCTCAGTCTGGGGACAGATGATTCTAAAGGCGTCACCATCGCCATCCGTGCTGAACCCTGCTCCAAACAAAACACTGCAACAGATGTGACATCTGAAGCCATAAAGGTGGCTAAGGCAGCACCTGCATGGGAAGCGCTGCTGGCCTCTTCCTCAGGCTTAGGACACCGGAAGAGAGATGTGTGTGGTTTGGGGTGAGTATTAAGTCTTGTAAAAAGGTGGTGGAGAAGCTTTTGGTCTTTGCAACTCCAGAAGAGATCATGGAGAAATTCAAAAAGGAAGCCCCAAATAATAACAATAAAGGAAAAAAGATAAAACTACACTTTGAGGCTGTTGTTTTGTTTTTGTTTTTGTTTATGAGACAAAGTCTGTGTAGCCCAGGCTGGCCTCAAACTCCTGATTCTCTTGCCTCTCTGCCTAAGTGCTAGGTCTACAGGTGTGCACCACCATACTTTTGATGAATTTTTTGACTGCCAATGATAAAGAGGTTGTTAAGTAGGAAAACATACTTAAATACTATACACAGAACATAGGTAAATATATGGCGGTGTCTCTGTGCAGAATTTTTAATAAGACTAAAAAGTAAAAAAAAACTTGAAAGTACTACACATTGAATAAAGGTTCTAAAATCCCTGACCCCAAACAGCCTGGAACTTGTTACTCTGATTTCCTGGTTGTATAACGTAACAGCTGGAAAGGATATTGAGGGTGACCTGATTTAACCCCTTGCATTCTGCGATAGAGCTTCTTATATCCGGAAGTTGAGAGACTCCAGGTCACACCAAGCAAGATGACAAGAAGAGCCCAGGTGCCCTGGCTTCCAGTTGAAGGCCTTTATCCTGATTATAAACTAAAATAGTATCTACACAATGTTTCTGCAATGCTGGGATTCCTTCTAATCCAGACAAAACCTGGCACACTGTTTTGCAGACTTAACTCATATTTTAAAGATCCTGTATAAATGTGAAAGTGGTTTTAAATTTCTTAAGAACCAAACTGAGCATTTTGTGAAAGAGTAAATAAAAATAATCAAGACTTGTAACTTATTTTTAGGAAGTTACTGAATTTTCTTCCTCCTCACCAGTAACTTGCCATCATCAAATTCCAGTAGTTCTTATGATTCTCCAGAAATCCTTAAATGAATAAAGAGGACCTGAAAGCTATTTTCTACATTTGTAAAAGCCTATGATAGCTATGTTAAACCCAAAAATGTTAATAAATATGTCTTTACATAAAAGTCTATATAATTAGCTTAACCACAGAGTATCAGTGTGAAGTATAAATGAACTAATCCATATAAAGTCCTTAAAATCATGTGTTGGCATACAATATGTGCTAGGTATATATTAGTGTTTATTATTATCAGTGATTTCATTTTGTGTTTATATGTTTGTTTACAAATTTGTAAATCCTTCCAGATGTGGCAAGAGCCACATCTGATTAGCACACAGTTGATGTGAAATTGAACTTACTGAATAGTGTTCATAGATGGAAGAGTCTGTATTGTTAAAAATGTCAATGCTCCTCAAATTGATCTATAGATTTACTACAATCTAAATGAAAGTCTCTGCCTCTGTGTGTGTGTGTGTGTGTGTGTGTGTGTGTGTGTGTGTATAAGTGTGTCTGATGTTGACAAACTGGTTCTAAAATTTATATGGAAATGTGAAGGGCCATGAATATGTTGGGAAAGATGTAACAAATTGGAGGGCTTATTTTATCAGATATCAAGACTTATGCAGCTACAGAAATTAAGCCAGAGCACTAGAGCACAGCAAAGAAAGAAAAAGTGGACCAGTTGAAAAATGTAGTAGAATCCAGATAAGTTCCAAAAGTAGATGGAGTTAGGGCCAGGGATTTAGCTCAGTGGTTCCGCACCTGCCTCACAAGTGTAAGGTCCTGAGTTTGATCCCTGATACCAGAAAAAAAAAAAGTATATGGAGTTTTCTTGTTGTTATTGTACCTTGTTGTTGTTTTTGAGATAGGGTCTCATTGTGTGGCTCATGCTGGCTTTGAACTCACTATGTAGCCCAGTCTGGCCTTAAACTCTTGGTGATCCTCCTACCTCAGCTTCCTGAGTGCTGGGATTACAGGTGTGTACCACTATGCCCAGCTGGAGACTTGATTTATGATAATGGATGTACTACAGAGCAGTAGGGAAAAATATTTTCAATAAATGGAGCTAGGACAACTGAGTAGACATATAGAAAAAGGAGTTTCCTCAGAGCCTATACAAAATAAGATTGTAGAGCTAAATGTGAAAGTAAAGCAAAGTTTTTAGGAGGTAGCATAAGATAAAATATAAATAATCTTGGCGCAGGAAAGACTTCTAAAATAGGATATAAACAAGGACTGACCATAAAGCACAAGATATATAAAGGAGGTGATATCAAACTTTTGCTCACCAAAAGACATGATTAAGACTGAAAAGCAAGTCACAGTGTGAAAAAGATAATTGCAATTATATAAGCACCGATTGACTCTTATCCAAAACATGTAAAGAATTTCTTCAAATCATTAAGAAAAAGACCCTTCAATAGGAAAAATAGACAGAATGATTAACTAACACTTCAGAAAAGAAGGTGCCTACAGCCGACAAACATATGTAAAGGCTCTCGACCTCATTAGTGAACAAAAATAAAAAATTAAATCCACAATAAAATATGACTGCATATCCCCCAGACTGACTAAATTTAAAAGAATTAACAATATCAAATGTTGCTAACTGGAACTTTCCACACACTGTTGATGGAAGTGAAAATTAGCAATTTTTGCTGGAAAATTCTTTGACAGTATTTACTGAAATTCAGCATACACATACCTATGACCCAGCAATGTCACCTCTAACTCAGCAGAAAAGCATACATATGTGCACCAAAAGGCATTTATATGAATGTTCATAGTGACACTACTTGTAGTAGCATCTGGTTGGAACCACATGGTCATTAGCAGTCCAATGAATGTATCAGTTGTCACATCTGCATGTAAGTGAATGCCTGCTGGTATGTGCAAATATACTAGAAAAGATACTGCTACACACAACATGGATAAATCTCACAAACATAAGCCCAATGGAAAGAAGACAGACACAAAAGAATATAAATGGTATGGCTACACTTCACTATATTTATATAACATTCAAAAACAGGCATTGTAATCTATGGGGCCAGAGGTCAAGGTGGTAGACAAGTGGGAAAGGGAGGCAGTGGATTTGGGGGGCAGGCGGGATGCTGCTGGAGCACTGGTCACATTCTGTTGTTGTTGTTGTTGTTACAGTTCTTGGGATTGAACCCAGGCCTTTTGCACTGAGCTACATCCCTGGCCTTTAAAAAAACAAACTGAAGATGTATTTACTTAGGGAGACTAAAATCTCATTCAGTTACCAAGGCTAGTCTCTCACTTTCAATCCTCCTGCCCTCTCCCAAGTGCTGGGAGTACAGCTGTGTCCCACTGCTCCTGGCAACATTCTATTTCTTGACTTGGGTCCTGTTACTGGGGTTATATTCAATACATGATCACTAAGGTGTATGACTTGTGAACTTTTCTGTCAATTAGATTTTGATAAAGATTATTAAAATCTTTCAGAATGACAAATAGCCATCTTCTTGTAAGTTTATACAGTGCACTAAAAGGGTTAATCATATCATCAGCTTCCTAGAATGCTCCATACCTGTAGATTCTAGAAAACTAAGGTTGTATTTTAACTTATTAAACAACACCCAAGATGGTGCCTCTGGAGGCTGAGCTCGGGCTTTCCATTCATAATTATCACTGGTGATGAGGTTATCGCACAGTACAAATTGAAGTTAGACAGCAGACCCTTTTCCTCCAGAGAACTCCATTATATGACTTCCTCCTGAAAGGAACAAATATGCAGCACGTTCTGAGTCCCAGTAACAACTGAAGATGACTGCCTGCCTGGGAATAAATAATAGAATCTTCTCTCTAATGACTCCTCCCAAGTGCCTCCCAAGAGAGGCCATTAAAAGATCAAAAAAAAAATTCAAGAAAAATGCTTACAAAGAATTTTTTTCCAAAAAAATAAAAAATGAAAGAAAGAAAGAAAGAAAGAAAGAAAGAAAGCAGGCTATTTGGAGTCATCCTGCGTGCAAACACAGGGAAGTGGTTAAGAGCAAAAATTTAAGATTAAAATCCTAGAGCTTCCACTTATTAATTACATGACCTCTAGCAAGTTACTGAACCTTTCTGTTTCCTCATTTTTATTTTATTTTATTTTTTTGGTACCAGGGACCAAACTCAGGACCTTGCACTTGCCAGACAGACATGGCGCCACTGAGCTAAATCCCCAGCCCCTGTTTCCTCATTTTTAAAAAGAAGTTCATGATACTGCCTTTCTGTGTAAGAATGTGGAATGGATTAAATACATAGTGAGCACAATGCCTGGCACTTGTAAGGGGTACAAGAATTTATAAAGGATGGAGGATGGTGGGGGTGGGGATGGTAAAGTTGGGGATGAAGAAGATGATGAAAACAATGAGTCTGAAGGTGAAGATCATGACAATAAAGACCAGAGAGCTAGACCTTGAGGAAGATGAACCTCCACAGAACTCTAGAACTGAATGAAGGGCCCTGGGGAGGATTGTAACTGAGATAACTGTCTTTGGGGATGATCTTCACAGGGCCAGGCTGTGGGGAAATTTAAGTAAATTTTTTTTACAATAAATGGATTTTTTTTTTTTTTTTTGCAGTACTGGAGAATGAACCCAGGGAGTGCGGAGCTGTAGCTGCAGCCTTTCTTATTTTTTTTTATTTTGAGACAGGGTCCTGCTAAGTTGCCCAAGCAGGACTCCAAACAGCTTGGATTAGACATGTATTATGTACCCTGCACAAATAGAATCTTCTCACAGTCCTTCATGCGCAAGATAGAGTCCCTGTGAGGAACTTCTGGTCCTCCTATCCCCACACAATATACCTTATTACTTCTTTGCTTTTCTTGAAGGCCTCTCACTCAATTAAATATGTGTTTGTGTTATTATTTCTTAACTATTTGTCTTTCCTAATAACCTGCAAGGTTCATGAGAGCAGAGACTAAGTCTATCTTGAGCTCCACTTTAGCATCTAGCATATTTCTTTCTTTTTTCATTATTTGAGGCAGGATCTCACTGTGCAGTTTAAGCTGGCCTGGAACTACGTATCCCAGGCTGGCCTCAAACTCGAAGCAATCCTCCTATCTCAGCTTCCTGAGTGCTACGATTATAGGTATGTGCCACCAGACCTGACCTAGCGTACTTCTTTTTTAACACATAGTAAATACTCAATGATGAGTGAATGATCATCATTGTTGAATGAATGGACGTTCATTTGTCTTCAATGCAGTATGGTCATTTCTGCTCTGATCCCTCCTCCAAAGTCCCCATAGGTGATTATCTTGTCTAATATGCCAGCTCCTCATTTTTTTTTTCAGTGCTGGGGATTGAACTCAGGGCCTTGTGTGTCCTAGGCAAGCACTCGACCACTGAGCTAGAGGCTGTCATATTCAGACACAATGAGACCTTCTTATGATTTAAGGCTGATGGTTGTGTGATTATTGAGTTACAGCCCTTCTCTCAAAGCCATCTTAGTGGCAAGGTTTCCCTGGCCTGCCTTATTTATATGGCAAGGCCATATATTTCACACTGGGCTTAGCCTCAGATTCTCACCCAAGGTAGAGTTCTCCCCATCCTTGGGTACATTTGCCTTATGAAGATCCCAGCCCCACCTAATTCCCAAACAGCTTTCTGGGTCATTCAAATGTTAGTGCCTCAACAATCTAGCAAAACCTTGGATGAGGTGTCACCCAGGTCATCCTCTATGCCCATTACCCTCATTACATCTTGTGCAGTTCCATCACCTTCCCCACCCTGCACCTTGATTTTCAGAATCAGAACCCCAACCTCAGTACAAAGGTCTTTGCCAGGCCCCACCTCCATCCCATGACCAGGCCCTGCCACCCACCCACTGTGTTTAACGGTCCAGTCTCCCTGCCACAGCCTCAACCATAATGAACTAACTTCTGCCTCAACCTACAATGTGAGATTATACATACCAACGGAGCATTAAATAAGTCACAGGGTTCTCCTTCTCCTGTCTACACAACTTGCAGAGTTCAGAGGAACTGCGACTCACTAAGAAACTGGCACAAGGATTCAGCCCACTGGCCAGGATCAAGCAGAAGACTTACTGGTGATTGGCCAGCAGCTAGGAAGGCAGGGCTAATCACCCCAGAGTGAGCCAGTGTGTATGGGAGGAGAGGCTTGAACTATGCTGTTTCCCTAAATATCCTTCTCAGCATTCCCAGCCAGAGATGAAATTTTTCCCATTCCAAATTAAAGAGCATGCACATTTTAAATTGAAAGGGCCATTTTTCTACAATGCGCGTAGCTGAAAGACCTGGGTTCATATTTCCCTCTGTCTATTATACATAACATTGGGCAAGGTAGTTAACCTCTTTTTGTTTCAGTTTCCTTCCCTATAAATCAGCAGTAATATTATTTAACTCCTGTTGTCATTATGGCAACTAATAAATGCATAATACTAAGCATATCAAAATGTGTGGTAAATCAGTAAAATATATTCAAAAGCAAACCAGTCTCTTCTATGAAATAAGAATCCTAATTATCATCTCATGGGTTTGTCATGAGGATTAAAGGAGATGATAATGAATATGAAGCACATTGCAACAGCTCAATAAAAGTTAATTCTTTTCCCCATGTGTTATCACATCACAGGGTCACTTAGAGCAGGTGGAAGAGTCCTGAGCTGCACAATAGGTGGACAGGAAGAGGAAGAAGGATTCTAGTGTTGGTTCCTGAGCATCCTTCAAAGGCCTATGTTGACAAAGGCTTGGTCCCCAGCCTGTGGCACTACTGGAAGATGGTGGAAGCTTTAGAGAGTGGAAACTAGTGGAAGGAAGTTAACTCACTAGGAGCGTGTCCCTGATGGAGATTCTGGGACTCTGGGCCCACCTTCTCTTTTTTTGCTTCCCTGCCACCATGAGGTAAACAGGTCTCCTTAGCCACATGCGTGCCCCATGATGTAATGTGCTGCCCCTGGTCCAAAGCAACAGGGCCAGTATACCTCTGAAACCTCTGAAACAATGAGCCAGAAATAAACCTTTCCTCCTTTTGAGTTGTCTGCCTTAGGTGTTGTAAATCAGGTCCGGGGATTTAGCTCAGTGGTTTCGCTGCCTGCTGCACAAGCACAAGGACCCGCGTTCGATCCCTGTACCAAAAAAAAAACCCCCAAAAACCAACCAAACAAAAAAGCACTGTCCTAAGCTCTGACCTGCTCAACACTCTGATCGACTTGTCTGATAGACTTATCAGGCCTGCTTATAAAATTGTGGATAACTGCAATTTGGATTATGTGTATATGTCACTAAGTGACAGAATCCAGATCCTGTGAATGATCAGAAGCTACAGAAATGGACCAAATCATGCTGGAATATGTCAAATGGGGAATTATGTCACATCTTACGGTTAAGGCCCAGTTATACTAGTCTAGGTCAATGTATTGGCAATTAACTTATAAAGAGAAAAGGCTCAGAGTTCTGAAGATTCAGTCTAGAATTGGGTGGCCCCACAGTTTGGGACACTGATGAGGGTAGCACATCACAGAGCAAATCACTTAAGACCTTGGGCTAGGAAGCAGAAGGCAATTGAGAGACTAAGGTCTCATAAACCCACTCGAGCATGACCCCGATAACCCATGAGGCCCCCCCACCTCCTACAGGCCCACGCCACCTCCAAATAGCACTGCCTTTAAGCAGTCTCCTAGAAGGAATGATGGAAGAAATGGGCATTTTAGGCAGAAGAGAAGCCATGATAGCTACTGATCCATAAACACCATAAGAGCTGACATGGCCGAGGAGAGATCTTATTTTGTTTGACTCCAAAGGTGGGAACCTAGACAGATGTGTGGAAGTTCATGGGACACTGACTTTGGCAGCAGAGAAGTACAAAGTTAGACCTGGTCCTGGGGCCACCAGTCTGTGAGTGCCACCACCTAAAGGGAGCGCCTGACTTCCTTTCCCCAACCCCGCTCCAAGGCAACAGAACGCTACAGTCCTTTTGGCTTGGGTCTCCACTGGCCACTGCACCGGCGTCCCTCAGTAATGGGACAAGGCAGTGGTGTGACCGAGTGCTAAAGCGTGTGTGGAGAGTGAGCCTGGGCCTGGGACAGGTGGGTGGTGACTGGGGCAGAAACACCTTTTAGCTACCTTTTTTCTGTATCACCATCTTGCCTTAAAAGAAAGAATATAGATTCCTGGAATCCAGCCCTTTGTTGGAATCCAGGAACCTTTTGTTTGTTGGTTTAAAGCTCTCCAAATGACTCTAACACATAGCCAAGTTTAGCAGCCACAGCAAATGGTTAGGGAAAATTCACTTTGATAATTTGCGTCTCAGTTTGATGATCAGCAGTCCCTCTGCACATTCTTCCCAATATCCTAAGAGCCAGTGTCTGAGGTTGGCAATCCCTTCCTTCTGCCCTTTTGCCTGCTGTTGTTCTGCTGGTCACCTCTGCACCATCAATGTTGGGGTGATTCCCTGGCCGCACTTGCTCTACCTAGGCTCCTAGTGCCCTTCTCCTGGCCCAGCCTCCAGCTACTGTCTGCAGGGCACCTGGCATCTTTTCTCTCTGCTGCCACCACCTGGGGCTCCTTGCTGCCACCTGGGGTGCTCACCTTTCTGACTGAGAAATACTTTTCCTAGCTTTCGTCCAGCTTTGAGGGGGAGAGAGAGAGGGAGACAGAGAAGAGAGAGGAGGGAGATGGAGACAGAGAGAGACAGAGACAGGGAGAGAGAGAGAGATCTAGATCACACTAGGGCTTTGGGGGTTTTCAATGATATATTTTTTCAACCACTACCAATTTAGTGCCTGCTATCTCCAGGCACTATTCTGAGTGCTGGAGATAAGATGGCAAATAAGAAAGACAAAATCCTTGTTCTCATAGAGCTTGTATTCTAGCTGAAGGAGGCTGATGAACAAAATAATTCAGAGAGTGCTTAAGGGGTATGAGGAAAACAAACCAGACAAAAGTGATGGGGTGATGGGAAACTCAGAGAAGCAGTGACAGAAGGCGCTTTACAGAGGGGACTTCACTTAGAAGGACTGAAAAGACAAAGAGCCATACAAAGGGCTGGGGACAAGCGCTGCAGGCTTGAAGAAGAGCAAATATGGAGGGCCTGGTGTAGGAAAGAGCTTGCTGTGCTTGGAAAATGCAGAGGTCAGTGCTGCTCCTTCCAGGAGGAAGAGGAGGGAGATGAGCAGAGGGGCAAGCAACCCAAGAACTTCAGTCGCACCTGTGCTCACCACCCAGGTCCCTGTCCTGCTTCGGAGTCTGCCCATCTCCCACACTCCTACTCCATGCCTGGCGATACTTCTTGGAACTCTTTTCTCCTCTTTGCCTCTCATCCAGTCCACGAGACATATTTGCAAATATCAACCCCACAGCAGCTCTAGATATAGACCTACACGTCTCCTAGGCTACAGACAAATCAGTAGATGTGGACCAAGACCTTGTTTAAGCATCCCTGAATTTTTCCTGGCAGCTTGGAATATTCTGTGAAAGCTGGAAGCCTTGCCTTCGTGGAGCTCGAAAGGGACTTCCTTCTGGCATGCTCACCGACTGAGCCTCAGCTCCAGCCCAGCAGAGATTGTCTGTAAAAATGGGACATTTCATATCAGCACGAGCTGCACAGCATCATAAAGGCAACTGTACACTGCTGCAGGAAGGAAGGAGTGAGAGAGAGAGAGAGAGAGAGAGAGACAGAAAGAAGCTTAAATGGCCTGGGGCAGTTGCCAGTCCACTCAGTTCATGTACCTACCTCAGTGAGTATGAGATGCAACCCTCAGGTCCCTCAGCCTGTCACATAGGAGGACCTGGTACTTGGACGTCAGTGTTTAAGGAGTAAATACCAATGATTTTACTTGCCATTCAATTGAAGAAACATGGAACTATTCCAGTGCTGAGGGAAAATAGAAGCGCTGGACTTACTGAGAAATGCCAATTTGTTTCTATTTGCCAATAACGGAGATATCTGGAGGGGTGTATAAATCAGGCCAGCTTGGAGCTGGTGTCTGTTATAGTTGATGTACAATTTCGAAGGATCTTTAAGGAATAGTTTTGACTTATGTGATTTTTACCCTCCATAATGGCTTTTAAATCTAACCTCTTACTTTACTGCACTCATACTATTCCCATTTTGATTCTGCATCTCTACCCCTGTGGCTCTTTTTTCTTTTTCCCTTCCCATACCACCCACTTGCTTTCTTCACTTCTTCATTCCTTTCTTTCTATGCTGACTCCTTCTTTACTGAAGGAGGAGGCAGGACAGAACGGGCCACCTACTGACACCTGCACACACACATGGACTCTCTTTCCTTCACCCATTGATTTAGCAGGAATATCGGTTCACATGTTCTGGAGTGGGCATGTCAAGAAGACCTATGAATGACAGAACATGATATACTATGTTTTTTATGTGACTGGCATTGAAACATGTGCCGGAGACATCTAATCATCTCCCCAAATCCACTTATTCTTCAAGATTCAGGTGGGCATGTGGCTGTCCAGCTCAATGCTATATTTCCCAGCCTCCCTTGCAGCTGGGTACGGCCACTAAATTTTTACCAAGGGAGTGCATTTAGAAGGGTGAATGCAAGCCAGGCGTGGTGGCGCACACCTGCAACCCTAGCATACTAGGAGGCCCAGGAAGGAGGATCAAAAGCTCGAGCCCACCCTGGGCAGTTTAGTGAGACCCTGTTTCAAAATTTAAAAAATTATGAAAGGCCTGGGAATGTAGCTCAGTGCAAAGGCCCTGGATTCAATCCCCAGGACCAAAACACAACAAAAAATGGGGAGGGGGTGCTGGTGCAATTCCTGGGGCGCATCTTTAAAAGAAAACCGCTTGTCTTCTGTGGGTATAACCATCCCAGGGCAGTGCTGTCCAACAGGAAGATGCTCAAGGCAGGTTAACTTGTTAGCAGGCATTGTTATGGCTTGCATCTGGCTATCCCCCCAAACCTTACTCGGTGGCTGAATCTAGAGTGTGTGATGCTGGGGTTAAGGGCGCATGATTACTAAACCAGTCCACTCATTGGTTTGGCACAGCCCTCATCCTGGTAGTCTGGATAAGATAAAAGGGCCAGAATGACTCTGTGAAGCTCTGTTGTTGCCTTTGCTGTCCTCCGCATCCATGAACTGTTGCCCCTCTGTCATGCCACCCTGCCTTAGAGCCAGCCAATTATAACTGAAATCTCTACAAACTGTGAGCTAAATACACCTTTCCTCCTTTAACGTTGGGTGTCGGGTATTTTGTCTCAGCCATGAGAGAAAAGTAACTAAGACAGGTACTTAATAGAAATAAATGTAACACAGGTAAAATAATTTTTCAGTACTGGGATTTAACCCAGGGTCTTTGCATCTAATATGGTTTTTTTTGTTTTTTTGTTTTGGTACCGGGGATCAAACTCGGGGCCTTGTGCTTGCAGGCAGGTGCTGAAACCACTGAGCTAAATCCCCGGCCCCTTTGCATCTAATATATACAATGATCATTCCAACATGGAATCGATATAAAAATTATTAACAAAAGCCTTATCATTTTTCATACTAATTCTTCAAAATCGTTTACAACACACCTCAGTTCAGACTAGCCGCATTTCAAGTGTGCGACTGTCACATTTGACTCCTGGCAAGTGGCTTCCTCCTGGACAGCAGGGCGTGAAAAGCCAGAAGAGCCACAAGACAGAAGGCCTGGGTTTTTGCATGGCCTTGTGCAGTGAAGTTCCACCCTGCCACTCCAGATTTCCCATCTTCTTCTGGCTTAAGCCACTGTATTTGGGGATCTCTCTGTAACAGGAGCATATCCTATACTCTGACTAATGTAACACAGTACATTTTTTTTCTCCCAGAGGTTGATTTTAACCTACACCTTCCATTTCATACAGCAACTAAATGGAGTGTGTGATAGGGAAAAGCTTTTGAGATGGGCCCATGTTTGTAGATAGATCAGCGATTATAGCCTGTTGTTCCAGTTGAAAGAGTCAGCTGTAAAGGAAAACTTACCTGGGAATGGGAAGGTACTCACATGTGCGGGGGAAGGGGGGCCCTCAAATTTAAAGTCTTCCTGCCTCAGCCTCCTAGAGGGCTGGGATTATAGACATGTATAACACTCAAGTTTTAAATCTTGAAAACTCTAATACTTTCATTTTTGTATATTTAGATTTTTTTTGATTCCTGGGAATCAAAGCAATAAATAATCTCCACAACCATTAAGCATTAGATACATAGCACCTTTTGATTTTTATTATCAATTTGAATTATTAAAAGAGATAAGGATTCTACAACTAAAATTACATAATAAAAAAGAGGTGAATGCTATAAGAAGAGAGGCAGGAGTGAAAATTAATTGTGTTATCAGCAGCACTTATGTAAAAACCAACCACTGTGTAAGAAAAGGTTTTTGAAAAGACCTCCCCCAGCTTCGATTCCTCCGATCCTATATATTTCCTGCTCAAGCATCTAGTTTTACATGCATGGTCATATAACATCTGCATGTAAAGATAAAACAATAATCAAATCGGGTTTTTTTCCCCTATCCAATTTGTTTCTGCTTCCCCACAAACAAAAGGGATTGGCTAAAGACTGACAAGGTTCTTCATGATTCCAAATTAAGCCTCTGGTTTATGGGGAATTGCAATACTAAAGCCTATAAAAAGCACAAAGAAAATGTAAATAAGGATCTATCCCTTTATTACTCTGTGTCCTGTGATATGTCAGTTATTATCTTGATTTGTTGACTGTGTTTTCCTTCCAGAAAGACTCACCATCTGGAAGGCTGAGTGAATTTGTTCTACTCCCAACTCACTTTATTGAGCCAGCAGAGAAGACTGGTTAAGAACACACATTTAGCCAGGCATGGTGGGACACTCTGGAGGCTGAGGCAGGAGGATTGCCACGAGTTCATGACCAGCCTGGACTATATTGTGACTTCAAGAGTTCAATGCCAGCCTTACCTACATAGCAAACCCTGTCTCGAAAAAACAAAAAACAACAAAAACCAAAACCCCAAACAAAAAGGCACACATTTAGGAGGACATAGACCGGAGAGCATATCCTGACCCCATTGATAAGTAGCTGTATGATGAGGAGGAAAGTTTTGAGACTTTGGTCTTCTCATCGGTAAAATATGAGTAATAAATCATCTCAAAGTACTACAAGGAATAAGGGGTATGAGCAGGAAAAGATTAACACAATTCTTATCCAGTGCTTTGCTGCTAAGTGTTTTTCTATTTCCAAAATAATGATCTTGTACATGGAGAAATTGTGGCTCAAGGAGGTGAGGCAGCTTGCCCGAGGTCACATAGTAGAAATGGGACCATGCAGAAATGGAAACTGAGTCATCCAACGTTGAGTCCTATGCTATTTTGCACCAGGCTGAGATGCCTTCCTCCCACAGCCAGTGTGTGCCCCACAGTGGGACAAAGGAGAGAAATCAAAGCAGCTTTGGAGGTCTCCAAACCTCACAGTTTAGAATAAATCCCCACCCAATTATGCCTAAAGTTGGACCAACTTTTGAAATCTCAACTACACATTCTTTTTCCATCAAGTTCCTTGAAATTTCCCTTTAAAGAGCATCTAGGAAAAGCCACTCTCATTAGCCAGGGTCTGACTTTATTTTCCCAATAAACAGACCTTTGGGCAGACAAAGTCTGCCCGTTTATTTTTAATCAATTCTTCTTATTTTTAATGAATTCTTCAATATTTTAGCTGATTTTCTTCTATTTGGCTTGAAATTGTGATCTGGAAAAGGCAGGTCCTGCAAATTGTCCTGCTCTAAGGGAAGCCCCTTGAGGATCCTCAACTTGTTATTTTTAATCACTGTAATCTCCTTTCAAAGGAGGCCCTGGTCAGAAACAGAGCAGGCCTTTCAGGGCTTTCTAAAGCACAATTATTGTGGGGGGGGGGGGGGGTAGAGAGAGGTGGGGGGAGAGAAAAGGAAGTCCATACAGCACCAACAACTTGGAGAAGAGTGAATAAGAATCTCAACCGGATCAGGCTGTGGGGGAAGAAACCCCATGATTTAATTTTTAATCTAGTGACCATTTATTCTAGTTGAGAACACCAAAGGGCTATACTTGGATGGGGGCATGGAGAGAACAAGCTATTGGGGATGGACTGGATGGAAAGGACAAAGATTTGAGGCAGGAAAAGAAGTCATTGATTCCAAGGATCGTGAGGGATCTTCACTCAGGAAAAAACAGAAAGCTTCTAAGCACTGGGGGAATGTTAACTGCCACAAGAAAAATCTGCGCGGAGCCGAATGCATTAGATTTACTTTTAACCTAATTATTCTAAGAAAGTATAAGCCAACAGAAAATGTCACAACCTAGGGGAGCCCCCTTTCTTCCTACCTTTGAGATTTTAGCCAGGTTTGTTAGTCACAGAATATTTATTTATTCAGGAGACCTTAGCATGGCTCCTTTAAGATCTTTTCCTTCAAGATCTCTTGGTCCAAAGAAAGGAGAAAGGACGATTGCTCAGCAGTGAGTGGACTGGCGTCCAAGTCCCAAAAGCCTACAGGTTTAGGCTGCCAAGTCCGGGGCCCTCCCCTCCTCGCCTTGTTCCCGCCTGGGAGCAGTACTGGAATTTCTCCGGCCATGTGATGATGGGATGTGTCCCCCACTCCCCCACCCAACCGGGCCCCACGGCTCCCAATGCCCAGAGGACTAGTGAGAGAAGAGATGCCAAGAGGACACTGGGCCAGGGCCCCAGAGGAGCCTAAATCACGAAATCTTCCAGTGCGTCAATTATGAAGTCTTAGGCACGGCTTCTAGAATGGGGACATCAATTTATCATTCATTCATTCATTCATTCATTTAATTCATAAGGCCCAGATAATGGCCATTCACTGACAGACTGGACTAGAGTGCTAAAGAAACCTGCTTTTAAACACACACACACACACACACACACACACACACACACACACACACACGCCCCTCAAAAATCTAACCAGACGCACCTCCCTCCATTATTTAACTTTTTTTTTTTTTTTGGTACCGGGGATCAAACTCGGGTCCTTGCGCAAGACAGGCGGCGGAACCACTGAGCTAAATCCCCAATCTCCCTCCATTATTAAACCAACACAGGGCTCTCATACCCAACTCTAATGTGTCCCCGGAGCTGTTGCCGCTCAGGCACATTCTTGTAAACTCATTTACTCCCAGTATCAACCAGAGAGTGTCAGAGAAACTGAAATACAAGCCCCTTTCCGTCCAGAGCCAGTCTCCGGCACTGACCACAGGCTCTCCGCGCGGGGGAGGCCTGCAGCCTGCAGAGGCCTGGAGGCTACTCCTGCCTCCCCCGTCCACGTGGAGGACTGTCTGTGTCCTGCCCGCCTCCGCCTCCGCCTCCGCCGAGCGGCTGCCCTCGAGCATGGCTGGACTCCCTTTGGCTTCCGCGCCAGCCCGCGCGTCCCTCCCAGGCTGGGCGAGGCGAGGTGTTAACCGCCCCACATCTTTGTTTGGTTTTTGGTACCGGCCATCGAACTCAGGACCTTGCGCTTTCGAGGCAGGCGTCGGAACCACTGAGCTAAATTCCCGGCCCTACATCTTTCTTCTTAGAGGATCAAGGATGCTGCTGAAGATACACGCGCGGGACAAGGCCGCTCCGAAGAGAAGTCCGTGCGCCAGCCCGGGACAGCTGAACGGTTCTGAGCAGGCGACCGCGGTCCTGGCAGGGCGCTGGCCCCGGGCGCCCGCAGACACCACATCAAACTTTCTCCCGCGACTCTGGGGAACCGCGAGGCGGGGATGGAAGGGCAGCTGCTGGGGGCCCGTTGGTGCCACCAGGTGCCCAGAGACCCAGTCTTCGCTGCTCAGCACCAGAGCTGACTTATGAAGGAAGGGGTGGGAGGAGGCACGTGCCCTTGCAGGACTGCGGGAGAGGTCAAGCGAGCTTCCCTCCTTGCCTGGGGACCTGTGTCCCAAGCGGACAGCGGAGCCCGCTGCGCAGGAAGGCGAGGGAGGCAGGGAGGCAGGCGGCGAGGATGGAGTCCGCGTCCTCAGGTCAGCGCCAGCCGAGCCGCCTGACTCCTGGCCTGTCCAGGAGGCGCTCACCTGCTTCGACACCTACGCTCCTGAAATTCGGGTCCCTACTGAGCCGCGGAAGCGCAATGATCCCGGGGCACGGAGCCTCGGGCTGCGGCCGCCCGGGTCCCGCAGCTTCCGGCCAGCAGGCCTGGGGGGCGGTCGGGCTCCCCTTGAGGTCTTCACTGGACTTCCTCCCCGGTGGGAGCCTACCCAGGGCTCTGTGGGGATCCCGTTCCCACTGGGGACCGGTGCTGGAAATCCAGGATCCTCTCCCTGACCTGAGAGCGGAAAGGCATCATTTGGGCTTTTTTCCCAAGGACACTTCCGAGGACCCTCTGGCTCTTCCCCTCACTCTCCGCGCCTTGGGACCGGGTCGGGAGGAGCCAAGGTGACCGGACTGCTTGGGGCCAGACTGAGAGAGGCTGGACCCCTTTCCTTCAGGGATCGAAGAGGGGGGAAAGGTGGCTTGCCTGGACCCCACTGAGAAGAGCGGGCCCCTTCTCTCCAGAGCCCGAGCTGGAGGAAGGCGGGTCTACTTCTCCCCTGCCGACGGTCGGGTGGCGACCGCTCGGGACGGTGGCTGGCGATGAGCGCGGTGCTCGCGGCTGAAGGAGCTGAGGGCAGCCAAGTCAGGAGGACCTGCCGGGGCTGCGCCGGCACCGTGCGCTCAGGGACGCGCGTCCTCCTAGGGCACCGCGCGGTCGTCACCTCGGGGTCAGCTCCGTGCGCCCCACGCCACCCGGGGTCACTTACCTCGGTAGCTGCTTCCCGGCTTGTAGGACTCGGGATCGCCCTCCACGCGGAGGCTGAACTCGGTGTAGCCCTCGCGCCGCGTGCCCTGGGCGCGCAGGATGCGGCTGCAATAGCCCTCCGACTTGGCCACTTTGTCCAAGGTCTCGTCGGAGAAGGCCAGCGCCACGGCGAGGGGCAGCGCCAGGGCCAGCAGCGCCGGGCGCCGGGGCGCCAAGGACAGCCTCATCCTCGCGGCCCCCAACTCTGAGATGATGTCGCCGGCCCTCGATAAGCGACTCCTGCCCGAATGGTTCGGGCAGAGGCGAGACCTGGAAGAGCCCGGCGGAGAGCGGGAGCCTGGAGCCCGTGCCGCCTGGGTTTGGCGGCTGCCGAGCTGCGCTGCGCTGAGCCGAGGCGAGGCGAGGCGCGCGCGGAGGGGAGGGAGGCGGCAACCGCGCGGGAGGAGGGGGCTGTGTCCGCACAGATCCCCGAGCGAGCGAGCGCAGCGCTGTTTTGTTTCCAAGCTGGCGATTAGCGGCGAGGCGGTGTTTATTTTGCGACGCTGGATTCCCAGGGTCTGGCGGGGGAATCAGAGGAGAGGGGAACCCTGCGGGATCTGTCCCACCACCGAGGAGGCCGCTGTCCCAAGCCCCGCCTAAGCCCTGGACCCTGCGGACCATGGGGCTCCAGGAGGGAAAGCCTGCGAACTAACTTTCGCTGCACACCTACTCTGTGCGCGCGCGGTCTGCTCACGGTGCCTGCGCGCGCTGACCGCACGCGGAAGCGGTTCTCGACTCTCGCTCATTCTGTAGACGCCCAGACGAGCTAGGTGCTGTGACTCGCTGGCCCCATTGCTCTTCCCCTGGCCGGACTGGGACAGGTCCCACTGGAGGACGAGAGGAGCCAACGAACACTGTGCCTAGGGCGTAGTACTTCTGGAGATCTAGGGAAATGTTTTATTTAAAACAGGAGGGGGGGATGGACAAAATGTTTTGCAATATAATATTAATATATTCGCCCTTATGCTCACACAGTCATAAAACACAGTGTTTTTGTCTTGTAAAGGAAAAAGCCCACCAAGACAAAAGTGCCTAGGGCTCACGAAAGTCCTCACACAGCCCTGGAAAGGGTTTTGAGAGGGTCACAGAAGAGCATGTTTTCTTGGCTGAGACTGCATTTCAGGATCTCCGTGTCTGGAGACTGATCTAGGGGAGCTGTGGAGCCTGGGGCTTGCTGGGCAGGGCCTCAGGCACGAAGCTGAAGGCTGGAAAGGAGGAGGAGACCCCAGGCAGGAATCTTTCCTGGTGTTTTCCTGGGGCCAGAACCAAGACCCTAATCTAGTCGCAGTTCTGCCTTTAGCCCCCTGTGACACTGGGCACCCACTGCGGTTTCCCTGCAGGAGCAGGGGTGGAGTGGGTGCTAACACACCCTTCCTGGGTGGAGCGGGGCGGGGGGGAGGGGACCAGCATTCATTAAAGGCCTCTTGCCTCAGTCTCTGAGCTCTTCCTGGTCCTTTCGATTCCTTCAACCCCTGCCTCCGGACATTTCCAACACGCATCCCTCCCCAGGTGTCTGGCTGCTCTCAGCAGCTTTGCTTTAGTCATCCTCCTTCCCCAGGCCTCCAACACACCTGGAGTGCAGTCTCTTTAAACAAGCAATCTCCTTTGCTTTCCACTCAAGTCTTTCTCTTTCAGGTCACTGCCACAGCCTGCAGGAGCCCTGCGTCCTGAGGGTTTCCCTCTTCCACCTGCACATCTACTCCTTAGTCCTTGTGATGTGCCTCTACTATTAATGGGGAACCTTCTTCCCGGGGTCACGGGGATGCTCTTTGCTTAGCCCCAAGAGAAAACCTGAGGATTCACTCAGCAGTAGCCCCCTGCTGGCCTGGGAAAACACCCCTTCACTTCACGGAAGGGATGGCAGGAGGGAGTGGCTCATCTTCACCCAGCTGGCTCAGAGCTCCTGCCTGGCACCATGGTGCATGGTCCCTTAATCCAGCAAGCTTCTGTTGGATGCGGATTTGGAGCCAGGCTCTGTACTGAGTAGTGGGCCCAAGAGGAAACACAAATTCATTCATTCATTCATTCATTCATTCACTTATTCACTCATGTTGAAAGTTCTTTGTGTACTCAGTGCTGGGAAACAAGTTAGACATGTTAGTTACTTGCCAGATAGTCCTGTGGCAGAGGTAAATATTAAATATGTAACTACATGAGATTTTTTTCAAATTATAATCATGGTATATGCTACAAATGAAAACAAGTGGTTCATGAAAGTATACCTGATCTTATCTCAGAGAGTAGGTAATTACAGAGATGAATAAAATGTAGCCCTTCTCTTCATAGAGCTTATTGTATGTATGATAGTCAAAAAATGTGCTTTGGAACATCTTCATTTGCACCAAAATGTTCACATTTAAACTGGAGGTAGGCAGGCATTGAATATGCAAGAATGTAGTAGTATTTATCTTTGTTGTTGGTGGTGGTGCAGTATAAGGTATTGAACCCAGGGCCTTTCCACTGAGCTACATCCCCAGCCCTTTCTAAAATTTTTTATTTTTGAGACAGAGTTTCACTAAGTGACTAAGTCACTAAGTTGCCCCAGCTAGGTTTGAACTTGTGATCCTCCTGCCTCAGCCTCCTGGAATGTTGGGATTACAGGTGTGCATCACCATGTCTAGCTATATTTAATCTTTTGTTGGGCATTGACGAGGAAACCATGTGAGGGTGGTCACCACCCCTTCTGCAGATTAGGAATTTGTAAATTATCTGTCTAGAAAACGTGCCATGCCAGTGATGGAAAGGACTAGGATTTCAAACCGGCCCTGCCAGCATAAAAATGAGTTCCTGATTGGTCTGCCCCCTCTGTTCTTCCGATCTGTCCTGGGCCTGGAGAGCCAAGAGATCTTTTTACAAAGCAGATTTGAGTGTCAATCCTGGGGTTGAGATTCTTTCCCAGGGTCTTTCAGGGCTCTCAGAATAAAGACAGATTCTTTAAAGTGGCCTCCAAGGCCCTGCTTGAGGCCAGGCAGCTTTATCTCATGGGTTCCAGCCACCCACAGCTGTTCTTCAGCTTGGGAATTTTTTTTTTTCCAGAAAAAGTCTCACCATGAAGTCCAGGCTGGCCTTGAATTCACTATGTAGCCCAGGCTGGCCTCAAACCTGTGGCAACCCTCCGGCCTCAGCCTCCTGAGTGCTGGGATTACAAGCATGCGCCACACCTGGCCAGCCTAGAGAACTTTGGTCTGTGCTCCTGCATTGCCTGGGATCCTGCGCTGCTCTGTGTCCTTCCTGACACTCACTGTCCACTAGCTGACTTCTATCATCCATCAGATCTCAGTGCAAAGCTGCTTCCTCTGAGAAGCCCTTCTGGTTTCCTAGAATGAACCCTGTCCCCAACACTGTCTGGGACCTCGGTACCTTTTCTTTTAATAGTCTCAAATTTATACTTACATATGCATTTGGAAGCCATAGTACCTGGCCCAAAACTAAGGATCTCCACAGATTTGTTCTCTGAGTACAAGATCTTTTTTTTTTTTTTTTTTTGGTACCAGGGATTTAACTTGGGACCTTGCACTCTCGAGGCAGGTGGCACCACTGAGCTAAATCCCCAGCCCAAGTACAAGATCTTTAGCAGTTCTGTCCCCAGTGTTGTCTGGCTCAGCCCAAGTTTTCAAGTTGGCCTTCAAGGCCCTCTGCATGATTTGGTCTCTTTGTGTCCATCTGGTCAGAGATCCCAGTCCGCACCCCCAGCACTGCCAGCTGGATTCCCTGTGTCCTCTGCTTTGGGTGTAGTATCAGCACATTTCCTGTTACCTGGAATGCCCGTCCTTCTCCCACCTGTTTAAATTCTCTTCCCTGGGGCTGGGGATTTAGCTCAGTGGCACCACATCTGCTTCAAAAGCACAAGGTCATGAATTCGATCCCCAGTACCAAAAAACCCCCCAAAAAACAAAAAAACAAAAAACCTCCTCCCTGGACTTCAATAGAACTCATGAAACTCACAAGGAGAAAATGTTTCTTATTTTGACGATTGTGTTCCCCTGGATTGTCATGAACCCTTTCATGTGTCTATGTCTCATCTCCTTGCAATCAATCTAGTTTATTTTCTATTTAATTTCCTGTTCAGATGTTTTGTTCTGTTGTAAAATATACCGGACTTCAAGAAATCTTTTTCCAGTTTTGTAGCCTAAGGCAGAGCTGATGTTAGTTGCTAGGGTGTTGCTAGGGAAAGTCATTTAGCCAGGGCAGATAATTAACTTTATCAGTGTGGGTGGCTAGGTTGCTGGAGAGAAGAGCTGGGGGCTCCAATCCCCCCCAGTCTTTTGATTAGTAGGAGGTAAGATCCGCCATTTGTTTTTTGTTTTTCCTTCAGGAGAGAAGGAAAAAAGCATTTTCTTGTATTTTTGAGTATGGTCATTAAAACATGAGCATCAGACATTTGCTTCAAATGTAGGTTTCAAACCCTACCCCATACCCCTCACATATATCTGCACTTAGAACAAACTCATGTAAAGTTGCAGGAACCGCTGTCCTGGAGCTGAAGATTCACACTTGGAGTGCACAGTCTCCTGCCTGGCTCTCCTAGCTTCTGGCTGTACAAAGCTGGGAGGTCACGGGAAGTCACAGGATTTGTCTAAACTGCTTATGTGCAAAATTGAGAAAATTCATACCCATCTGCGTACTTCCTGGGATTTTGAGAATGGAATAATTGAGATAATTAATATATATACACTTCCCACAAAATAACCCAGTTATTGTTACTATTATTTATTTAGGACAGTCATGCAAAAATGCTATCCCTTTGTTTCTCTAACTCAGAAAATGAAATTAAAAGTTTTATTGGAAGAGATTTCTAGAAAAACAAAAGCAAACTGACAATGAAGGAAGTTGAATTGCACTGAACAACCCTTGGGAATTTGTCATGAGAGCAGATCTGAAGTTCCTTGCAAGCAAACTAGCAAGTTTTGAGACTAAGCTACAGAAGATGGATATAAAGAGAAAAAAACTCTCTGAAAGCAGAAGACAGTAATTATTTTAACAATTATCTCTTCAGCACCTGTTGTGTTCTAGGCATTGGATAACCGGGTGTACTTGCATTGCCTTTGGAGGTCTGATGCCGATTAGGTCCCTCTGACAATTCTAACCAGTGTTCGAGCCCCCAGCCACCTGGCCACAGTGGGCTGTTGGTTATGACTGAAAGCTCTGAAAGGTTTGCCATCACTGCAAGTCCTTTAATCTCCATTCATATTTTCCTTTCCCTCAGCTCTCTGGAGCATTTTACCTGTTGCTCATTGCCAGATCCAGATCAACATTTTAGAATATCATTCAAGAGTCCTTCTCTTTTGAAACTCACAGCATCCAATCTGTACTCCCTTGTCCTACTGCCATCATGTACAGCTTCCAGGTTATCCCCTTCTCCATCATCCTGGAACCAGACAGGACTCCCCAGCTGGCTTTGAGATGGCCATTCATCCTGACCCATGCTACAGGCCTGGGGGACTAGAAGTCTGAGCTGGCGATTTATCCATTGTTCTAATCTATACTCCATTGAGCTTGGCCTTTCTCCATGTTAGCAGCCTTCTCTCACAGAGATGCCCTTGGCTTTGGAAATCTTGTGCCTCTCATTCTACTTCCAGCTGTCCCGTTTCCTCACACCCTTGCATTGATTTCTTTATTTCATGGAGTTGTACAGCTGCTTAATCACTTCTGATGTTCGCAGCCCATTGTGTTAATTCCTTCCCCACAGTCTGGACACCATGCTTAAGTACCTTAACCATATCTTCAACACTCTTCCTTATCTCTCTTTTTATTCCTATGCTTCCTCTCTAACTAACCTCCAACCCTAGATCAACCAAGCAGAAAATACGAACTATTTCACACTTCTGAGTTATGCTGCAAAAAACCTGATAACCCCACCAACTGCTCTACTACTAACTCGTAAGTGCTATTGATATAGGGGGAGTAGATGTAACCCCCAAACCTGTTAAATATCTGAAACATGAGTTTGTGTTCTTTAAAACTTTAAAATGAATTCCAGGAACAACAGAGGTTAAGAGGAGGAAAACTTAATTGAGAGAAAGAAAGCTTCTGTCTAAGAGAGGCAGAAGGGGGACCAGAAAGTGGGTTGCCTGCTCACCCCGCTTTTCAAAGGTGTTTTATACAGCAAAGCCATGTGGTGAGGCGGGTACAAAGTGGGACAAAACTATAAGACCCAATGGAAATTTACAAGGTGGGCATGAGGTGGGACAAAGCTGTGACCAACCAATAAGATTACAAGAACACTCACCCAGGTAATACTGATTAGATGGGGATCAAATGGGGAAACAAGTCACATATAAGGAATTTCCCATTTAGAATATCAATCACTGCTATCCATCTCTAGGGGAAGTAGTGCCTCTTTTCTTTTTTACAATGCTAACCAGTGAATGTGCCTTAATTGTTCTCCGGATTGGCTCTTCACTGTGTTGGCTCCTTGAGGACTGGCACCTTGAGGGCAGCCCTGTCTAACTCGAATTAATTCACCTATCTACAATACTATCTTTAGCTCTAGTTCTTAAAAGTTATTTCTAATGAGTTTCCTTTTCTACCCCTGTAAGGCCGTATCTCTCCCTTCAAGTCCTTGACATCTATTCAAACATGCTGTGTCATCTTATGATCCCCACTCTTTGGGATGTAAAGTCCCCTTCTATTTTATCCCCAAGCAGAGGACAATTGGCATTAATTCCCTCACATTTCTGTATCTCCTATCTTCTAAGGCTTGAGCTCCTATCCTCATTCTCCCTGCCTTCTGCTAAGCACGGATATAGCTGACTCCCCCTTTTCCCCTCATATCTGTTCCTCTTCTCATCCCCGCCTTTGGCCTGCAGACACAGTCTCCCCAAATCCCGGGAGGGAGCGGGAGCAGGGGGTTGAGATGATGCTAAATATGAGACTACGCCTGTCACCAACCTGATGTCCCTCTCCATAACCTTGCTTGCTCTTCCTGCTTTCCCAGTTTTCCACTTACCTTTTTTCCAAGCAGTGTAATTTGGAATCAGCTCCTATCACTTTATTAAAACTGCTTGGACAGATGTCACCTAAGACCTCCTAATTGCCATCCTGGTTGTCTGAATTAAAACAGACAAAAGCTGTATGTAAGGGCCTTATTATGGAGCAGCAGAATGGAAGTTCACCCCCGGGGAAGTGAAGGGGCAGTCCACAGTGGGAGACCTTCAAGGTGAAGATCTGGCCCCAGCCTGGAGACCTCTCAGGCTCCCTGCAGAGAGCCTCCTGTCCAAAGGCAATTAGGTTCACCAGGTGCAGGTGTGGGCAGCCTGCAAGCGCAAGCCCTTGCAAATCCAGTCACACACAGAACCCGAGCACAGCCCACAGTCCCGGTGAGCCTCTTGTGTTCATCTTGCAACCCGACTCAACTTCAGCCACCTGTGACTCTGGGAACGGCAGGGCTCGGACCACATGACCACAGCACACCGCTGCCACCTGGTGACAGCGATCTGAACACGCAGGAGTATTAAGTGAGGACTCTGAGGCACCAGGGCCTATTTTAGACTAGATTGCCCTTTGAGAAAAAAGTCATTGAGTTTCCTACTTCGTGTAGAATAGTAAGTCTACATGGAATAGGTGAATTTTTGTGAAGGTTAAGCCCTTCATTCGTTTAGCAGACATATATTCACTAGATGGAGGTAATACAAGGGAAAATAAGACATAATTCCTGCCTTCAAGAAGCTGCAGGGACAGATAAAGCAGATATTTATAAAATGAGGACTCACAACAATACCTATCAATGGGAGTTCAGAGACAGGAGCTACCAATTCTGCCCAAGTAATGGTAACATTTGAAGGGTTTCCCAGTACCTTCTGGAAGGAAGATAAGAACTCACCAATGGGACAAGAGGAATGGGGAGTATAGGACACAGTGTCTAGAATCACTGGTGCAAGGCACAGAGGTGTGTCTGGGGTGACGGAATCGCTGTTTCAGTGGCACTGCGTGAAGACAGATTGTGCTGTGTGTCTTGGTTGAGGGCACGTGTTAGGAGCTTTCGCAGCTGGCCGAGCAGAGCCAGGGCCAAGGCTGAGAGGAAGGGGCCCGTGGGAGGGCTGTGTGCGAGGTGGATTGGGGGAAGATGCAGTACATGACCATGTGCAGCAGGGGAGGAGGCCGTCAGGGCCTGCGCTGTGAGTTCTCCCACGGGCCACTGGGGGATGGATGGTGGTGTGACTTTGTGTAATTGTGAAACCACAAAATGCACTCGTGGGGCAGTTGGGAATGGGGATGTGTGAGATGAGAAGTTCATCTGTGGACACGTCACATTTAAAGAGTCCTTCCACTGGGGTGGGGGGGGGTGTGGATGTACAGTGGATTGTCAAAGACAGTAGTAGGTTTCCAGCTCATGAAACAGGCAGGTCAGGGCTGGAGGCAGAGACTGGGCCTTGGTAAGGTATTGTGCCTGGCGATCCCATGGAGATACATGCAGAGCTTAGCTGTCCCATGCTGCTTGCTTTCTTTGTAGCTTGTGCTGATTTTCAAACCACTGGTCAATGTGATACTTGTACCCTTGTTAGCATGATGATGAAAGAAAGGATAATTTTGTGTTCCTCACATGGCTCACTCGGTGCCACATGAGGTGTTCAAAGCGAGGTCCTGGAGTAAGCCAAGGATGTGGGATTCTAGACTCTGTAACCAGGAGAGGACTCGTGGTCAGCGCTTGTTGGCTGGCTTTTCTGCTCACGCATAAAGCTAAAGCTGGCTTGGGGAGGGTCCCTGTGGGAGGACAATGAAGTAGAAAGTGGACTCTTGGCTTTTCACCTTGATGACCAGAAGCAGAGACAGGAAGGAGGGAGGGAGACACAGTAAAAAGAACTGGAAATGAGGACGGAGACAAAAATGGTCTCTTATGGCTTAGATCTCGACTGTCCTCCAAATATCTCATGTGTTCGGAGGAGGGGCTTTTGCATGGCGATTGGATCATGGGGCACTAGATGAGGGTGCTGTTGGGCCAGACTGGTCCCTGAGGGCGTGGCCGGGAAGCTCGCTTCTCCCTCCCCAGGTCCTCCCTTCTGCCGTGCTGTTTCTGCCTTGGAAGCAGCCAGCCATGGACTGAAACTGAGCCAATATAAACCTCTCTTCTTTTAAGATGTGGGTGTCAGGCATTTTGTCCCAGCGATGGGAAAATGACTAATATATGGGTGGAAAATGGACTTAATGCACTAAGGAACACATAGAAGTAACTGAGGAAGAGCTGAGAAAATGATGGTTCCATCCTCCTTATACCATCATGCAGGCATAAAAAAGCCTCTTTTTTTTTTTTTTTTTTGTCTTCCAATTAACTATTGCCCAAGTTTTCACCTCTCTCAGTCTGGAGATATAATTGCTGAAGTGTCAGGTTTTCCGATTGGATGTGGCTTTAAATAAGCTGTCATCCAACTGTTACTTCAAATATATAATCCAAAGAGCTAAGATCTGGGGGTTTACAAAACCCAGAACATAATTCAACCCCCAATTTATTTCTCTTAGAAATAAGTCTGTAGGTTTGCACTTTAAGAAGGAGTAAGAATAAAACCTTCATCAGATACTGGTGACACTGACAGTGCTGGACCCTTTCTTGGGTCCCTGAAGATGTCCACGATGTCTCCAAAGGGCTTGCGTAATCACCACTGGCAGTTCACATCAAGTCTGTCACATGTCAGTGAGTGGTCTAAATGCTTCCCATATGTAGGCTCCTTTCATGAGAGCCAATGAGCTGGGTGGTTTTCTTACCCTACTTTTGCAAATGGGTAAACTGAGGCACAGCGAGGGTTTTTGATATTTTTGTTTTTGTTTTTTAGGTAAGTGGCTTGTCCAAAGTCACAATCTATTTGAGGACCAATGCAGATCTACAAGAGACACATCAGCATCAATTAAAGGCCAAGAGAAATGGTCTCTGTGCGCCTCAGTGTCCCTGAAGTTTGAAGAAAACCCACAGGGTAGAGTGGTCTGAAGTTTGTAGGGAAGCAGGACTTGATGGATGCATGGAATTTGCAGGGGTGGGAGGGACATCCTAAGCAGTGTGGGTTATAGGAACGTGGACCAGGGTGGCACTGTGAGCCCCCTTACCCCAGTCTGATGCTGTAGGTTTGTGACAGGGTGTCATGGGGAAGCAGTGGTGATGGAAATGGGTTGCGATCAATGAGCCCGTTGTATTGGGGTTCCTCTTGAGTTTTAAATTTGAAATGTGCTTTAGCTCTCGGCTCAGTGCATTTTAATGCAGAGGCACTGGAACTAGAATTCAGAATGCATTCATTCATCAGGCTCCATTAACTCATTAAACTTACATTTCACTTTTGTCTCTGTTCCTGAGGTCTCCTTAACAAGGCCTGGCTTCTCAGAGGCTGACCTTTCAGAAAGATTCTTACACGGATTGTCAGTCCCCTTCCTTACCCTTGAGAGCACAGCTCAAATGGCACCTCCGTAAGACTTTGCAAGCTGCCTCAGTCATGCCTGTGTGCAGGAGGCTCCTTGCATATCAGGCCCTCATAGCATTCTCGAAGGGGACCCTCATCTTGTTATCTCTCACAAGGCCCCAGAGTCTTTAAAAGGTGGAATTGTTTATTTTGCATTTTTAATGCCTCGTACAGGCTTGGCCCATAGTAGATGCTCAGGAAGTATCTGCTGAATGAATGGATGGATGAAAGAATGAACTTATATAAAGGATATCTGCTCCAAACCTTTTTTCCTTATATGAATTCCCTCTATAAAACCAAAGTAGTTTCTTTTATGGAGTTGCTATTACCATCATGTATTATTTATTGATGTCATAGCACTTATGGCAACCTGTAATTATTCTACTCTATTTTCACGTCCACTTGTCCATTGTCTTCCTTTTCAGGATAGTGCAGACTCTTATGAGTGCAGGCATTACATCTCTCACTTACTTTTGCATTTTTAGCTAATGGTATGGCATGTAGTAAATGTTCAACATTCCTCAACAGCTATCTGTTGAATAAAAGAATGAGGATCATAGCTCCAGTTAGCTTATCCAGATTATTTGTGGATCTCTCAAGTGAGGAGAAACTCCCCAACTCCTTCCCATTCTTTTCGATGACTCTATTAATAAAATGTTCTCTCTTTTTTTGGTACCAGGGATTGAGCTCGGGACCTTGCGCTTATGACGCAGGCGCTGGAACCACTGAGCTAAACCCCCTGCCCCGGTGCGATGTTCTTTTTATTGGAGTCAAAACTACCTCCCCAGAGGCCTGATAAGACAAAGCTAACTCTTCCAGAAAGCATTCATCATGATTATAAAATATGTCCACCAATTCTGTGAAACACCTCCCTTGAAGAAGTAGACCTAATTTTCCCTGGAGTGTAAGCTAGACTCGGTGATTTGGTTCTGTTAACAGAAGTCGTGGTGTGTGATTTCAGGGCTGAGACATGAAAGGCACCAAGACTTCGTTCTTGCTCTCCTGGATGGGCTGCTCTGGAATGTTAGCTACCAGCTATGCCAACATGCAGGTAACTCTGTGTAGAGACCTGTGGATCAGAAATGGAAGGCTCCGGCCATGTGGTGGAGCCATTTTGAGAGAGAATCCTCCAGCCCTCATCCAGCCTACTCATGAAGGCAGCCAGTCTATTCTACCTGCCACCACAGATAGCTCCAGCCATGTAGCTGAGCCATTACTACAGAAACTATAAGATTGTAAATAATTCTTGTTTTAATCCATTCATTTTTTGTTTGGTTTGGTTTTTTGAACAGTGTCTCACTAAATTGCCCAGGCTGGCCTTGAACTTGAAGTCCTCCTGCCTCAAGCTCCCAAGTGCAGAGATTACAGGTGAGCACCACCATGCCCAGACTAGTTTTGGTATAATTTGTTACACAGCTATAGAAAACTGACATGCATCCCTTTACATATTTTCTGAGAATTGCCATGTTGCACTGTCTGTTTCTTTTCCAAGTTAGACATGGTTTCTGGATCTCTCATCCTTCTGTTCTATCTCCCAAGGGTATGTTGAAGTTTGTCACCAACCCTGAAAAAGGGCGGCACCCAGTACTAAAAATAGAATTGAGTTACGGTTGTGCTGTCCCTGAGAAGCTTCAGCCTTCCTATGAAACATGGCCACGGCATGCTGTCAGTTTACTTTGGTAACTCCCTTCTCGTTTCCGTCTAAAGAAAATTAGACTACCTATTCTCTCAGTGCATGATTCACTACATGTGCTTTATCACTAATCCATCTATCTCTTTATCAGGCCCCCCAGTAATTCCTATTTGTCTGAAGCATTTCAAAGTAAGTTGAAGATATACATGGTAACCAAAATCACTGAGTCCTTTCCTTGTTGCCACCCTGTCGATCCTTCCCATGCTCTGCTTGCTCCTGAAACACAACACTATAGTTGCTTACATTTATCAATATAGAAAAGTGGAAAGATATAGGAGACATAGAACAGATCTTAAAGATGGACCTAGGTAGGATTCCTAGTTCTTTTACTTCTCATCTATGTAATATTAGGCAGGTGATTTAAGCCCTTGAAGTCTTGGGTTTTTAATTTATAAAATGAGGACAGTAAGAAGACCTACATTGCAAGGATATTTGGAAAATGAGAAATCATCTATGGAAAGCATTTAGTATAGTATGCGCCTTGTGGTAGCAATTCGGTAAATTATGGCTAACGCTTAGTCCACTATTCCTGCCCACATAGATAATTTTGGATTCGGAATTGGTTGTCAGAATTTCTGTCATCTTCTAGTCTATAAATTCTGCTAAAACGTCATGCCAGAAATTGATAGTTTGACTGGGACAAAAACTGCATCTTCTGTTAGTTACAAATATTGTTATTACATCTGACATTAATGAAAATAGTTCACTGTAATAATAGTTATTACGTGTACAGTTGATATTAACTACTCATTAGCTATCTTTTGATATAGTTTTTCAAGGAGTTATAAATGCATATTACTCTACTGTCATCTTGTCTACATTTTTCTGTCTTATCCATAAGACATCACAAACAACTTTGTTAAATGCTTTGCTCATTGAGAAATGTGTTTACTGCTCTACCGTATTTCCTTCTTCTATCAGCCCAGTAACATTTCCATTAAAGAAAAGTAGGTTGGTCTCCTTGGTCATTTCTTCGTACACTCAGTATTTTCTAGCAATCAATATCCCCCTCCACTCCCAATATTCTTATAACCTTATTACCCTAGCTGAGTATTAATATCCATTCTCCTCTGCTTTGCTAACAAATTCTAACTTGATTCAGATACTAGGAGGGCATCTGACATAGTTCTGACCAATAGAGTATAGGTTGAACTTATTGAGTAGAGGGCATCAGGGAAAGAGGGAGGCCAGTATCAGCTGGCACATGCGATTTTCTCTTGCCCTTTCCTTTCCTTTTGCCTGGAACATGGACACTTATGTTGGTGACAGAGGTGCCATCTTGAGATTGTGAAGTATCAGTGAGGGAAAGGCCAAGAGAATTTCAGAGAACTCAGACCTGACACCCTTGAGCTACTAAACCAATGCTTGCCTAAGAACTGCTCACATGTATAATGAGGAAAAATAAGTCTCTTAAGTTAGTTAAGCCACTGTTTTGGGGTTTCAGTATCTAGTAGCCAAATGCCACATATCTGTACTAAAATCGTGACCAGAATCAGCCCCACTGCTCTGTAGTTTGAAAAGCCTATCTTCTTCCACGATATAGAAATTAAGATGCTATTTGACCATTTTCTGATTTCCAGCACCACACATTCCTCACAGTTCCATTGTCTATGCACCAGTGATCTTGTGGGAAACCTGTGCCGGGGCAGGTAATTTGTGTAGTCCAGGAGACATGGCCATCTTGTTTTCTGGGTGGTCGTGGGCCTTGCCAGTTCTCCCTCATTTTTTGCATCTCATTCTCAACAATAACTGTATAATGTGTTGGGAATACAATGTCCTGAGATGGGGGAGGAACCGGCAGAGCAGCTGGAGTCTGTTCCAGTGTCCCTGAGAAACAGGGTGTGCTTTAGCACTTTTGTGCAGCATGACCTTGTCCTGTTAGCTGCCCCTGAGCTATATAACCCAGGGAGAGCTGCCTTTCGGAGTTCCTTTGCTTCCGTACCAGTAGGGCATGCACAGTTAAGACACCATCTTCCCCCCATTTCCCATTGAATCCTCGGCTTCTACTGTCTCTTGCTGCCTATCTATAACTGATAAACTCACTTTGTGTAGCTGTGTTGCCTCATGGGACTCAGACAAGTTGGTCACTAGTGTGTGACAACCTGCTCAAGGCCTCATTTGGAGCAGGTGAATTCTCTGATCATTTTTCTTAGACTTCAGGTCTCTTGTGTCAATGTAGGTTTCATTTTCTCCAATCCAATGACCATTCTCCCCAACAAAGACCAAAGCCTGATAGAAGAGCAATTCTGTTTTCTGTCACTCCCTACCCCTGCAGCCTCTCCTTCAGCCACAAACCCGGGGCCGCGTACTTGCTACCCTTCCAGACACAGAGAAAGGGCCTCTTCTGTCGATCTTGACATTTCTTGCATGTCTCAGCTCAGTTTGGTCTCCAGCCTTCTTTACAGGACTCCTAATATATATCTGCAGATTGAATGAATGTATCTAAGATATGAACAAACTAATGAATTCAATCAATCATGGAAATTCAACAGGGAATGCTCAGTCTCTCAGAGAGAGCAGGCATGGCCTAGTGTTTTGTTTCTGCTTCATGTACGATATGGGCTGAGCATGCTTCTGATAGTACTTGTGTAGCAACATTTGCTATTCAAAACACTGGAGAGCTTTAGCAGAACTCACTTGGAAAACAATTTAGTCAAGAATCAAGTGCCTCAATTTATTATCTCTTGGGCCAGCCATCCCCTCTTCCACGCTAAATCCAAATTCCTTCTCTACTTTTGTCTTCTGATTTATTTTTGTGGGATCAAAGTATAACTCCATTAAACCCATCCTCAATCTGATCAAAAGCACACTAAATGATCTATTAAGCTGTTCCCATTTTATTTTTGAGGTACTAGGGACTGAATCCAGGGTCTTCACACTAAGCTACATCCCCAGCCCATTTTTTATTTTGAGGCAGGGTCTTTCTAAGTCACTAAGTTGCCCAGGCTGGGCTCAAACTTGCAGTCCTCCTGCCTCAGCCTCTCAGAGTGCAGGGATGACGGGCATGTACCACCATGCCCAGCTGAAATTGCCCATCCATTTTAAAGTTCCTTGTGTTCTCTCATTGTGCTTGTTTTAGGCCGCGCTTTTTGTTTTTGTGTGAGATAGTGCCGGGCTCAGCAAACTTTTTCAGATAATAAATATTTTAGACTCCGTGGGTCACACGGTCTCCGTAGCAACTACTCACCCCTGCCCTTGTAGTGTGAAAGCAGCCATAAGAATTACATAAGCAAATGAATGTGGCTGTGTTCCAGGGAATTTTATTGATGGAGATTGAAATTTGAATTGCATATAATTTTTATGGGTCATGGAACATTATTCTTTTGGTGATTGTTTTTCAACCATTTAAAAGTACAAAAATCATTTTTAGCTTCTAGGGTGGAAGGCTAGATTTGACCCTCAGGATATAGTCTGTTGACCACTGAAACAGAAACAGTATAGGGCTGGCTTGGGAAAATGGTTCCTGCTAGGTGAGGTGGCACATGCTTATAATCCTCCCTGCTTTCAAGGCTGAGACAGGAGGGTTGCAGTTTGAGGCCAGCCTGAGCAAAATCCCCAGTACCACCAAAAAAGAAAGAAAGAGAGAGAGAGAGAGAGAGAGAGAGAGAGAGAGAGAGAGAGAGAGAGAGAGAGAGAGAAGAGAGAGAAGAGAAAAGAAAAGAAAGAAAGAAAGAAAGAAAGAAAGAAAGAAAGAAAGAAAGAAAGAAAGAAAGGTTCCTGCCTACCTGTGAAGCTAGCAGCTGGAGCTTAGGAAAACATGAAAAGGAACCAGAAAGTTACCAGGATGTCAGGCAACACTGTGCTGGAAGGGGTCTCTTTTTGGCTTTGCTATATCATTCAGCTTTGACTTCTTCTCCAGATCTAGCTGGCTACTCCTCTATTCCCAGAATCACCACAGCTAAATCAGCAAAGACTCCAATCTGATGGAACAAATGCAGTGAAGTCAGTGTATGCACAGATGTTCTCGTGACTGATCAGGACAGCAGCTAAAGAGTAGGGACAAGTTGGAGAAGACAGCTAGGGTTCAGAGGTTCTAGCAAAATACAGAATGTTTGGAATAACCAGTGTGGAGAATGAGACAGGAATCAGATGGGGAGTAAAACCCTCCTAGGTTCATTGAAAACCCTAGTGATGCTGGTGAGTGTTAGCATTGTTTGGTTGCCACTGGCAACAAGTAATAGAAAAATCCTCTCAAAGTGGTTCAAGCACTAAGATTACTACACAGTGAGTACAGGACATCTGTCTATCTTGTCTACCAGGGCAGCTCCAGCTTCCAGGACAGTAGCAGGTCCACAGAAAACATCGAGAAAATACTCGCAGCCGTGAATGAGCTCCGGACGTGGTTAGCTCAGTGGCTCTTTGACATCATCAAAGACTTAGGTTCAATCTGGCTTTGGGGGAGTTGGCTTTACCTTTGGGATAGTTGCAACAACTACAGAATTACTACCATAGTTCTGGTCATTATAACCAGGCCGAAAAATCTCCAACAGAAAGAAAGGGAGCTATCCATCTTTTAAAGGGTGAGCGAACCTTTTTCAGAGGTCTAATCAGACTTCTCTATGGTCACATTGACCTAAAATTGTATCTCATACAATATCTAAATTAATTACTGCTCAGGAGAATGGGACCACTATGATTAGCTTAGATTTGGGTTCTCAACTGGGGTGAATCTGCCCCCTAGGGGACATTGGCAATGTCTTGAGACATACGTGAGTATCACAGCTGAGGAGAGGAAACACTAATGGCATCTAGTAGGTAGAAGTCAAGGATTTTGCTAAACCATCCTACAATGCATAGGGGAGCCACCTCAGTGAGAGAGAAATATCTGATTTAAAATATTCACAGTGCTAAGCTTGAGAACCGCTGGCTGAGACCAATCGTAAACCTTGGAGAGCTGAGGAGGAGACCACCTTTCTTGAAGCACATGGCCGAAGAGGAGCATGACTGTCTGTGAGAAATCAGGGTGCTAAAAGCAGGAGGAGATTAAAAGAGGAACAGGTGGAAGAGAAATGGATGCTGGGTAGGCAATCAACTGAGTTCACCTCAGAGGCATCGACTGGATTTTCCAGTTTAGCAGAGGACTCAAAGAACCTTGAGAAAGACTTTTTATTTTTATAGAAATGCTAAAGAGTTCCTGCCTTCTCTAAACAAAATAAAGAGTCCCTGCCTTTTTGGATGAAATAAAAACAATAACCTGCTGGCCATCCACCATTCCAATAACTACTCAGTTCATGTGGAAGAACTGATGCCTACTGATCTCCTGCTGCAAGTGTTGGTACCAAGAGCACCCCAGATGTGCAGAAGCCCTTACCTATTACTCCACACAGGCCCCGAACTTCATAGCAAGGCATGCAGTAATTTCCCTGTTTTACAGAAGAGAAACTCAGGCTGGAGGAAAATCACTGTGTGAGCCAGGGAGCTAGGATTCTACCGTATTCTGCATAGGACGTCCCATCTCTAGGTTCAGGAAGCACAAAGACACAGCATTTCCAGGTGGACCATCCCATTGCTGGGATACCACGTATGGACTGAGGCTGCAGAATCTCAGGGGCTGTAGCATCTGCCGAGGATGTCAGGCTGGGTCAGAATGCCTGGGAGGAAAAGCCTCTTGGAAGAGATCTGCTTTTGTTTTGGGACTGGGGATTGAACCCAAGGCCTTGCACATGCTAGGCAAGTGCTCTTCCACTTCCCAATCAATTCTGTTTTTTGTTTTATTTTTATTTTGAGATAGCATCTCGCTAATTTGCCTGGGATGACCTTGAACTTTTGACCCTCCTGCATCAGCCTCCCAATTAGCTGGGATTACAGGTGTGCACCAACATACCTGCCTGAGATCTGCCATTTTTATGGCTTACAGACCCAGGAAAATCACCCAATTGAAATCTCTGTGAATTAAACAAGTTCTTTGGAGACTTTTCCTCCCCTTCCTCTTCAACACATATTCGGCTTTTAGTCTCTCTGCTTCCTGAGCCTGATTGGGGGGGAAAATAAAATCAAAAGTGACATAGAATAGAGCCAAAAATGTTCTGAACTATTTCTGGAAGATAGTACCGAGTCCACCTATTGAAAATCATCCCTGAGAAGGCCCCTGTGACTGCCTAGCATTAGGATTCAGCCAGAGTAGGCTGCAGCACACACTGGGGGAGAAGGCAGCCGGGCTCAGCTGTCCAAACAGAGAGGAGTTAAATACCTTTGTCTCATAGATCACTGAGCTCCATGGTGATTTTCAGCTCTCACCCAGGGTGTTACTAAGACTACCTCCCTCCTTCTTCCCTCTTACTCTTCTGTTTGCTTTGGGAGAAGAGAGGCCCATGCTAGGTAGCCTGCAGGTTGGGAGTTGGGTCTTAAAAAGAACCAGAAAGGAAAGGAGACTTCACTAGTATGTTCACAGGGTCCCATCAAGCATTTGCATCCACCTTAGAGTAAGTGCTACCATGTGCTAGGAGAGTTCAGGGTTATTGTACAAACATAATTGGGACTCTGTGGAAAACCTGGGATTTTTACATAATTGCTTTGGCCTGAGTTATCTTACCCATAATCCATCTTCCTTCCTAGGGTCAGTGGGGGAATCAAATGAAACATGGCTTCCGGTTCAAAATAGTACATAGTGATGTTGGTCGTTGGCTAATTCCTTTGTGCTGAGCTTTCCAGGCTGTACTTCAATTTCATACTATGTTTCACTGAGGTATTTTCCTCAGGTAGGCCTATAGTGATCATCTCTCACTGTATAACTAAGCACCTCATAACATGGTGGGCTACAGTAGTGACTGTTTTAACCACCTCAGCTGGTAGGTGGTTCATAGATTGGTTTTTGCCTGGAGTCCCTCTCACAGTTAGAGTGATCTGGCAATTTTCTGTGACTGGATGACTTATAATGCCTTCACTCACATGCCCATGCTGGCTGTCAGCTGGGCCATGTATTTCTAGAAGGCTACCCTGAGGATTCTGCACATGACAAATGGATTCCAAAGGCAACAGGAGAGGACAAGTGTCAAAGTGCAGCTCAAACCTCTGCCTGCCTCCTGTGTGCTACTGTTCCATTGGCCTGGGAAAGTTACATGGAGGACAGCGGTGTGAGGGAAGCTTTTTTTATCTGGGACATACCTGCTGTGGTCTACCACAGTCCCCTTCCCCCTGGAAACCTATCCCTTACTTCTTGCTGGGTTTTCCAGAAGTACACCAATGACTCAATGGCTATATATCCTAATTTAAAAACTTAGTTTGGCAGAACTCAGTATCATTTTTACTGAAAGACCCCTTCTGCTTGATGGTAGAAATAGAAACTTAATTTTGAGTCACACACCCCAACCTCCCACCCCCAATGTCGTATACAAGTTCTAGGGTTGGGGAAACATAATCAGGTCTGAAATGTCGTCTATCCATGGTGGACAGCACTTGCGGGATGTTCTGGCTCCTCAGCGAGGGCCCACATGGTGCCCGTGAGGTCTGGGCTCCTCTCTGCTCTTTTGCTGTCCCTCTGTGGGGAACTCAGTTCTGCTACCCCTGTGCCCCACCGGATTGTGGGGTTCTCTCAGGGCTACCTGAGACCCTCTCCATTTCTTTCTCAGGGCTGCCCCAAACCCTCTATGCAGCCATTTCTTTTCTGCTGCCTTTTGGTTGCATACAGCAAAGACCCAAGACCCAAGTCTTCCATGTTCTGTTTCCCCTAACTGTTCTGAAGAACTGGCCTTGCCTGGAGCTCAGCCTGATCAAAGAACAGTTTAAGCAATGCCCCTTCGTCAGAGACCCACGATGTTTAGCACTCATCCTTTCCCTTCTCACCGCTTTCTCTTGCCCCACGGAGGTAGGCCTAGCCACACCTTACCATCTGGCTTTCTCCCAATCTTCTGTTGAAATCCAGACTCCTCCTTATTGCCCCTGAGAGCTGACTTTCTGAAAACTCAAAGCAGCAATGTTTCTGTTTTCTCACTTTCTAGAGCTCATTCCCTCTCTGAGACAAGAAGCTCAGAATGGTTTAGTTTGAGCAGAGGACAACCTCCCATTGGGAATGGAGGTGGGATTATGTTCATGTTTTGAAATTTTATCCCTGAACATTTGCTTCCTGCTTCCAAGCACAGGGTCTAGAATCAACCTGCATTTCTTCCACCAAGCACAACCCCTTGAAATGCTTGCTTCTAGGATGTACTTCATCAGGTTGCAGGTAGAATATTGGAATTGGGAGGAATGGAGTTTTATTTCATTGGGTGCCAGTCAGTCATTTTCCAGAACTAATGTCTGGGTTATGTTTTTTTCTCCGGCCCATGGTGCCATGATTCTGTTCTTTTTTTTTTTTTTTACTACTAATAGCAATTTTTCTAAAAGTCTACAACTTTATATTAGTTTTCTGTTGCAGCACCACACATTTCCACAAATGTTTCCACTTAAAACATGACACATTCATGATCTCATAGCTTGTCTAGGTCAGGCTGCCATGGTCTGAACACAGCCGAGCTGGGTTCTCTGTTCAGAGTCCAATCAAGGTGTCAGCCTGGACTTTGGATTTGGGTTCTTGTACAAGTTCACGTGGCTGTTGGCAGAATTCATTTCCTTGCAGCTGTAGAATTTGTGGTGGTTTTTCAAAACCAATAGACAATCTCTCTCTTCAAGAGGGGCCCAGACTCTTTTTAAGACCTTTTATCTGATTAATCAGAGCCACCCAGGATAATGTCCTTTATGATGAACTCAAAATCAACTAGTTTGGGACTTTAATTCCAGCTGCAAAATCCATTTATGTCATCTAATTTACTAGAGTGAAACCCCATCACATTCACAAGAGGGGCAGGCACTTTTTCAGGAGTGGGGACAGGAATTCTACAGGACCTACACAGCAGGAACCAAGAATAGGGGGACCCATCCTAGAACTGTGTCCACCGCATGCGTGCTCCATGCACGCCCTAGCCCAGGCACTGGCCTCGGCCTCTCTGTGAACACGGAGTGGCTCTTCACAGAACTAAACTCCACTGCTGTTTGAGGCCATCGATACTAATGAGTGTTAGTCTCCTGTTTAACTGTTTTGCTTTATGCGCTGGTACAAGAAAGCTTTTTTAGCCCTTAGAGGGGCCTTGGTGAACCGGGAAGACACCATGTCCTAGAACAGATCTGTAAGCCCTTGTTAAAACATGAAAGGTCATGCAGAAATTGGGTTGAGGGCTCTGGCCAGTGATTGAAGGGGAAGCAACAGAAACGTTTATTGAACACACATGTGTGAGACATTACATTAGTTTTTTTTAATAGGATTCTACTTTTATATTTACACTTCAGCATCTCGGCAAACAGGTATTAATTCTCCTCATTTTGAAATAGAAGGACACTGAGGTTCAGAAAGTTAATGTACCTTGCCTGATGCCTCAGAGCTAGTGAGTGGCAGAGATGGATCTTGGTCTGTGATTGTTATGGCAAACAAAACACCTTTGAGGGCCAGGCACTTAGCTCAGTGGTTCTGCTGCCTGCCTCACCAGCGCAAAGTCCCCAGTTCGATCCCCGGTACCAAAAACCAAAAACCAAACAAACAAACAAAACACCTTTGCATTGTTCTGCGACTGGTCCAGGTCTACAATAGTTTCTCCTAATGCACAGTCTGTCCGTTACAGAAACCTTCAGCTCTCCCATCCCCCTCTCGTACCTGGGCTAGGATGCAATGCCAGCAGATAGAGAATCTCTAAGTTACACTGATCTCTGGGACTCCCTAACATTCAGGTATTCACCCCATCTTGGGAAAGAGAACCAGTACAGCAGCCTCATTGTAAGTTATGCTTTTTTCCAGAGCTGGGGGGAGGGGAGATTAGCCCTGGTGTCTGCTTAGCTGCAGGAACACCAGCAACGGTGCCCTCTTTAGGGCAGACTGGTCTGTAAACCTGGCCTCTATTCCCAGACCACAGCAATACCAGAGACTCAGCAGAGCCATCCTGTCCCTCTTTGTTTAAGAGCCACGCACTACACTTCCATTCAGCACATCTTTCTTTGAGAAAACGTCCTGACAGCTTTACTACTTTGGCTTCTTTATGAGGCAGTGGAAGAGCAAGGGATGAGAAAAAATCAATACCAGCCAGAGGCAGGTGCAGGAAGATGTTTGACGCTGCGCTCGCTCCCTGACCCCCTTCCCCACTTGGGCCCAGCCCCAGTCAGAGCTCCCAGTGTTTAGATTGAAAAGTGTGCTCTCCAGGGCCTGGAGGGCATCGAGAATGGGGCTGATCAGGCCCAGGGAGAGTGCCAGGAAAGGTCATGGCTGTGATTCACTTGCTCAAGCCTGCAGGCTGCTGGGAAGCGGGTGGGTCTGGGTGGGCGATGAAGACATCGTTCAGAACTAAGTCAAGGGTGGGACGCTGGGGGCTCCTTTCTCCACCTGACACTCACAGTGAAGGGAGGGTGTTGAAGAGAAATCAGTGGCCCCCCGGGGCTGAAGTGAGGTGGCAGCCAGGTCAAGAGGAGGAGAGGGACTAGGACTCTTGGTGACAGTCAGGGCTGCTGAGAAGACAGCTGGTGTTTCCTGCCCACATCGGGGAAGGGTGAGCTCTGACCTAGTTCTTGAGCCGCAAGCACCTTGGCTGCACCTGGGGCACCTCTAAGGACAAAGCATCCCGGAGTGCTACGGTAGCAATGCAGTCCTGGCTCAGAGCTGGCTGTCCCAGCTCACCCAGGAGCATGAGCAGTCTGTAAATGTAACAGGTAACCCTTTCTAAGTGGAACTTCCATGAGAGGAAAGTCATTTCCACCCTGGCATTCTGATCAATTCCCAGGCATCTCCGTGGCTGCCTGTCCAAGGAGTGAAGGACTGTTAAGTGGAATTACCCTTTGGTGGTGTGACCACTGCCTCCCCAGAAACTAATTTTCACACTGGCACAGGAAATGGGAGGCTTTTCCTCTGGACTTGGGCTTTTTTCATATATATATATACATATATATATGTGTGTATATATACATATATGTATATATATATATTTTTTTTTTGCTTAAGTGAATACTATTTCATCCTACTTTGTATTTCTTTGTTTATTAGTGGGATTAAGTGCTAAGTTTTCCAGATTTGTGTACATTTTTCCTTTTGTAGTCCCTTTTGGGTGATCCTATAACTGGATTATGAAAATGCAAAGTGCCCTTCAGACACCAATGAGGAGAAAAGAGAAAAAGAAAGAGAGAGAAAAGGGAGAACTAAAGAAAGAGATGGAAAAAATACTGCACTGAAGTTAAGCAGTTGAAATGTATGAAATATGCAGTCTGTGGTCAAGCTCCTCCACCGTCTTAGTTACTTTTCTGTTGCTGAAACAAAATACCCAGCATCCAAAGTTAAAGGAGGAAAGGTTTATTTGGCTCACAGTTTGTAGAGGTTTCAGTCCATAGTTGGCTGGTTCCAAGGCAGAGGGCCATCACAGAGGAGAAACACTTCACTGCACACAGAAGACAGCAAAAGCAACAAGGGGCTTTAACAGCATCTTTCTGCCCCTTTTGTCTTATCCAGACTACTTAGGGTGGGTAGCACTCACACCCTTAATCCTAGCGCCTTAAGCCCAGCATTGCACCATGAATCAACTCCAGCGTCACACACTCTAGATCCAGCCACCTCTGAAAAAGCCCCACCTATGACCTCATGAGGCTTTGAGGGGACATCTAGACACAAGTCATAATATTTGCTTCTTTATAACACAACTCTGCCCCTTGGTGGTTCTATAACTGGGGGAAGTAATTTAATCTTACCTGCAACTTAGAGAAAATAATATTTTCTGAGTTGAAAAATTAGTATAAGAATTAAATAAGCACCTACTCTGGTTCCTAATAATTACTTTAATAATAATCTAGAATAATCATTGTAATAATTATATATAAATTAATAGCTATAATATAATGATTATATAAATATAATTCTAATATCTTGATAGTTGCTATTATTAGTAGTGCCCAAGCACAGATTGAGGCAATTTGTAAGTTGCTATCTTTTTGTTTTTGTTTGTTTGTTTGTTTGTTTTTTGAGACGGGTCTCACCATATAGTTCAGACTGGCCTTGAACTCACTATGTAGCCCAGGCTGGCCTCAAATTCAGTGATCCTCCTGCCTCAGCCTCCTGAGTGGTGGGATTGCAGGTGTAAGCCACCAACCTCAGCTTGGTAAGTAGCTATCTCTATACTAATAAAGAAACAAGAAGCTGAATAGGGGGAATTATCTGAACTTGTATCTAAAATGAACCTGAACTTAAAATGTGTCACTTGCCTTTGGAGTGTTTTGCTTACAGACTTTATGATGCTAACAAAGGCTAATATTTATGGAGCATTAACTATAACTCCCTGATTCCTGGAGGTGAGTCCTGAATCTGTTAGGTAGCACCTATGTTAAGCACCCACAGATTCCATTTTCTCATTTATTTAAGGTAAGATAAAAATGACTGGCTTGAAAGGTGCATGTAAAGATAATATAGACATAACCTTTAGCATAGAGCCTGGCAAGTAGCTGCTGAACTGGTAGAAATAATAACTAATATTCAGTGAATGCTATTATTCTAGACCATGTGATAATAAACACTTTACACATATCTCCTTTTAATCGTTGCACACCCTTATGAAGTAGGTATTATAACCATTTCATAGATGAGACAGCTAGAGCTTAGAAAGACAATATGACATGTGTGAAGCCACACACTTCCTGAGTGACAGAATAAGGAATAAACCCAATTCTCTCTGACTATTGGTATATATCAGCTTTCATAACCTGCTTCTTCACGCGCCCCCATTTAAAGTCGTGATGACACTTTATTCCATCTTTATTTTCCCCACTTGTCACATAGAATTACTATTGGCTATCTCTGTGTCTGTCTTCTCTCTAGACTGTGAAATCCTGGTGCTCATGCTTGTCCATATTCCCATAGCACACTCCCGCCTTCCCCGGTACTCTTCCTCCACCCCTGAGTTCATGGTGACCTCTGCCATACACGAGTGCTCTTCCTCACCCACCTTCCCGCCTCTGCACAGCTGTGTTCCCTCCAGCACACTTGCGCCCATCTTTACCCACACAAATGTTATCCACAGCAGCAGTTGGAGCAACTGCAGCCCTATGTTCTGAGGCTCAGCATCCTCCTCCCTTTGCTGCTCCTTGGACACCGAGATGCATCCTATGGCTTCTGCTAACAGAGCTCTGCCTCTATCTCTCTTCTCTTCTGCTCACCTGTCCACTCCTAACCTGGGGGAAGAAGTGTGTGTGGCACATGCTAGGCAAGTGCTCTGTGGCCAAGTCACACCTCCAGCCCAAGAGATGCTGTGACAAACCATTTCTTCACTGGTCTCCTCCTCGGGGTCATATACACAACCTAGACCACCTGTCTGATGTCTGAGGTCGGAGCTGCCGCACTAACCCTGAGGCTGTGCCAGCTAAGATGTTTCCAAATCCAAGGAAGCCAAGACTATGCAAGTCCTCAGAGGAGGCCTGAGGCACAGACGTGTCCTTGTGACCTCAGCCCTGTGGACTGACATGTTGCATTTAGACCCCGAAGTTACAAAGCCTTTCTGCTGTAGAATGGAATCCATCTCAGCAGCACTTACTGGGCACCAGCTTTGGGCAGGGCTTTGGGACAATAGTGGTTAAAAAGACCCAGGCCTTGTTCTCAGAGAGCTCTTCCCCATCTGGTCCATATTCAGATCAGCTTAAGTTCACTGTGACGCTAATCCCACTCTTATACATAATTATAGTTTGCGTATACGTTTTTATTTTTAAAAATCCACTGGAGAGTCATGCCATCTGTGTGGATTACCTTTTTCGGCACTTAGCACCATGCCATGGGCCCAAAGGCAATTAATGTAAGCTTTTTGATGATAATGAACTTCCCGAAAGCTTCAGGCATTTTCTCTCAGTCATCCTAGTTAGTGTCTTAATGTGACAATGGGTTGATTGATTTTTATATGAGTTTTAATCATCCATCAGATGTTCAATCTGAAATTCAATTTTGGCTCCACCGACCATATGACCTTGGGCAGGTTGTTTACCTCTTAGAACCCCAGGTTCCTCACCTGTTAAAGTGTGAATAAAGGAATAAAAAAGGTCATCACACAGGCTTAATGTGATAGTTAAATTAAACAGAACCCCAGGTTAAAGGACTAAAATTCTACTTAGGTTAAAAGGCTAAAATTTTCTTACGTTTTTCCCCAGCACATATTAGGATCTGGATTCTGAGCTAGGTGTTGGAAATAGGAAGACCTGGTACCTGGTCCCTCAAATCCACACACCAGTGAGCAGGAACAGATGTAAGAAAGTACTTATCATACACTTAGATCTCAAAGCGAAGTTCTTCGGGGACAGTAAGGAGACAAGGAATCAATATTTATTAAACTCCACAGTGTGAGTTGGACCCTTGAGAAGGATCGCTGTGGTGTGTGTTTGTGTGTGTGTCTCCGTGAGCAGTCTTTGGAGTTGGCCTTCTTAATGGCCTTGTTTCCTAATGTCCGACCATCCTGTTCCAAGGCTCAGGAGGCCAATCTCGACTCTTCCTCCCTTCAGAGCAACCACGTCCCCAAGAACAGCAGAGAATGCTCCTGGCTACTTAACACATTCTGAAACCACTGGCTAAATCTGGGGCTGGATAAACATGCAAAGCAGGGTTCTCTGTTGACCCTTCCCTGAATACTTTTCCCAGCCCTGCTGTCTCCTGCTGCCCAGTAACCCGTTGCCCTGGGAGACAAGTGTACTTAGTGTGACAAGTCACACTGCACCCTGGCCTCTTCAGTCCCATGTCAGGATGATCTTGATGCTATGCCAACTCCCCCAAGTTATTGAGGACAGAATGCATTTATGTTTAAAAGCATTACACATCTCTATGAGACCTTTATTTGAATAATCATATTACTGTTCCCCTCCTTGCAGAAGCAAGCCCAGAAAAAGATGGATCTTGCCTAGCTGACACCACTAAGGATGCCTGGATTGATTCCTTTCCTGTCACCCCATGTCCTGAGTGTCAGGTTCCAAACCCACCCAATGACAAGGCCAGATGGGTGCCTTTCTTAATGAGACAAGAGACACTTATGGAATGCAAATTATCCCCCCCCCCACACACACATTAGGTTCTGTAGCAGCCCTGGAGATAGAAGAAGAGATAAGCAGAAGCCAGCTTTTAAAACTTCAGTTATTAATGTCAAGGAATGGAATCTGGGTAAAAGGAGGCAAACAGGCTTAGCATTTTTGCAGTTTAGCCTGGATATTTTTCCTTCTCAGCAGAGAGAAGTTGTAACATTTGGCAACCCTTAAAATGTATGGCATGTCCTCACAATGTTTTGCTTACAGAGTTTATTTATGACACTAACAAAGGCCAATATTTATGGAGCACTAACTACACGTCAAGCACCTGTCATATGTTGATTTTGTTTAATCCTTATAGCAATCCTATGAAGTAGGTACTTGGAGTAGCCCCACTTTACTGCCTAGGCATTTGAGGTGTAGGAAGTGATTCATTTGCCCAAGGTCACATGGTAAGGGGGAAGGCAGTGTTCACAGCCAGGATATCTGACTACAGGGGTGGGGGGCACTCTTTTTACACTTGTGTGTTACATTGCTGCTGGAGAAGCAGCCTGAGACCATTGACTTGATGATTCTCTGCTCCTTACCAGCTGGCTGCACAACCTTGGGCAAGTTACTTAAGCTTCTGCAGAATGAGCATAATTCTAGAACCTACCCCATAGGGTACCAGTAGAAGTCAAACATTTAACACACCTCAAACATTTAGTATCATGCTCGGCCCAGGGTAAGGAATCCAAAACATGTTAGTTATTTTTATAAACAAGAAGTCCCTCTAGATTAGTGACCATTTTTCATTCCTTTTTGAATCTTTGCTGCCAGTATATAGTATGGGCTGCAGAGTACATACAGTAGTCCCCCCCTTATGCACAGGGGATGCATTCCAAGATCCCTGGTACACGTCTGAAACTACAAGTAGCACCCAGATCCTATAAATATTGTGATGTAGCATTAGGCTACTACATAAGGTCATTGGAACACAAGCACTGCAAAACTGTAAGAGCTGATCTGATGACCAACATGGCTATTAATGGTGGGTTGCATGCAGACCACAGACATGCTGGATAAAAGGATCATTTACATCCTGAACAGGAAGAAGAAGGATGGATTGAAGTTTCATTATACTATGCAGAATGGTACACAATTTAATACTTATGAATTGTTAAGTTCTGGAATTTTCCATTTCCAGTCCATGATTAACCATGGGAAATTAAAACCACAAAAACTAGAACTGTGGATAAAGGGGACTACTTCAGTAGAAACCAATTCAATATTACTGTGATGAATTAGTAGACTAGTCTATGAGATGGTTATAGTTAAACTTGCTTATACAAGTAATTTTTTATAAAATGCTATTGTTTAGTTTAATTTGGCATAAGATTGTTTTTGAGTTAAAACATCAATGCGAGGGCTGGAGATTTAGCTTAGTGGTGCTGCACCTGCCTCACAAGCTCAAGGTCCTGAGTTCAATCCCTGATACAAAAAACCCCAAACAAACAAACAAAAATATCAATTTGACTCAGAAATTCTACTTAGACATACTGAAGAGAAATGAAAACATATGTCTGCATAAAAACTTGTACAAGATTTGTCATAGCAGCATCATTGGTAATCACCTAAAGGTAGAAACAACACAAATGTTCATCTACTGATGAATGGATAAATAAAATGTGATATATCCATACAATGGAATATTAATTTCCATAAAAAGGAATGAAGTCCCAGCTAGGGGATAGCTCAGTACTGGAGTTCGTGTCTAGCATGCACAAAGCTATTACAAGGTTGACCCCAGTACTGGAGGAGGGGAGAAGAATGAAGCCCTGGTACATGCTACAACAGAGACAAACCTTGAAAACGTTAGGCTAAGTGAAAGAGTCAGTAACAAAAGAGCATCTATTAGAAGTTTCTGTTTATAAGAAATATCCAGAACAGGCAAAGCTAAAGAGCCCGAAAGTAGTTTAGTTGTTACCTAGGGCTAGGTGAATGGGGTACTGGGAGTATGAAGTTTATCTTGGGGTGATGAAAATGCTTTAAAATTGATTGTGACATTGGTTTCACAATTCTGTGGCTATATGAAAATCATCAAATGTATACGTTAAGTGAATGAATTGTATGGCACAGGGTTATATCGCAATAAAGCTGTCATAAAAACAATAAAGTCAAGAAAATAAGTCTGCAAATCAGAAGCTCAACACTGGTGAGTGTGGCAATCCCTCCATGCTTCCTGTTCTGCCCATGCATGGACCAGGGCTGCCTTGACTACCTGAGCAGGATATACCTTCACCACTGCTGACCATTGGGGAGCAAACCGACCATCCATGAATGGTTGTTCTTCCTCCAGTCCAAGTGCTTCTTATTTTTGCCTCTTGTCTAGCTCCATTGAGTAGGATAAACAGCTGGTGGTGAAGAAATGCAAGATGGAAGATGAATTCCAATCTTTCTCAAAATTAATTATAGGTTGCAAGGTAGAAATCAAGGCTAGAAGAGTCTAAATATCAAGTTCATTAACCATTTACAAGTCACTTCCCTTCCCACGATGTTGTCTAGAAACAAATAAATAAATGAAAGCCCAATATTCGGACATCATCACCATGTCCTTTGTTTTAACAATCTTTTTTCAAAAACTCCAGCAGCTGCTGATGAAAGAGAGAAAAATCAGAATTCTAATTCAGTTGGCCCAGTTGGGAAAGTTATAAGAGGTTGCCAAAAGGTTTCTAAAACTGATAGGCATTTAAAAGTGAAAACAGAGCAGAAATTATGCTTGGAATTCATGAGAGGCGCTACAGAGGTATGTAATTATGACTGAAGCGGAAATATAATTTTATCATTTGGAAATCTTTTTGCTCTACTTTTCACCAGCAATTCTATATATAGACATACTCATAAGGGAAATTCCTTGGATAGAAGGCAAAAAAGAAGAATTACACTTTTCCTCTTCCTGACAAATTTTAGCACTATTAATTCAACCTCAAATAAATATTTATTTAATGCCATTGAGAAGATTTACAAATGATATATTGGTTTTGCTAAATGACAAAAACAGATTTTTTTCTCAGCTCTTTGCATATTTTATCTCACACATCCTGTATCTACCCTCCAAGGTAGGTGCTGTTTTATTAGTATTATCATCATCATTATTGTTACATTTTCACAGATGAAGGAAGTAAGGCATGGAGAAATTAAGTCAACTCCACGTCCCATGCCCAGTATAAATGTTGGTGTTGAGATTTAAACCTTGCCTGACTCCAGAGGCCTGTTTTGCAGTGTGATCCCATTCTGCCTCTCCAGTAAGTTGATAGTCTTTACTTTCACTCTTGATGCTTCTACTTTAAGGACTGAACATGTTAAAGCATCGAGAAGACATATTATTTCACACAAGAATAGCACCATTGTACTGGTTTAATAGGCATTACCCTTTTCTTTACTTTGCACATGTGTGTGCAGGTAGCCATCCCTGGTGTTGTCCCTTGCCCTCCCTCCCACACACTACTTAGCTAACACGTACTCAACTTTCAAATACCAACCTAAAGTATCAGGGAAGCTTTCCCTCACCCCTCTTTTACTTATATTCCCTTGGCCTCCTGTATTTTTTCCTTTGTTGCTCTTTCCAAGCTTGTAATCCAATGTGTAACTAATTAGCTATCAATGGCTGTCTCCTCACTGGGGCCAGTGCCAGTCTCGTTCACTGCTGTTTCTCCAGTGATCAGGAGAGAGAGAGAGCTAATGTTATGCTTAATGTTTGAACAGCAAACAAACAAATGAAGGAGACATCAGTTACGCCCTTGGGTTGCTTGCATCTCAGGAGTGTTACATGCAAGCATGTGTCTGCAGTGGGGGAAATTGAGGTTTAGGAGGAGAAGCAGCTCATCAGAGAAGGCCCTGCCTTCTCAAGAGCCTGCCATTTGAGCTGACCTTGGAGGGTGGGCCCGCATTTCAGGTGGAGACACCCAAGGGCAAAGCATCGAGCCAGGTAAACAGAGCCTGCTGAGTAAACTGCTGTGGTGTATTACACTGGTTTATAAAATAAATTAAGGACACAGTAAAACAGCCATGGTTGTTCTTCTTTCATCTGAAAGCATTTGGAGACAGCATAAAGACAAATGCTTTAAAATAGCCGTCTTCATGTGTTGATGAAAATTATAAAAGCCAAATTACAAAATGCAACTTGTGCCTTTGACCCATATACCATTCCTTGCTGAGAAGGATGGGAAAAGAACCATACATTTCTGAGACTGTCTAACATGGTTCCCTCTTTGTCCGTCTGCCTCACGCTGTCCTTTTATTTCCTATGAGAAGGGTGAGTTGGAGAATTTCCTAGCTTAGTCATGAGAGTCAAAAATCAGTCCTTCGCTTTGTAAGCTCAAAATCAATAGGAGAAATCACACAAAGATCAATAGTTTCGACTCCATAAAAATTAAAAACTACTGTATGTCAAACTCCACATAATCCAAATTAGAAGCAAACAATAAACTGAGAAAAATATTCAGCAGACTATAATGGTAGAATCCAATTCGGTTCAGTTCAATATGCACCAAGAGTGCAGCCCCAGGTAATGAGAACTGTCAGGTACGGGAGCTGCAGGCTTAGGATGACAGTCTCTGTTCTCAGCTCTGCTGAGAGGGCAGGACAGGGCGTGACCCTTCCAGTGCCTTCGTGAAAGGGGGGGGGGGTGTGTGTGATAAATGCACAAGGTGCTCAGAGAAAAGAGAAGAAAGAGACCTAATTTAGCCTGGGTTCAGGGACGGCTCCCTGAAGAGAGGCCTTGACCTAATAAAAGTTGAGTGGGAATTCTCCAAGGCAGCAAGGTGGGGAAGGGGGGGCCTTTAAAACCAGGAGAACAGTGGATATTGGTGTGGAAATGAGAAACATCTTAGTATGTTATAGGCTGGGGGTGGTTACCAATTGTTCAGAATAAAGCACAAAATTGGGAATGATGGCGATGGGGCTGCTTGCCCCGATGAACAGGAATCCATTTATAAATATTTCTACTTTAATCCATAGTTTCCAAGCAGCCCTCGGAAGATCTAACCAGGGCTTAGACTCAGGGATTTTAAAGCAAATCTCACAAAATAAGGAACTACTTCAGATTGTGTAGAGTCTATGGCATGGTGAGTGTGGTGAGTTTAGGGTTTTGAAGTGAGTTTGTTGTTGTTGTTGGTACCAGGGATCGAACTCGGGACCTTGAGCTTTTGAGGCAGGCACCGGAACCACTGAGCTAAATCCCCGGCCCTGAAGTGAGTTTTAATGAGCATGCTCTTAGGTTTGACAATTTACCTGTTAGCTGATTCACAGCTTCACCTTGTAGGACTTGGTATTTCCTAGAACAAGCAGCTAAGCTGCTTTTGCTCGGTCTCAGAAGTGTTTATCATAGGCATGGTAAAGTGTGCCTCGTTCTAGCACTGTTCAGGGCAAGGCCGGGAAATTGTGATGGTTTTGGTGCAGAAATCTACTCAAGTCTTGCTTCAGCACCTACCCTCCAGCCATATCACCCTACCTCCTTCTCGGTGTTTTTGGCTGAATAAATCAGATTTTAAAAGATGCATTTGGGAGATAGGATGACTGTCACCCTGAGATTACCTGGCTGGAGGAATGAATGGGTTCTAGGGTTTGAGCAATAGCAGAGGTGGAGGTCTCCCACGCTTTGGAGAGGTGTGCTATGTACATGCAGGGGTTGAAAAAGAGGGGCAATCTGCAGGAACTGAGAGGAGTGCTGGCCTCAAATGATAAAACATAGTAGGATCCCCTGAGAAGGTGTGGTATAATAAAAAGTGTATTTGGTCTGTCCCCAATTCCCGACAGAGAGCTCCTACACCCTTGGAATTCCCTAGTAACAAGAGTAATTTATTGCTAGTCAACAGGCTTTCTGAAGAACACACCAGAGTCCATGTGAATGAGGGGACTCAGGTTGGGGGCCCTAGTTAGTTTCAGGTTGGGGGCTGATCATCAGAAAGCCCAAACAACCCAATGCATGATTACAGGGTAGGAACTCTCAGTGATCCCCTGTCCACTTCTGCCTTTCAACCTCCGGGAAAAGCTGAAGATTGGCTATAAAGACGTTTGAGTCACAAGGTTCAGAAAGCTGAACACATAGAAGTGCTGGAAGGGTGGAGAGGCCCTGTGCTGCTCCCCCATACCATGCCCCTCCATACCATGCCCTTTGTGTCTCTTCCATTTGGCTGTTGTTGAGTTGTGTCCTTACAATAAACCAGTAATAGTCAGTAAAGTGCTATCCTGAGTTCTGAGTCATTCTAGAGAATTAGCAAAGCTAATGAGGGGCTTGTGGGCACCCCACACTTCCAGTTGGTTATTGAGAAGTACAGGTGGTGACCTGGGACTTGTGATTGATCTGAAGTGGGGACAGTCTTGTGGTATTGAGCCCTTAACCTGCGACACTGACTGGACAGTTAGTGTAAGGAATGAATTGTTGGACACTCAGTTGGTGTTGCAGCATTGAAGGATTAGTGGTATTGTTACAGACTGATTTTAGTGTAAGGGAAAAAACACAAAGGAGTTTAACTTCTCTTGTTCTTTTGTCTTAGATCATCTGAGCCATTTTTGGAATATTATGAAACAGTTTTCTTCTTTTATGGAGAAAATTTTAGATATTCCAGCATGGAGCCTTGAAATGAGGTGCTGGAATTGGAGGACTGAGAAGAAAAGGGAAATGTTATCTGTTATGCTTTTGATCAAAAATGTCCCCTAAAAGGTTCATGTGTTCAGAGGTAGGGCTTTTAAAAGGTGATTAGCTTATGGGGTGCTAATCCTGTCCACAAATTAATTCATCGGGGAGTTCATAGCTGGATGTGTTGTTAGAAGACAGGGCCTGGTTGGAGGAAGTAGGTCACTAGGGATGTGACCTAGAAGGGTGCAGTCTTAGCTACAGTCCCTTTCTCTCTAGCATTTCCTGTTCTCTCTGCTTCCTTGCCACCTTGAGGTGAGCAGCTTTCCTCCCCTTGTGCCATGATGTTTCCACCTTAGAACCAGAAGACCATGGACTGAAACTTTTGAAACCATGAGCCTTTAACTTTTACTTGTCAGGTATTTTATCTCAGCAACAGAAAGGTGGCCAATACATGGTCTTTGCCACATGATCCATCTACTGAGATTAAGTGTGGGGTGATGAGATCACAGGAGGAGGAAAGGGACCAGTAGAGATGGGAAGGGCAGGAGGAGCAGTGCCATGTCTATGCAGCTCCTGAGTAGCTACCCAAAGCAAACTCTGTCCCTTTTCTTGAATATGTTAGAGGAAGGTGGCCTTCAAAGACAGCACTGCTGACACTTGGGCTGCCTTTTGGTTTGTATTTTGGAAAAACACAAAAATGAAAAAGAGACCTTTGTGTTAAAAAAAAAAGTTATCCTAATTCTTTGCATATTATATGCAGGGAGGGTAAAAAAAGCTAAATTAAAATGAGCAAGAATAGCCTGCACGATCCTTAATTGATAAGAAGAATTCATTTAGTTGGTTGCTGTCTTGAATAATATGTATCAGAAAGTATATAATCTAAAGTAGCACACAGAGTAAGAAAAAATAACCAATGGAATAAGGAAGTAGTCAAGTAAAGTTCCATAAATTAAATCATAGTTTGAAAGGATCAAGTCGTGTTAACGCTCATTACCATATTTTAATTTCATGGTGATTAAAATTATAATGTAGCATGTATCACTACTTAATTGATCTGCCAGCATCAAGTACTTGCAAGTTTCTTTTTGTTCTCCAAAGCCATAAACTATCTATTCTTTGCTGCATAATTTCAGAGGTAATTTTAAACCATAAATATTTCTCTTTATTAAAATTCTCAGGAAATTAGAACCTCGATCACTATTTATTTATATCTGCTTTGGTGAGAGGCCAGGAAATTCATTTTCTTACATTTTGAATTCTATAAAATTAAAGTGCTAAAGGATATTATCTATTAATCTTTATGTTTCCTTTTATGACAGTTTTACAGTTTAATTGCAATGTTCAAAAATTTGAGGGGTACAGTTAAGCTATGTCTCCTTAAAATTGGGTATTTTTCCTTGACAGGAAGCCTCCTCTTATTGAGGACACTGACTCATCCCATTGCCAAGCCCCGGCCAGTCTTCCCAGGACAAGACTCTGCCCTGGTGACACCAGTCTCTAGAGATCTGGAAAAATTCACTACCTTAATCCTGCTTGGGTACCATTACCTCACTCTCATCCTGATACGGGTTGTATCTAGATCTCCTCCCAAAGCCTCATGTACTTACAGGTGAGCCTTTTCAGAACTGGCTGGATCTAGGGAGTGTGAATAAGGATTAAGGATGTGTGGTAGCTAAATTAGTTCACTCACTGGTTTAGCATAGTTCTGGGCATGGATAATGGGAAGGCCCATCCTGAGTGTGGGTGGCACCAACCAATAGGCTTATTGCCTGGATGAGATAAAAGGGAAAGGAAGGCTCATTGCTTGCTGCTTCCTGCCTACCCTGCCATGGATGGTTTCTCCTCTGCTATACCCCTCTGGTATGCCACTCTGCCTTAGAGCCAGCTGGCTATGGACTAAAACCTCTACAAATTGTGAGCCACAGTAAACTTTTCCTCCTTTAATTTGTGGGTGTCAGGTGTTTTGTCCTAGCCACAAAGGAAGTAATTAAGACATGTCCTTGTGCTGTCCTTATGGTGACTCTTTCTTGCAGTTGGCCCTGACACCTCAGAGTGTGGACCCCTGTTGCCTGATTCAGTGCACCCTTCTCCCATTGCATCTGTGCCCAGCCACTCTGGCTCTGACAGAGTAAATGAGGCACATATGTCACTATGGAGCCCCATGAGTCTCTTTAGATAAAAATAAATTTAGAAAATTCCAAAACCTTCCAGAGACAAAAGCTTCCTAATGAATCCTGCCTCCTTTGACACCCCATTGCACTGATTAATGGTCATTCAAGTTGACCACCTGGCATAGCTCACTGTCAAAATCGAAAAGGACATATTTTTAGAAGTCAGGTATTGTGTTGTAGAATCTTGTCCTTACGTATGCACACACACACACACACACACACACACATACTCAGATTTAAGGCAATTACAAACAGGTGCAGCATCTGAATCCTAAAATGTCATCAATACCACAATTCGTAGGACTTTAAATAGCCATTGCAATTAGTTCTCATGCTTAGCCAAAATTGTTAGACTGAAGCTGGCCAAATATTTTAAGCCAGCTACAAGTTGAGGATTGTTTTTTAGACCACCACCTGCCCTGTCACAGTCTACTTGTGTGTTATAAAGGAAAAATAGGGGCCGGGGATTTAGCTCAGTGGTTTTGCCGCCTGCTACACAAGCTCAAAGACCTGAGTTCGATATCCGGTACCTAAAAAAAAAAATTAAAAATTAAAAATTAAAAAAAATAAAAATAAAGGAAAAGTAAGAGGCAACAGAAACAGACTATTTTACAGCACTGCTATAAGCTATGAGCAAATAAATTGAATTTCAATGCTAAGTCTCAATTCTTAATGTGTTTTTTATCCATCTCTGATGTGGTTTACTACTGAGCACAGAGTAAGGCTTATACATGAGAATACCAATCACTGTTACATTGCAGAATCAGGGAATATTTGACTGTAAGAAACAGAAACTCTCTGAAAATGGCACAACCCAAAAGGGGAGCTTATGGGAAGCAAACAGGGGAAGACTCCAAGGGTGGAAAATGCAGCCATAGGGCCAGTGTGAGTGATAGCCAGGAACCAAAGTGAAGAGCTACACAATCCCTCAGTTCCACTGGGCCTGGGAGCAGGGCCCAAATCCCTGTTCCACCTGGCTTGTGAGTGCTGGCAGCCTGGATGCATCAACTCAGTCTGAGTTTTTCAGTTTAAGAGAGAGAGACAAGAAGTGGGTCGGGGGAAGGAGGGAGGGAGAGAGAGAAATTCATCACCAGCCATGGAATAGACTGGGCCAAGAAGCTCAGAACTTTAGGTGGGGCAGTTTTAGGTGTGTTGGTCTCTCAGCAGCATTGATTGAAACAAGCAAGATGTCTGGTGAAGAGCGGACTGTGGTCTCACTTTGGGAACTTATTTAATGGAGAAAGAAAACTGGAGCTGTATGAAGAGTTATCATCACTTCACAGGGGACAATGCGGGGGATTTTTCATGAGAATACATGAGAAAATACATACGAGGGCCTGGAATTAGAAAAGGGAGCACAGCAAATATGGTAGGGAGCAGTTCTCACCTGGGGATTAAGAACTACAGGGGCCGATGTAAAACTCTGAAAAGTACCAAATGATGAGGTCAAGGTCACAGACCAGGAGGACAGACCCTGGGAGAGGAGTAAAGAATCATCCAAAAGAGAAACATTCATCTTTTCACTCAGTCCTTGCAGCCCAGCTCCACAGGTTGAAGGTGGCACAGTGCAGTGATTACTCATTCAACCTTTGAGTCAGAATGCCTGTCTTCGAATTCTGGCCCTTCTACTTACTAGGTGTATAACTTTGGAGTAGGTACTTTTTGCTTCATCCCTACAGTTGTCATCTGCAAAATTCCAGAGAGGAATTACTTCCAATTCAATTTGGGGGTTAAACAAGTTTGGAAGGGGAAGGGAGAGAAAGTGAAAGAAAGCGAGTTTCACTTTTAGGCAGTAACCTATTAGAAGCCAAGGCATATACGTGCTTTTTTATATCCCAGAAAATTCTCAGATTTTCAGGTCAACTCAGTTTCTCTACTTCCTTTCTTCCAACACTTTCCACTCTTCCCTTTGTTTTTTCTGTAGTTTATGTGACTATTTTAATAAAATAGAGCTGACCGTGCTTCTACATTAGTAGGTGTGGTAGTTTCTCATCATCTGCAAGACCAAATCCGCCCACTTCAGACTCATGTAGTCCTTCCCACACAGCCTCAGCCAACATTTGTAGCCTCATATCGTGCTCCCAGTGTCCTTCATCCTGTCTTTCTCAATGCCCTTGCTCTTTCATACCTGCATTTATATGCTTTGTCATGTATCGTTCTTTTTGCTTTAATTAGCTCTCCCCGACTCCTCTCTGGTAAATCTTCATTAGTTATTCAAGACCAAGGTTAAACATCTTCATCAAATCCAAGATCTAGGTCAAATGTCCATGACTCCTTGGGGCTGTTAGTTGCTCTCTCCGAATACTCAGTGGCACCTCTGTTGTAGCACTTATCCAATTGCAGCACATCCATTCCTACTTGGCTGTTTCCCAACGTGGGAGAGGATCTATAGGGCGGCCCCTGGGTATTCTTCCCTGCATCTCCAGGGCCTGGCTCAGTTCCACGGCAAGGGTACACTCATAATCAATGCCTGGGAATTAATGTGATCGCTGAAGACCTCGTACTCATGGTCACTCTTAATTGATGCTTTTCAGGGCTTATTTTCCACTCTCTCTCATTGAAGCTTGCCCTTGTTTAGACTCAGAAGAAGAAAATATGGACTATTGTTGCTGTGGAAACAAACTTGGAAATGAACTTTCTTGTCTCCTTTGTGTGAATGTGGGAGTCACACCTCAGGGCTACACTGCATATGAATGCATACGCAATGGCACTGAAAGCCAGGAGCTTGCTCCCAAGACACTCCCTGGCAGTCAGCTCTGCAGACCATGGGATGCACTCTCTGTGCCACTGGAGCATATAATTTTTCTCACTGTGATGCACAGTCGCTGGGTTAAATGTTATCCTCAGTGTATCCTACAATACAATTATTGCATTTCAGTGGATTTCTGTTTGGAGATTTAAAATGTTAAATCACACAGCATAACAATTTTTAAGGGAATAAAAAACACTAATCTATCATTTTTAAAGTTCCTTTCAAAAGCCTCTATTCTGTCTTATGTGTTTCAGATGAGGCCACATGGAAAGCTTCTCTTTAGATTCTATAGAAATATTTTCCCTTTCCTCCCATGAACTCCTACGAGAAAGCTACTAAAAGTAATAGCAGGACATCCTGTGTTTTGTGATTTTTTCCTTGTGGAGTGCTCCTTTGTCCAACCATGTTTCCTCCTGGCTGGTTGTTTTTAAATGGAAGGAACATGTGAGAATTTTATTAATTTTCCACATCTTCTTGTACATGAAATATGTACATATTTTCATGTATAAAAATTTCCATGGCCTGGATGACTTTTGGGGATTTATCTCTTGACTTGTACCATATCAATGACTTTCCTGGCTCTTAATAAACTGCAGTGTCAGCCCACATATCCTTGCCCTCAAAATTTAAACTCAGGGTATGGGGGGTTTTGTTTTAGCCTGTGTGGGATACTTCATAATGGCATTCCAGAGGCTCCGGGCGGCACTCAAACTTCATGTGCTTGCATGCAGCCAGTCTTCCTCATGTAGTAAATGTGTAACTTGCACATAACCAGTGTGGCAAAGGTCCCACATGTTACACAAGTGGGCATCCCACAGCTGGGAGCTGGGAAATGCCCATGTTGTCTAATCATGCTGGAGGACACAGAAAAAATAAAATTTAACTCATGGATTTTAAAAGGATAAATTGAACAGTGCGCATGGATACTGTAAAGTTCCATGGTGTTGTGTCCTCATTGTTTTGCACTAGTGCTGGGTGACTCTAACCACTTTGGTTGTGTGTATGTGTGTGCGTGTGTATCTCAAACATGTGAAGTTTGTATTTTGCTCATGAGTCTCAGATCCACACACTCAATTGTCTTCCTGGACTTTTCATAGTCACTCTGAACACAATATATACCAAATAAAACTTCTCTTCAGCTGCTTTTCTGGATTCTCCATTTTGATAAGTGGTTCTGCCATCTACCTGGCTATGCAAGCAAGAAACCTGGGTATCTTCAATTCCCTCTCACTCTCGCACACTCTCAGTTCTTGTCAGTCATTGAGCCCATTGATTCTAAATGTAAGTGGAACCCATTGGTTCTTCTCCACCTTTCCCCTCCACCTTAGTTAGGGCAGCCATTCTTGTTCATTTTTATGCCTCTGCAGCTTCTGTCTGGCCTCCAGCCTCCAGGCTTGTCCTTCAATTCAGTCTTTGCTGCAGCTAGAGTTCTCTCTACATCATACTCTAACAGAATGAAGAGGTTCTAGCACTCACCCAGAATCCCCCAGGTCTGAGTAGCTGAGGTATCGTAGAAAGACCCTAGATTACTTCAGACAGATAGTAGTTGTGTACCAAGGGTAACTCATTTAATCTCTTTGAGACATTTCTCTTATTTGATAAGATGAAAATAAGATAGCTTACAAGAGGGTGTGGGTTAACTGATATACTTGGCTTTAACCATACTATGATTGGTACTCAATTAAAATTATTCTCTTCTCAACTCCTGGTTTGACAGAGACAATTGGAAGTCTTAAAAATATGTCAGTGTCATCAAGCTGTACTCAAACCAGGCCCCAGATAAAGTAACTCAAGAATTAATCAGAGCATGTTCTACAAGGAGCTCATTTTATTAAAAGTGCTATAGCTCTTACTGGGAGGACCAGGGTTTAGTATGAGGGTCAATTGAAAAGCATATTCTTGTCAAGAGTTGCTCAAGTTATAGTAGTGAAGGAATTGAGGACGTGAACTCTCCTGGACACCTATTTCTCCCAACTCACTGCAAAGTGTTTATCTGAGACATTGTTTATTAAGCCTGGAGTTCAGCGACTTGCTCTCTTGCAGAATGTCTAGTCGACTATGCACTTATTTACAAAGTTCTCTCCACTGCATAGTGACCAACCTTCTTTCAGGGGAGTTGGAGTGGGAAGAGAGTTGACACCAAAGAACTGGGCCAAACCGGATGCACAAAGGTTTTTGTGAAATGAAATGAAATGAAAATCCAGCTTTGCTCGAGGTTTATGATCGTCACAGTAAAAATACAATCCCCTTCTGATGTGAACATGTTAAGGTACATTGTGATGGTGACATTTGCAGATACACGGCAAGGGGTACAAATGTTTGTTGGCATTTCATTAACTCAAAGGAACTGGGCATGAGGGACATGGTGGGAGTTGCCACATCCATGTTAGAATCATGGATTTATACAGTTAAAGGAAATCTTAGAATCCTTCATTTTGAAGATGAGGAAAATGAAGCACAGATAAATGGAATGATCAACTGGGGCCACATGCTAATAAGAAACAGAAAGACAATGGCACTCCTGATGTTAAAGTCTTAGACCTATGTTCTTTTATTTTGTTTGGTACCGGGGATTGAACTCGGGACCTTGCACTTGTGAGGCAGGCAGCGGAACCACTGAGCTAAATCCCCAGCCCAGGCCTATGTTCTTTCAAGCCTAGCATACTCAAAGCAAGGGAAGACAGGTCTGTAGGGGCCATGTGACTTCAGTCTTTTTCAAAAAAATTTTTTTTTACTTCAGTCTTTCAGTGAAATCTTAAAGTTTTTCTCCATGGTCAGATTAGAATTACAGTGGACCCTTGACTTAAGAACTCAATTCGTTCTCAAGGGCTGCTTGTAACTCAAGTTAATCAACTGAAGGCTCAGGCTCCTCTGCACAGCCTTCAAAGTCTCTCTCCTGTATCCAGGCAGATCTCAGTGTCCTTGGAGAGACATTGGCCCAGGATTTCTCAATTAAGCCCACACAGGAAAGGATGTGGTAATGTTCCTTCCAGACCTCTTTAAGGGTTAAATCTGTATCTGAGACCATTTGGAAGCACATATGGCTGGCATGTGGGTCCTAACTCAAGATTTTGTTTGTAAGTTAAAACTAAAATTCTGGTTACAGCCCAAGTTGTTTGTATGTCAGGCCAGTCATAACTTGAGGGTCCACTGTACCTAAAACAGGTCAACATTTAATAAACGAGATAATGTCCTCAAAAGTATGCTCTAAATTATAAAATATTGCCTAATATTATGTCAATTGCCATCTTACTAATATAAAATAAAATGGTCTGACCAGTGGATGTAGGTGTACAGTATTAAATGTCACATTCTTATGTCTATCAAACACAGCAAAGCGTTTTGTTGATTCCTTGTTCCTGACTCCAGAAGAGGTAACACATTGATCTTGTACAGGAAAAGTATTTTGTACATGATATTTCTTTAAGGTTTTTTTTAAATTATAAAAAGAATATATAAATGCATTATTGTAGAACATTAGGAAAATATAGCAAAATACAAAAGAAAAAAAATGAAAATTATCTGCAAAACTACAACTGGAGGGGTGAGGAGAGTAGTTCAGAAGTAGAGCACTTGCCTAGCGTGTGCAGGACTCTGGGTTTGATCCCTAGCACCACAAAACCAAATATGAAAACAAACAAAACTACCTCTGGAGACAAATGCTATTAAAATTTTAATGTATTTTGATTTTTTTCCTCAAAGATTAAATCCTGTAAGTACATATAAGTTAAAATGCCATATCTCCAAATAATATTAGTGACTGTTTTTCCCATGAGTCTTTTAGAAATTTACAATTGTTTATAATTATTTCATCATGTAGAATGAATGGTTACAATTTATTTATTCACTTATCTACTTTTGGGTAGTTAACTTATTACCAAATTTTCACTATTTTAAGATTTCTGAAATGAAATCTTTGGGTATATTTATGATTTTTATTCTTTATAGAATAGATTTCTAGAAGTCAGCTTATTAGGTTAAAGACTGTGACAATTTTTAATGTTCTTCATAAGGTTTATTCCACTACTTTAAAGAGAATGTGACCTGTTTACATTCCCACTGACATAGTGTGTAAGTATGGATCTCACCATACCCCTTACAGCATTGTCATTTAAAATAGCTGACAATGGGTGGAAGTTTGATGAGAAACAGGATATATACATGGTTTCAAAATAAATTACCACTAACTTTTTAATAACCACAAAGGGAAAAATAATAATCTTTTTTTGAGACAAGCTCTCCACTATGAGGTTCAGGCTGGCCTTGAACTCACTGTGTACCTCAGGCTGGCCTTGAACTCATGGTCATCCTCCTGCCTCAGCCTCCCAAATGCTGGGATTACAGGTGTGCCCCACCATGTCTGGCTGAAAAATAATAATTTACAACAAGAATCCTGGCAGACATCATATTAATTAAGAGATTACCAATATAGCAATGGGACAAACTGACATCCTGTTCTGCATAATACAATACACTTAGAAGGATTCAGCATCATTTCTGAGATATTACTGCCAAAAAGGCATAACCTGGATCCAACCAGGAGGCAAGATCAGATAAACACAAATTGAGAGACATTCAACAGAACAAATGGACTGTGTTCTTCAAAAATGTCAATGTCATGAGCATTTAATGTTTCCTGCTTTCTATTATGATTGAATTTCTTTCTCCATTATATTATCAGAGTAGTGTTGCTGGTATAGAGGAAAGCTACTGGATTTTGTGCATGTTTCTTGTATGCCATGACTTTACATATTATGAATCAATATTAAGAACTTTCAGTTGGTGTATTTGCAGTTGTAAAGAGATATAAAATTATATTGCCTGCAAATAAGAGTAATTTTGTCTCTTTCTTTCCAATAATTTTTTCCTCTTATTTCTGCCTCCTGTCTTACTGCATCAGAACAGTGCTACACAGTAGTGCAGACAGACAGCCTCTGTGTCTTCCTGGTTCTAACAGGTCCATATGAGATACTAAAGGAAGTATCTTTCCAGTCCTTGTTTTCTATGAGGATTTTCTTTTTCTCAATAACACGTGAATGTTGAATTTTATGTGAACACTTTTTTGTTGTATATCGAGATTATCATTTGGGTTTTTATTCTGGGATTACTAAACTGATATCATAGCATTAGTAGATTTTTTAAATATGAAACTATCCTTGCTTCCCTGGAACAGTCTGATTAACTGTAGCAGTAGCGTGTATTCTCTTAATATTTTATTCTGCTGTTAACTATATTTTGCTCTTTTGCAACCCTGGGGTCGATTTGTAGTGCACCAACTTAGTTTAGCTGGGACTGCATTTCTGGAGTTTCCTTTCTGGGCTAGCTGGGCCACAAAAGGCAATTGTGTTAGATAAAGAAGGTGGACACAAAATAGAGGCTATATTCCTTACATGTATAAGGTTGGTGTAGGGCTCAAGGTTAGGGTAGCAATGCTGGTTGTGTGTTGATGCAGCTCTTTTGGGTTAGGACAGCAGCTGGGCTCCCCAATCTGTTGTGCCAGGACTTCAACTTAATTCTGATTTGGACATATTTTGGGAAGAACACTCATTTCTGCTAAAGATCCTGCTCCAGGGAGGGGACAGTGACTGATGTGGGTTCCGATCCGACTCTGTAGGTTCCAGTTCTTGCTGACCCCAGTTTATGTCCAACTTTCCTTCCTCATTATATGCCCTGCTGACTTCAGAGGAGCTCCAAACACAGAAGCAACCATCATATATAAACTCTTTGACCAGCTCCCACAATTGCAAAAGGTGCAAACCCTATGATACTTCCTTATTTTATATATCCTCTGATGGTTCTCCTTCTCTGATCCAACCCTGATTAAAACACTGTTCATAAGTGAGATTAGTCTACATAAATTCTGATTATTCTTTGTTGGCTCCATAATACTTGTTCTCTGACTGCTCAGCACTGCCCTGTGTCCTAGAGGTTAATCTATAGAGACTGGAGCTCTCCTCCCTCTGGCATGTGTTGGACTGGTTAGTGTGCGCTGGAGGAAGTCTGAAGGTGGAAGTGGGGAGGACACAAGGTCTTTTTCTGTCTGTCCCTCCCAGACCAGGCCACATGGTTCCAGCAGCAGCTGCATCTTCTGTGTCTACAGTTCTTGCCTGGCATCCCCTCCTCCATGGTTCAAATGTTCATGGTCTGTAGGAATATTACTTTCTCCACGTATTAATTACCCATTGCAATGTACCAAATTACCCCTAAGGTTAACAATGAATATTTATTACCTCACAGTTTCTGAGGATGAGTAGCTTGGCTGGCTGGTTCTGGCATAGGGTCTGTCATGAAATTCCCATCAAGATGTCTGCCGAGTCTGCAATCATCTGAGTCCTCCCCTGGGACCAGAGGAAGCTTCCATGAGCTCTTGCATGGTGGCTAGCAGGAGATCTCAAGGCTCTGTTCTGTGGGATTCTCCGTAGGGGTGCTTGAGTGTCATAGAAAATGGCAGCTGGATTCCCCCAGGACAAGCAATTCAAAAGAGAAAACAAGAAGGAAGCCACACGCCTTTGAGTCTCAGAAGCCATGCATTTCCACTATATCCTGTCCTTTCAAAGGGAGCCATCAAGTTCAGCTACATTCAAGCAGAGGACAATTGAGTTCTACCTCTTCGAGGAAGGAATAACAAAAGATTTGTGCGCACACCATAAATCTACCACACTTTCCTTTCTACTTTAAGGCCTGGGGTGGTAGTAGCTTCCCACTCTTGCCAGTCTGTAATATACATGTATTTCCTAAGATGTTAGCCACTTACTACAAATAATTCTTTCACTAAACTATGTATAATTAAACCGACTTGAATGTATTCCACTTCCAGAATTTTAATATAACATGCTTGGTAGGACATGAGGCTGTGCATAGTTGCACAATTGGCCCTCCACATCCATGAGTTCTTCATTCTCAGATTCAACCAAGGTTCAAAGATATTTAAAAGAAAAAAAATAGCTTCTGCTCTGAGCATGTTCAGACTTTGTTTCTTCTCATATTCCCTAAACAATACGGTGTAGCAGCTATGTACATAACATTTACATTTTATTGGGTATTATAACTAATCCAGAGATGACTTAAATTATATAGGAAGATGTTTATAGGTTATAGGCAAATACTAAGGAACATGAGCATCTGTGATTTTAGCTCTAGAACAAATGCCCCATGAGTCCATATATATATATATATATCCCCACGCTATTTAATAATATATATATATATACCATAGATATATGTATCTTTCACTTTTTAAAATAAAATAAATAAATGTGCCAACTTTAACTGGCACAAGCACCATTCCCCTCTTCCTTCTCCTTCTGTGCTCTGTTACAAGGGAACTGGAAACCCAAGAGCTACATTATGTACCATATGTATTGTTTGAATTCTCTATAACCCCAGGGTTTGGTTTTGGTTTGGTTTGGTTTGGGGTCCTACATTGCCTGCAGAATTCAATCAAATAACTGTACAACTACCAGCATGATGGTTAATTTTAGGTGTCAACCAAACTAGATTAATACCTAGAAATCTGGACAAGCATTATTTGAGGTATCTTTGGGAGGGTGCAGAGTTATGGCTGCCTAGATTTCTGATAGGGAGACTTTATTTCTGGATTGGAAGCATACAATAAAGGAAGAACTAGATAAAGTGCATGGGGTTTAATTTGAGGTGTATTAGTAGCTTTGAGCAAAATAGTTAGCTTCTCTGTATCTCAGCTTCCCTATGTGTTAAATGAGGAAAATAATAGTGCCTATGTCACAGGTTTTTTGAGAGTTAAATGACTTAATTCATGTAAAATGACACACATAGTCTGCCCTCAAAAAGCACTGACATCTATCATTACTATTTTGTTTCTGGGCCAGCATACTGTTTTTCTGCATTCTCGGACAATTCCATTGTCATTTAAGTTGTTAATGTGTCCCAGATTCTAGCAGGAGTTTGTCAGCCCTACTCTGCAGTTTTTAAAATTGCATTTATGACATTATCTCTGTCTTCATAGACTTTTACTGGGAGGTTGAAAGAGGCTGTATCAGAGGTAACCAGCCAGCCACCTTTAAAACTGGAACACTTGTATCTAATTTTTAAAATAACCTGCTTCAATGTGATTCAGGTTAGCTGGAGATTGATGCTATAATTCAATTGCTGTGTAGAAATAACCATTAATGCACTTTTTAGTTCTGGCTGGGCACTTTCTTAATGGCTTTAAAAGACTGGTGAAATATTTCAGAGAATCCTTTTGTACTTCTCAGGAGTTCATTTGAGGATTTAGGTTCCTTCTTTTCACATGTCATGAATTTCAACACTATCTTTCTGAAATGTATCTGATCTACTCTCTAAAACCAATCACAGAATCACCTCTAAAATAGTGTCCCTGTTCCAATCAGAGCCCTTTTTTAAAAAATCATAATTCTGACAGGCATTGTACATTTGAAATTGAACACAGACTGCAAAACAGCCCTCACCCATTAGTCCAGCTGACCTTTGAATAACCCAGACGAGGGAAGAATAAGACTATAAATTGAAGAAGATTCTAATCCTGGCTGGGGCTTGGCAGTGCTACCAGCTCAGGAGTGGAAACAGCAGTCATGCATAACGTGGGAATTGTTCTCCCATTAAACCCAACTAGAAGACCTTGGGTAGAAGTCAGAAGTCAGGGGTCATAGCCCTGATTTCAAAACATACCGATATGCCACTTGACTTTCCAGAGACCCAGTTCTCTTGTTATAACACGGGATGACATCTGAGGCATGCCTCCTTCCACAGTCCTCTCCTGCCCTAAGTGAGCTCAAGGAGAGGGGGGCAAAGAGGCAGTGTGGGTGGGCCTAGAGACAAGTCAGGTGGAGATCTGAATATCAGCTCCACTCACTTATCAACTATATAACTTTGAGGAAATCATTTATGTTGTTGGTAACTCAAATGGAGACAGTAGTACCTATCCCATAGGGTTGTTTTAAGGATTAAGTGAAAAAAGGAACATCAAAGACTTCCTCAGTCCAGGTCTTGACACAAGGTAAGCACCTAATAAACGGTATATGACGCATATTGGTCCTTTGCATCATGTACCATTTATATCATGGGTTGTTGGGTGTGGAGAAGGCATCAAAACAGCCTACATTGGGGAAGTTCAGTGCCTGAGCCCCAGAGCTGCCAGAACTTTCTAGAAGGCAAGAGGGCGCACAGGGAAGAGGCTGGGAAGTGTGTGGAAGCCACTCAAAGAAAAAGACTTGAATACCTTGTCTGGAGTTTGACTTGATGAGTGAATAGCAGGGAAATATACTACTGAGAGATGTGTTCTGATTCTGCTGAGGCAGACCAGGAGGCAGGTGATGTAGACAAGCAGAGTCAGGCAGGAGACAGCCTGGCAGAGCCCACAGGTGAGTGTGGCTCATCCAGAAGGCCCGAGGCCACCTCCAAAGAGAAAGGTTGTCATGAGCGGTGCTTGTGCTGTCAACGGATTTGGGAATGTTTGTCATGAAATATGGGGAGTCTTTTTGTACACACTTTTAGTACAAGGTCACAGAGAGGAAGTTAATTAGCACAGAAAACATATCATAGATATTAAATCTAATCAAGGCTAATACGTCTGCTCTGACCAGGTGGGTATACTCATAAACTCCAATTCTGCGAAAAGAATAGGGAGAGAAAAGGCACTTTGCAGATCCTCGGAGCCTTCCATTGCTCCCTGTAGAGCTGTTCCTAGCAGGTTCTACTGTTCATTCTTTGACAATATCTACTATATTTCTAGAGTATGGAGATCTGCAGACAATAAAGCATCTTTGTTACTCTGCCATAGCAATTTCTGAAGCACCTGGCTACCATCATATGCATACTCATAGCTGCCATTTTGTTTTTCTTTTTAATTATAAAGGAAATTTCTTGTTTTTCTAATAACCTTTTTATTCACAGTTGTTCAATGTGAATGTGAATTTGAATTTCTGGCTAATTCTGGTATTTTATCAGCACTATGCAAATTTCTTCCTGTTCCTACTGCAATTTACAAAATGATGTTTGTACCCATTTGATTATATGTTTATCAAGGAACCAGGAGTGAAGAGTGGGAAAGGACTGACAAACAGCAGTAGAGCCTGCAGCCATTGGAGACTGCCTGGGCATAGAGATAACAGGCCAGGAAGTGGTCAAAGATGATTGACATTTTTTAGCATGGGTAACTTATTTATTAGAAGTAGTACTGGTAATGGAGATGCTTAGTTTGTATTTGTTTGTTTTGAGACAGGATCTTGCTATGTAGTATAGGCTGGCCTTGAGCTTACTATGTAACCCAGGCTAGCCTCAAACTTGTGGCGATCCTCCTGGATCAGCCTTCTGAAGCTTAGTTTGCATTTAGCTACAAAATCAGCATCTACCAAAATCTCTTCTCAAACCATAGCCAGCTGCCTTGAACTTACCAAGGAAGAAGGACACACATGCATGCATGGCAGATAAGAGAATAGGCCAATGCAAGGAAAGAAGTTTTTCCCAAACCAGGCATTTGCTTATAATCCCAGCACTCTGGAAGATTGAGACAGGAAGCTCACAACTTGAAGCCCAGCATGGCCATCTTAGTGACTTAGCAAGATCCTCCTTCAAAATAAAAAATAAAAATTTTTCAAAAGAGCTTTGGACATAGTTCAGTGTGAAGGGTCCAATTTTACCACTCCTTCCTCCCTCAAAGCCCAAACTCGTGTTTTGATTCTTACCACAGCAATTGTGTGAATGGTTGAGAGCACAAGTCAGCCAGGCTGTTTACTGACCCTCCCTCGCCACACCACTTTAGACACATAGAAGGGAGAGACAGACGGCCACCTGCTGAGTCAGATGGGGGGGGGGCTGGTCAGGGAGCTGCTCTGGCCATATGGACAAAGAGAAGCAATGGAGAAAGCACAGTGACCTTTTAAAGTAGAGGTGGGGAAGGACAGAGCACAGGCCAAATGCCACCCACTGTTTGCGTTCGTCTGACCCCTAAGTTAAGGTTGACTTGTACATTTTTAAATACAGTCATGCTTTCCTTCATGACAGGGTTACCCTCAGAGAAATGCATCACTGGGAAATTTTGTGGCTGTGGGACCATTATAGAGAGTATTGGCCCTCCACTGTATGTGTGGTCCATTGTCCATGGTGACATTGTTAGGTGCCCTTCGATCATACTGGAAAAAAATTTAAAAGAACATTTCACGACAAGCGAATATTATGTAAAATTAAAATTTTAATGTCCAAACATAAAATTTTATTGAACTATTATTTTGTCCCCTCATTTACATATTGTGTCGTTTTACTTTTATTTTGACAGAGAAGATATAGCCCACATACATGAAATAATGATTATCTGGCTCTGAATGGGAAAATGTCACCATAGCAATCCAAGTAAACATGGCCTGATTAGGTTTTTACAATGTGATCCATCAATTTCTCCTCTCTGGGAGAAGCAAGGAAGAGTATAGAAAGAAGAAAGAGAGGCTTTGTCCTCTTTCCTTTAAAGGCAACTGTCTCCTGGGACTGACACACAGGAGAAGAAAAGGCTTTAGGGACAGACTGCAATTTTAGTTGAGTCCTTGGAGGACACCCAGAAGGTGCCCGGACTGAAGACAGAGCTAGGGATGTGGACCTGCAGACGTGTCTGGCAAGGAGGACTGGTGCAGCTGCAGATAAGGCTTCCCAGGGCCAGTATGGAGGGGTAAGAAGACAGCTGGCTGCAGTTGCCAGAGAAAGTATTTGTTTGTTTGCTAAGTCTGGCAGCCCTACTGTGGATAGAGGTTTGGAGCTTGAAGTGTGAACTGAGAAAGAGAAGCCAACAAAAGAAACAACAACAACAACAACAAAAAAGGTGTGAGGCATAGGAGAAGGATCCTAAAGCTTGTTCCACGGGCCATTTGTAACCTTGGTGGGCGGGCTGGTTAGAATGGGAGGATCAGGGCCAGCAGACAGAAGAGGAAGAGGCACGGGCTGTGGATTCTCTTTCCAAAAGGTTTCTGTGGAGGGACACAGGATGGCAGATCGAGGGGAACACTGGGATGGTGGCTCTGTCTGGAGCGAGAGGGCCACGTGAGCTTGTCTTTTATTTTTTTAAATTTATTTTTATTTTTGGTACCAGGGCTTGAACTCAGGACCCTGCGCTTGCAAGGCAGGTGGTGGAACCACTAAGCCGAACCCCTGGCCTCTTGAGCTTGTCTTTTAAAGGAGAGGACAGTACACAGTGGTTGAAGACAGGAGAAAATGACTTTTTTCACTGTTGTCACATTAGGCGGGGCTATGACTCATGCAGGATGTTCTCCTTACCACCATCTTGGCCTTTCACGCCCAATATCAGAGAAACAAGCAACGGTTAACTCACTGGCAGCAAAAGGCTGGAAGCTGTGCTGTTGTAACAGTGTATCATCAGAGCTCATGGTATCCTGTGGAAGGATTCTGTTTTTGTTTAGAAACACCATCAGACCTGACTGGCCATTGGGCACACGCTACACTAGTGGCCTCCTAAGCGATGCTTGGTAGAAATGTCACTCAGGTGGGTTATAATAGCAACAATAAGAATGGCAGAGAGAGCAAACTCCTATATAGCCCTTCTTCAGTGGCTGCATCGTTGCAAGTGGAGGGAACCAAGGCTGAACTCACACACGGAAATGGCTCACTGGTGTCTTCTTGGTGACAATAATGACAGCAGTACCCAAAGTGAGTTGAATTCTGATGTGCCCAACACGATCCAAGCATTTTATTTCCACAACAATGGAGTGATACTGGATAAAGCTGGAAGATTATGGACATAGGAGGGAACCAAAAACACGTTGAAAGATAAGTGCTAGGTGGGAGAGTTAGCGCGGGACAAAGTAGGGACATCTATTCCTCCGTGGCAGGTGGGTGAGAAGACAACACAGATGAAACAAGGGCTGTCCATCCAGATGGAGACACAGGGAGGGCCAAGTTTGGTGGCTTCATTTTCCCTGGGGAGAAGGAGACTGTCACCTACTATGAATGAGGGGGCTCTCCTGTTAGAACTGAGACACCAATATATGCTCTGGTAAGAATGACTGAATATAGCTGATGTGTTTTCCTTCAATAGCCTTTAGCTGTGGGCAAGGACTAAACACAAAGACTGAAGGAAGGGTCTCTGGCTTCCAGTAACACATGACAGGACCAGGACCTGCCATTCCTAGCCACAGGGCCAGTGTCCAGCTCCTCTCGGGTGCACTCGGTCCCCTCCAAGGACGGAACCTGCATCCTCCTGCAGCCCCAGCCTACCATCTAGCTCCAAATCCCTTTGACCCATTCGAACTTCCTGAAAGTCAACCCTTAAAGTTCTTCTTCTCCCTGAGTGTCCTCTGCCTCTCTCCTATACATTGTAGGATTGGTCAGTTTGACGCAAGTGGGTGTGTTCAGTGGCACAGACAACCTAGGGAGAGGCAGGAACAACCTTTCCCCAGGAACCATCAACACCATCAAAACCTGTCCTTACATCATGCTCTTTTTGTTGGGCACCTATAATTTCATTCATAACTTTTGGGAAGATAATTATACCGTGCTAGTGAGAGACAACTTGATGAATAGCTGTTTATTTTCAAAGGAGGCATATTTCATGCACTGGCTGCAGTAATGAGGTCAGGAACACAGCAAGCTGTCACCATCTTTTCTGTGTCATTTAGCTTCCTGGCAGGGTTCTACATGGAAAACAGACAATCTCTGTATTTTAGATAATAACATCTCCTTGGTTTTGCTCAAAAGGCACAGTTTGGAGGCACAGGTTGTTAGTATCTTACTACGGTTTGTCAAATAGTACGTGCCAGCCTTATCCTGCCCCTGCCCCACCTTTGGACTCTGCCCTACCCCAGGTCCCAGCCCAGCCCACCTGGAAGCACCTGGAAACCATCACCCAAGCCCCCACCTAATGGCATCAAAGGATGTTGTCACCAGAGTGACAACTATTCACGACCTGGGCCGACCTACATGTCATTTTCACTAGCAGATCAGATCCAAGGCCTAGAATCAACCCCCTCATTTCTTAGAGGTTTCAAAGAAACCAAGAACATTATTTACAGTAAGGAGATATATTGAATTAAATTAGGATTTGAACCAGAAAATGTATGAACTAGCACAGTGTTCGTTGGTAACATTTATTTACTAGGCACCTGGTACTAATCTGAATGATTTGCATGGACTGACTTAATGAATGCAAAAAATTTGAGGTGGGTGATAGTACTGTCATTATTTTGTAGATGAGGTGATAACAGTATGTGCCAAAAAGTCATTCAGCTAACAGGTGTTGGAGCAGAATTTACACCAAGGCCCAAGTCTGGAGTGTAAAATTTCACCTTGATGTTCTACTTGTGCCTGCAGTGGATGTAGTGGATGCAGTAGATGCAGGTCCAGACTGAACCCCCATTTCCTTAGCTAAGGGGAGTGCCAGCCGTTGATGACTTAAGTCACTTGCTGAGCCACTCTGTTAAAATCATGCTCCACCAAAATTGAGCTACTTATCCAAAGACCAGTCAACGTAGGAGAGTAAAGGACCAGGCACTTGTTACAGTTTGAGATAACTCTGAAGGAAGGGCCAACCAAGATCCAGTACTCTCCAAGAGCTGGCAGAGCCCTTTGGTTGTATCCACATTGCAGTTCACCTCCTCCATTTTCCCTGGCCTGCTTCTCCCCTCCCCCACAGGCCTAACAGCCAACAGTAGGCCCCAGTGCATTTCCTGCACGCATGAATAGAAAGCTTAAAACACACATGCACAGGCTCTAGGACTGCTTGGTTTATCTCTGAGCTTCCTGACTATTATAGGATATATCTGGATGTCCCTCCCACCCTCCAAGCCTCAGGTACTTATAGGTGGGGCTTTTGGGAAGTGGCTGGATCATGGGGGGAATCCATTTATCAATGGATCCGGCCACTGATGAGTTTATAGCTAAATGTGATTTGGGTGGTGGAACCTGGTTGGAGGAGGTGGGTCATTGGGGTGTGGGTTGGAAGGGTCTCTCTCCCTCCTTTCTCCCTTGATTCCACTCTCTGCTCCCTGCCACCATGTCATGAGCTCTTCCTCCTCTGCCATTTCCCTCTGCCCTGCCTTGGGGCCAGTCAACTGTGGACTGAAACCTTTACAAACTGTGAGCCAAAATAAACCTCTCCTCTGGCCAGGGATTTAGCTCAGTGGTTCCAGCGCCTGCCTCGCAAGCACAAGGACCCAAGTTTGATCCCTGGTGCAAAAAAAACCCAAAAAACAAAAAACCTCTCCTCCACAGAGCTGCGGGTGTTGGGTATTGTGTCTCAGTAGTGAGAAAGTAACTAAGACACTGACGATGGAGACCTACAGAGAGCAGAACCAGGAATCCAAAAACAACCTTGGGGCTATTCTTTTCTCTCAAAAATCTCCTTTCTTCTTCCTTCCTTCCTTCCTTCCTTCCATGGGGGTGCATTTACAAAAGATAGTTTCATAATTTTTTTCTGTTTATGGAGATGATACATGCTTATTGGGACATTTTAAACAATACATAAATACAAGGTAGAAGTTAAAAATCATCCCACATCTCATTTCATATTGTCAATAATATTTTGTTGTTCATCCTTTAATGCATCTTTTTATGCATGCCTATGTAAATAAGTCAACACCAATGGCTCTTCCTCCAGTGTATAATAATTTCTTACCACTTGTACCAGTTCAGTTAGACCCATTTATATCCCAGGGCATTGCTGCAGCCCTCAGGATGGTTACGCTCACCCTCTTTTTTCTTTCCCTCAATCCTTACTACTGGGGTTCTATCTTAGTCCCTGAATGTGAATTACAAGAGTTATCTGTCTTCCTTTGGGTGACTCAATCCTTCTGGTCTCTGTTCTACTTTGGCTACTTTTCTCCTTGCCGTCCTACATTTCTCTCTCTCTCTCTCTCTCTCTCTCTCTCTCTCTCTCTCTCTCTCTCTCTCCATCTGACTAGAAATAAAGAGGTGGGCTCTCCTTGGGTACTTTGAAAAGGGGATTTGTGGGGGCCCCAACTCTTCTGATTAGGGAGTGAAGGAAGGCCTTCTGTCATTTATCAGAAAGTTTCAGTCTTTAGTACATGCCAACGTGCAACAGTTATCAGTTTGCTTTGTGTTGCTATAACAAAATACCTGGTATTAGGTGATGTATAAAGGAAAGAGGTTTATTTGGCTTGTAGTCCAGGAGGTCCAGGAGTGTGGCACTGGACTCTGCTTGTCTCTGGCGAGAGTCTCGTGGTGGACAGCATCACAAAGCAGGAGTGTGTGCAAAAGAGAGGTTACACCTCAAGGTAGGGAGCAAGAGACAAGGAGGGGCCAGGCTCACACATTTATAGCAAGCTGCTCTTATGGGAATGAATCCATAAGGGATCCAATCCACTCTCTGAGACCATTATTCAATCCTTCTGTGGGTGGTATTCTGGTGACTGAATCTCTCTCCGCTACACCCTGCCTCTTAAAAGTCTCCGCACCTTAACAACACTACACTGGAGACTAAGCCTGCAGCACACGAGCCTTTGGGGAATAAACTATGTCCAAACCATAGCAACAGGGCAGAATTCTAAAGTGAGGAGCTAAATCATCCTGGGCAGTTGATCAACAGAATCATTTGGTCACTGCTCTGCATCTCTTGAACCCACTCACCCTTTGGAAGATGATTCTGTGACAAAGGGCTTTTGGGGAAAGTTGAGCAGTTCCCACCCTGTCTCCTACTAAGAGGGAAGTACCTGGATGTCTGGCCACTCACCGAAAGAGGGGCAGGCAGGGAATTCCTCCAGGCTATGCAAAGAACTGAATGTACCTCCACTACACACCCGGGCATGCACACACGTGTGCACACACACACACAAGGGGGCACCTGGGAAATCAAGAGGATGGGAAGACTAAGGGGTTGACTACCTGTTTTTCCAGAGAGGGAGTGAAGGGGGTGCTGCTGTCTTCAAATCTCTAGCATTTCTAGAAACCTTTCAGGCCAGGACCCATGTTCTCCCACATGGATCATACTACGGGACAGTCTGGAGTCCTCAAACCTGACAGAAGGTAAGACGTTTGGCACCCATAGAAATGATGTGTATCTCTGAGTGGAGAAAAATTTAGATGAAAGGGGCTCAATAGGAACCTGTAGAAATATGACTATGAGAAAGCATCCCAGAAAAGGAAAACATCTCCCAGACCCAGGGAACAGATGCCAGGTGAGACCGGATATTGCAAGTAAGGCCTTCCCCCCCCCCCCAGCTCCCGTCTCGCCCACTCGCAGAGTCCACAGTGGAGGGACACCAGCCACGCTGCACCCCACCTACCACCCTCAAGTCAGCCCTGCCGGGGGAAAAGCGAGAAGGCACCGAGCTAAATCAAGATTAAAGTTTGGGGCTGGACATTTTAATTACTAAATTTGAGTGTGTTTGCAATTTAAAATGACCAAAGAACACATCTTACCCAAGAGTGAACAGAATAATTTTGAGCTTGCTAGAGATTTTGCCCAGGGCACAGGGAGATTTTTTTTCTACTGAATAAATTACAAAAGCATGTTGGGCGACAAAAATAAAATTGTATTTCAATTACCCCACAAGTGGTGCTAGTTCAACATCCCAGTTATGTTTGTATACATGACCCTTAACTGAGCCTGGGAAGGGAGGACTTCTGCATCATATTTCTAAGAGATCTTTGGAAGTGAGGGAGGGTGAGGGAACAAAATTAGGGAAGTAGTGTCCGTGAGAGAGGCAGGAGGGGACAGGATTTTTTTTTTTTTTTGGTGGGGAGCATAAGAAATAGAGGGAAGGTTCTGCAGCCACCTTCTCCGCGGTGGGAGACAGCCTGGGTTGTTGGGTTGCCAGGCCTTACAAAGGGGACTTGGCATGTGCTCCCTTTCTGGAAGGGGAGGGTCAGTGAGAGAACGCACTGAGGAGCTGAGATATCGTACACCCCTCCCCAAGGACACACACACACACACACACACACACACACACACACACTCTCTCTCTCTCTCTCTCTCTCTCTTTCTCTTATTTATCTTAACAGCCACAATAACCCTGTTACAGCTTGTATCTAGATGTCCCCCAAAGATTCACGTGATCCTAGGTGGGGCTTTCTGGAGGGGCTGGATCTAGGGTGTATGATGCTGGGGTTAATGTTGCAATGCTAGGATTAGCATCACCCTAAGGGCAGGTAGCTTGGATAGAATGCAAGGGACAGAAAGAGGGCTGCTGCCCTCACTTGCTGGGGCTTTGCTACTTCACTGCTGGCTGCCTTGTGCCTATCCTGCTTTGCCATGAACTGTTTCTCCTTTGTAGTGCCCCTCTGCCATGCCAACCTGCCTTGGAGCCAACTGACTATGGACTGGATCCTCTACACACTGTGAGCTAAATAAACCTTTCCTCCTTTAACTTTGGAAGTTGAGTATTTTGTCTCAGCAACTAGAGAAAAGTAACTAGGGTAAACCCTGAGCTCTCCTTCCTTTCTTAGCATCTCGTTCCACCTTATTCCTAAGAGCTTGCAGAAAAACTAAAGAAGTTGTGTATGTGTTGGGGTGAAGAGGTTCACATGTTTTTTTCCTCTGCCTGAAAAACCTGTTGAATCTGTCAGGTCCCCACAGGGAGCAGATGGCCCTTTCAAAATAGACAATTTGTGGGGAATGGGATAAAAGAAAATAAAATTTATTAAAAATAAAATTAAATAAATATGGTAAAAAATAGAACAATTTGAGGAGAGTCTATTTACGAAGGACCACTACAAGGTTCGAGTGTGGGCAGTGGCAGAGGCCTGAACCCCAACTGCCAGGCCCAAAAGCAAGTGGGAGGGGGTGGATCTTGGAAAACAAGTGCATTCTGCACATAGTGGGATCCAGGGAAAGCCTTTGGAGAGCCTCCAAATCAGGAGAGCCTCCAAATCAGGTGAGCCAGAAGAGGAAGGCCCAGTGTTCCCCAAGAAGTACTTTTAGTTTTCTTTTCATCCATCTTTGACAGCTGGATGTTCCAAACTCCTCACTAGGAAAATTTTGGTTTTTCTATGGTGGCTTTGGCTACCCCATAACCATGCCAGATGACTCTGCCTCACAGCCTCTCTGGACCACTCCGTGCCACTGCAGCTGCATCAAATATTCCCATTCTGGCCCACTCTGTACCACGATAAGGAGAAAGTCTGAAAGTAGCCTGCAGGACACAGCACCTGCACGAGCCCATCCTTTTGTCTATATAATCAGCACTCTTCTGCTGCTTGTCATACAAGTCCATGTGCTACATCCCCTTATGCTGTGGTTTTACATATTCATGATTTTCATCTCAAGTAGAGCAGTCTGAGCTGGTTGTATTAAGAGCGGGTAACACCAAAGGCTGCTGGCCCTGTGTCCTACTTTCTCATCACCGAACACAATACCCCGCACCCACACCTTAAAACAGAAGAGGTTTATTTTGGCTCATTGTTTCAATCCATGGAGCCTGCTGGCTCCAGTACAGAAGCAGCATAGTAGAAGAGTACAGTGGAGGAAAGCTCCTCGTACCATGGCAGCCAGCAAGCAGAGAAAGAAGGAAGGAGCCAGGGACGAGAACACATCCTTCCAGGTCACGCCCCCAGTCACCTGCCAGGCTCTGCTTCCGAATCAGGCTCCACTTCCTAACAGCATATTCAGCTATGAACACATCAGTGGACTAATCTAGTGATAGTGTAGCACCCCAATGATCCAATCACATTCCACACACATGATAACTTCGGGGGGACATTTAAATCTAAATCAACACATTGAAAGCAGCCCAACCAGGGCTAATAACACTAGGGTAACTATGAGCCAGAAACCAGTGGAGAGCTGCTGGGAGCTACTACCTCTGGTTTCCAGAAAAGTTCCACTGGAAGAGCAGTGAAGAGAGCTACGAACAGCATTTGATCTTAGCCAAAAGGCCGAGAAGTGATAAGAAAGCTACTGACAACATCTGAAATGAACAGAGATTTCTCAGACAAAGAAGTAAAAGCAGCAAATAAACATATGAAAAAATGTTCAACATCACTGGTCATTTGAGAGATGCAGATGAAAACAACACTGAGATTCCACCTCACCCCGGAAAGAACGGCTGCTATCAAGAAATCAACAAATAACAAATGCTGGTGGGGATGTGGGGAAAGAGGAACCCTGCTCCACTGCTGGTGGGAGTGTAGACTGGTGCAAGCACTGTGGAAATCAGTATGGAGATACCTCAAAGAACTAGGACTGCAAGTCCCATTTGACCCAGCTATTCCCCTGCTGGGGATCTTCTCCAAAGAATTAAAAGAATCATACCACAGTGATATATGTGTACCCATGTTTATAGTGGCATAGTTTGTAACAGCTAAAGCTTGGAAGCAGCCCAAGTGCCCATCAACTGGAAACTGGATAAAGAAGATGTGGTTTTTAAAATAAAATGGAGTACTACTCAGCCATAAAGAAGGAGAAACTAGAGACATTTATAGCTAAATGGATGCATATTGAGGCCATCCTCTTAAGTGAAATAAATAGGACACACATGTGTAAATACCGAATAGTTTCTCTAGTGTGAGAAACTGAAAGTGTAAATAAGGATTAAAATGATTAAAATGAATAACTGATAATTTGAAATAGGAAAAGGTCCAAAGGTGTAGGGGTGGTGGGAAGGAAAGGGGAAAGGAAAGAAGGGAAAGGAAAAATTATGAGAAAAGAAAAAAAATAGAAACGAAATCTATGTAAATAGGGAAGGGTGGAGGGAGTGAAGGGCACACAGGTAATGGGAAAAAAAATAAGAACCAAGATGCATCATGTACAGGTACAAGCACCCAATGATAAATGTAAATGTATTGTATACCTAAAATGTACCAATAAAACAATTTAAGAAAAAAAAATAGGGGATGAATATAACCAACATTTTTAATATGGTAAAGAGAGCATAATTTCCAAAATGGTTTATTTGAACATAACAACACTGGCTTTAACACTGTCTATTGGTTAGATGAATAGGTGGTAGAATCTTTATTATTGTTATCTAAGGGAAAATAATATTCATTAAATGGCATAAGTGCCTGCAAAAAAAGCTACTAACAAGATAGCTGCTAACACTAGGATCTGAGTGATGCAGACATTGAAGGTTTAGAGCTACTAAGAGTTGAGAGCCACTGGCTTGCAAAGCTTATAGCTGCTAACACAAAGAGAGCTGCACTTTGCCTGTTTATGATTTCTATCTGAATTGAGCAAAAGAAACCTTAATCCATTGGTATTGCATGTGTCTAAATACTCAAAAGTCATCACCTAAACTAATAATCCATGAAATGAAATATATTCTATTGATCTTGGCAAATATACCTCTGTAACAATGTGGAAGACTAAGATGGAATCTAGAAGTCTCAGACTGCTCAGTTCTGTGTAGGAACATGGTAGAAGGGGAAATTTGGGCCGAGCCCCCAGCTCCCAGGTTGCTTCCCTCTCTTATCACTACAATCTCTGCCTGTGACCTCAGGAGACATCACTCATAGAGGTGAACACCCAGCCCTCATGCCCATGCTACCCCTAGAACAGCCACACATACAATGCTCAACCCCCTACCAACCCCTTCAGGCCCAGGGCTGAGGACACTGCAGGTGAAGTCCACACAGTGGAAGAGAGATGCATACACCATGGAGGGGCAGGCCCAGGTTGGGGGTAGGGAAGACCTAAGCTCTGAAGCTTGGTGTCCATGATGGGGACTCTCTCTCCTGCACCAAAAGGCAGCACTGCTGGAGAGTATGGGAATAGTGCCTTTTCTTTAAAGGACCAGCCAACCAGAAGAAATGCACACATGGACCTCACGCTTCTCCCTCCTTTTGACTTTCTAGGGAGGTGGAAGTCCCCACCAGAAAGCCAGAGAGGGCAGGGATGCTAGTAGTGCAATTCCAGTGGTCAGCCTCCAGGAGCAGAGAGCAAGACAGAGCAGGGCAGTGATCATTTCTAGACTCATTTCTGGACCCATCATTTCTTTTTTTTTTTCCATTTAGTTTATTGGTACATTTTAAGTATACAATACAGTTACATTCATCATTGGGATCTTTTACATGATGTATCTTGTTTCTTATTTTTTCCCCATTCCCTGCCCTCCCTTCACCCTCTCCACCCTTCCCCATTTACAAAGATTTTGTTTCCATGTTTTTCCTTTTCTCATATTTTTTTCTTTTCCCTTCTTTCCTTTCCCCTTCCCCTCCCACTTTCCCTATTCCTTTAAACATTTTCTTCCTATCTCACAGTATCAATTATACATTTTGATTCTTATTTACACTTTTAGTTTTTCACACTAGAGAAACTATTCAGTATTTATACAAGTGTGTCCTATTTATTTCACTTAAGAGTATGTCCTCAATATGAATTTAGCTATAAATGTCTCTAGCTTCTCATTCTTAATGGCTGAATAGTACTCCATTAAAAAAAAAACACATCTTCTTTATCCAGTCTCTAGTTGATGGGCAATTGGGCTGTTTCCAAGTTTTAGCTATTACAAACTGTGCTGCTATAAAAATGGGTGTGCATATATCACTGTGGTATGATTCTTTTAATTCTTTTGGGAAGATACCCAGTAGAGGAATAGCTGAGTCAAATGGGACTTCTAAACCTAGTTGTTTGCTGTATCTCCATATTGATTTCCACAGTGTTGGACTCCCACCAACAAAGAAGAAGGGTTCCTTTCTCCCCACAACCCCACCAGCACTTGTTATTGGTTGATTTCATGATAACAGCCATTCTTTCTGGGGTGAGGTGGAATCTCAGCATTGTTTTCATCTGCATATCTCAAATGACCAGTGATGTTGAACATTTTTTCATATGTTTATTTGCTGCTTTTACTTCTTTGTCTGAGAAATGTCTGTTCATTTCAGATGCCCATTTTTGAATTGGGTCTTTATATTTGGAGGGCCTGATTTTTTAAAGTTCTTTATATACTCTAGATAGTAGACCTTTGTGGAACAGCTGGTAAAATTTTTTTCCCACATTGTAGGCTGTCTCTTAGCTCTGTTGGTGGTTTCTCTTGCAGTGCAGAAGCTTTTTAATAAGATGAGATCCCAGTTGTTGATTCTTTGTGCTAGTTCCCGTGCTACTGAGGATTTGTTCAAAAAGTCTTTTCCTATGCCAATGTCTTTGAGAGTTGTACCTAACTTGTCTTACAGTAAGTTTAGTGTTTCTGTTTTAATATTTAGATCTTTAATACGCTTTGATTTTAGTTTCATGCATGGTGAAAGATATGGGTCTAGTTTTAATCTTTGCCAAGTTGAAATCCAGTTTTTCCAACACCATTTATTAAAGAGGCTATCTTTCCACCAGTGAGGATGGTTGGCTCCTTTGTCAAAGATGAGGCAGCTGAATATGTCTGGAGTTGTTTCTGTAACTTCTAATCTATTCCACTGATCCTCAGGTCTGTTTCTTTGCCAGTACCATGCTGTTTTGATCACAGTGGCTTTGTAGTACAGTTTCAAGTTAGGAATTGTGATACCCCCTACCATGACCCTGTTGCCTAGAATTGCTTTTGCTATTCTAGGTCTCTTCTGGTTCCAGATGAACTTTTGGATTGTTCTCTCTAGTTCTGTGAAATATCCTGCTGGGATTTCAATTGGGATTGCACTGAATCTATATAGCAGTTTTAGAAGTATGGCTATTTTCACTATATTGGTTCTTCCTACTCAGGAATAAGGGATGTCTTTCCATTTTCTTATATCCTCTTTCATCTCCTTTTTCAGTGTGCTGTAGTTCTCATTGTACTGGTCTTTTTCTTCCTTCATTAGATTGATTCCTAAATATTTCATTTTTTTGGATACTATTGTGAAAGGGATTGTTTCCCTAATTTCTCTTTCAGTGAGTCTGTTATTTGTGTACAAAAAGGCTATTGATTTTTTTTTTTTTTTGGTACTGGGGATCGAACTTGGGTCCTTGCACTTGCACAGCAGATGGCGAAACCACTGAGCTAAATCCCCAGTCCTCCCTATTGATTTTTGAGTGTTGACCTTGTATCCAGCTACTCTACTGAATCTGTCAATTAAGTCTAGAAGTCTTTTGGCAGAATATTTTGGGTCTTCTATGTAGAGTATCATATCTTCAGCAAATAATGACAGTTTAACTTCTTCCTTTCCTATCTTTATTCCTTTCATTTCTTTCTCTTGTCTAATTGCTAATGTGGCTAATGTTTCCAAAACTATATTGAACAGGAGTGGTGATAGTGCACATCCTTGTCTTGTTCCTGATTTTAGTGTGAAGGTTTTCAGTTTTTGACCATTTAGTATGATGTTGGCTATTGGTTTTTCATAGATAGCCTTTATCAAGTTGAGATAAAGACCCTCTATTCCAATTTTCTGCAGGGTTTTTATCATGAATGGATGTTGAATTTTATTGAATGCTTTTTCTGCATCTATTGATATGATCATATGGTTTTTGTCCTTGACTCTGTTAATATAGTGTATTACATTTATTGATTTATGTATGTTGAACCATCCTTGCATCCCTGGGATAAATCCAACTTGGGTAGAGTGTATGATCTTTTTGATGACCTTCTGTATTCTGTTTGGCAGTATCTTATTGAGGATTTTTGCATCTATGTTCATTAGAGAGATTGGCCTATAGTTCTCTTTTTCGGTTGGGTCTTTCCCTGGTTAATACTTGCTTCCAGGAATGAACTTGGAAGTCTTGCTTCCCTTTCAATTTCATTGAAAAGTTTGAAGATTAGTAGCAATAGTTCTTCTCTAAATGTTTTGTAGAATTCAGCAGTGAAGCCATCAGGACCTGGGCTTTTCTTTGTTGGTGGATTTTTAATTACATTTTTAACTTCAGGGATTGTAATTGGGGTGTTTAGAATTTTTATATCTTCTTCGTTCAATTTTGGTGGACCCATCATTTCTGTCATGCCTTCAAAGGAGTACAGTGTAGAAGCTGGGCTCATTACTGATAGAAGTTCTGAGGCCATTGTGCATCAGATGGGAGGTCATCGTGTGCATCAGGTCTGAGAGACATGAAAAATCTCAGAGGAACTGAAAACTCAGAGGCCAGGGAAATCAGAAGTGGTAGAAAGAATGAGTTCTGTGAGCACTCAAATGGACAGCCTGATATTACAATCTCCAACTTCCATTTGACTTTTACAGAAATGTACAGGCTAAGTGCATTGTGGCATTATGAATTGGATCTTGGGCAGAAAATGGACAGTAGTGAAAAACCTGATGAAATAACCAATGCTAATTACTTAGTTTTGACAAATGTATCAAGGTTATATAAGGCCCGGATGTTGAAGGAAACCAGGTTATGGACATACAGGAACTGTGTTTATAACTTCTAATATAAATGTAAATGTATTCCAAAATTAAAAATTTATTTGAAATATAAAGGTCTATTTTGTTGTTAGCTTACGAATGTTTTCAATGAGTTGTTAATGATTGCTTCTAATTGTTTTGTTTGTTTTTATCAAAGAGTCTATGATTCTTAGATTGCACCTCTCTTCTCTACTTTTAATAGCCATCATACTCTCTCTTGTCTTAAGTTACTTTTCTCTCACTGCTGAGACAAAATACCGAAGACCCAAAGTTTAAGTAGGGAAGGTTTATTTAGTTCACAGTTTATAGTGGTTTCAGTCCATACCCAGCTGGCTCCAAGGCAGGGTAGCATGGCAGACATGCATCACAGAGAAGAAACAGCTCATGGTGGGCAGAATGTACCAAAGGAAGCAAGCAAGGGGCAAGATAAGCTTCTTTCTGTCTCTTACATTGTATCCAAACTACTGAGGGTAAGGCAGTGCCAAACCAATCACTCAACTGATTTAGTAATCATCCACCCTTAATTCTAGCACCTTTAATCCTAACATTGCACCATGAATCAATCACACGATCTAGATTCAGCCACCTCTGAAAAAGCCCCACCTATGACTGCATGAGTCTTTGGAGAAACATCTAGACACAAGCCATAACATCTCTTACTGTTTTCATCTCTTTTTTTTTTCTGAATTGTGGGAGACCTGCAATTTGTTCTCTGCTTTACTGGTATGATTTTCTTCAATGTCTCTTCTACTTATAAGTCCTCCAAGGCAGACATTATTTCTGCTCTTACATTTTTAGTTTCTCTTTTTTATTTATTTTTTATTTTTTTATTTTTTCTTAAATTCTTTTATTGGTACATTTTAGGTATACAACACAATTACATTTCTCATTGGGAACTTGTACCTTTACATGATGCACCTTGGTTCTTATTTTTTGCCCATTCCTAGCCCTCCCTGCACCCCCTCCACCCTTCCCTATTTACAAAGACTTTATTTCCATTTTTTCCATTTCTCATCATTTTTCCTTTCCCTTCTTTCCTTTCCCCTGCCCCTCCCACTACCCCTACCCCTTTGGACCTTTTCTTCCTATTTTGCACTATCGATTATTCATTCTAATCATTGGTACATTTTAGGTATACAATATAATGACATTCATCATTGGAAATTTGCAACTTTACATAATCTCTCTTGGTTCTTATTTTTCACCCTTGCCCAGCCCTCCCTTCAACCCCTCCATTTCTCCCTATCTTTATTTGCATCTGCTACACCTGTGTTTTAGTCACAGACTAACTTCTGTCACTTTACACTACTCTTTCACAGAGGCCATGTCTACTTACCTGCTGGCACACATCCACCTAGTGTGACTCGGCAGGACATGAGCAGGTGCTCTCCATAGCCCTTAATGGCTAATTCTTTACTAGCTGAGCTTGGTGGAGATAAAAACACACACAGTATGTGTAAATATGGAACTCATCCTGTCCCTGTAGCTACCTATGTCCTTGCTTATAGAGACTGCATATTGAGAATTTGGAATTTCTGATCAAAATCCCAGAAAATCTGTTCCTTTTGAGTAATGTGTAAATCACAAATAAAGAATGCAGTGTGTAATGCTGTAATAAGTCCTATCAACAATGGGATCTCTTTGTTAGACAGTACTTTATAGGAGATGAGAATGTGATTATACACCACCTGAAACTGAATTTTTACTATGTTCATGCTTCCTTTACTTAAGAAATGACATTCTTATTACTGGGCATATAATAGAGAAGGTATTTTACAGTGTTTGAGATATTATTCCATTGAAATCGAAGTGGAAAAGCCTATCTTTGTAAGTAGGAAACAAGATTCTCATCTGGGGAGCAAGTTCGTGTGTGTGTGAGTTCGTGTGTGTGTGTGTGTGTGTGTGTGTGTGTGTGTGTGTGCGTGTATCAACCACCAGGGCTGGTTCTTAGGGGTGAGAGAACAAGGCCATGACCCTCAGACCATAAGCTAGACAAAAGGGAGTACTGGAGGGAAATGAGTCATATTTCCTGAGAAGTCAAGGCTACCTAGGCTTTGGCGTAGTACAGATAACCTGGCCATTGTGAAGGAGAGGAGAAATGAAGGGCCCTGGATGTGAAACAACAACATGTGGGGCACAGGAGACACTCTTGGTTAAATAAAAGAAGTAAACATAAAATATCAATTTGAGAGCTAGGCATGGAAGTCCATGCCTATAATCCCAGCACTCAGGAAGCTGAGACAGGAGGATCAACACAAATCTGAGGTCAGCCTGGGCTACATAGTAAGATCCTATCTCGAAAAAACAAAACAAAACAAAACACCATCACTTTGAAAATATTTATGCCCTTTTTATTTGCTTTTTCTTAAGTGCTAGGGATTTGAACCAGGGCCTCAGGCATGCTAAACAAATGCTCTACCATTGAGCCCAGCCCCTGTCCTTATACCCTCTTTAGGTCAATTATTTAGTAAGGTTTCTTTGGGAAGTCAGACTGTCTCAAAGGGTATTTCCATTGCTGCAATGTAAGCCTTCAAAGACAGTGTGTGGCAAACCCAGCAGGTTAGAAGAGGAGACAACAGGAGCCAAGTGGGAGACTCCATCCCAAGGGAAAGAGAATTCAGGCGGGATGGAGGGGCACTCGCTCTCCAAGAGCTCTCTGCTCTACCCCAAGTGGGCTTTGCTTAGCTTTAGTGAAGGGCCAGTCCTGAGATGCTTCTTATGTGGACATGGCATTTTGGCCACAGTTCAGAGCTGCTCTCACCTCTTCCTTCCAGCCAACCAAGAAGACACAGTCCCAGGGGAATCGCTGAGATACCCAACAGTTGTGGGCCTTCCTGGCCTTTGTCTGATAAAGTATTTGCTTAATTAAGAGGAGCGTAATATATTCCAGAACCTGCTTTGTATTTGTAAAGCACTAACCCCATCACATGCATTCTGTTTTAGCAAAGTTGAATTTTCCTGTCTTATTTTGTATCCATGGATCTGATAGGACTCTACACCCTTGGGTAAAGGATTTTAGCTGAAGTTTGAGAAATCTTCACCTCCTAATAACTTTTAACTCCATATTTTTAATCCAACAGATTTTACTGCAGTTCAGGCTCAGGATTTTGTGCCTATCCTCTCCTCCCAGTAAATTCTCAAGAAGAATGTTCTTGGTGTGGTGGCCCATGCCCATAATCCCAGAACTGTGGGAGGCTGAGGCAGGAGAATCATAAGTTTGAGCCCAGGCTGGGCAACTTAGTGAGACCCTGTCTCTAGAAAAATAACAAGGGCTCAGGATATAGGTTAATATGAAAGCCCTGGGTTCAATTCCCAGTACTACAAAACAAACAAAACACCCATTGAGCAAGGCATGGTGGAGTGTGCCTGTAATCATAGCATTCAGGAGGCCAGGGTAGGAGGATTGCTGTGAATTTGAGGCCATTCTGGGCTACACAGTGAGTTCAAGGCCAGCCTGAGCTACACAGTGAGACCCTGTCTCAAACTGAAGAAAAAGAAGGAAGAGGAGGAAGAAGGAGGAGGAAGAGGAGGATTGCCAGTATTTTCTGAGTACTTGCTATTTACTAGACATTATTTTAAATGTTTTTTGTGTAACAATGAACTGGAGGAGGGAAAAGATTATAATGAAGAGAAAGACAGGTGGTAACTTTGGGAGTTAGATATACCTAACACCAAATCTCCATTCTGTCTCTTATACCAGCTATGTAAGTTTGCTCGAATTTCTTCATCATTTTATGTCTTGGTTTCCTTATTTGTGAAAGGGAGCTAATTGTTTTAGTGTCCAGGGTGACCTGTGAATAGTTGCAGAAGGAATACATGGAAAGAGCACCTGGCGCATAAGCAGAGTCCTGCCCTTCACCCCTTCCTGATAGAAGCACAGGTGTAGCGGAGCTTGCAGAGTTTGGCCCACAATGCTACAAAATGGAGTGGTTAGTTTTTCACCTTCCAATAAATTGTTTCATTAATTTTTTGGCAAACAGGGAAGAGAAAGGCTGGCAGCTTGCCAGGGCTAATGGAGTCATTTTGAAGACTCCATGGCTTGTTGATGAATGAAACTCTTACCCAGTATTAATCTTCAGGGCAGCATAATCCAAATTAGACACAATGAGAATCTTAGACCCAAGGATTGGGGATTTGATTCTAAAGCAGTGGTTCTCAGATGAGGTGGTGCATTAGATACACCTGGGAAGATCTGCAAAGAACATTCTGGTTGAATTGGCTTCATCCAGTCATCAGTGTCTTTATAACATGGACAGGCAGTGGGAAATGTGTCCTTTGAAGTTGGAGGTGTAGTGCTGCAAACACTACTTCCAGATGAGGAAGTTGGCTACTGAAGGAGCATCCTTTCCACTCTATGGCTGCTCCTCCCCAACTAGCTGTATCACTTTGTGTATCCACTTGTGTTTGCCTCAGTATGGCCACAGATAGTTCATGGCCATCACCAAACTTTCTCCAGGCTTCCTGCAGTGTCTAGAGTCAGGGGTACCAGGCTGGTACAGGGGTTGGGGAGGGTGGAGGGAGGAGGATGCCCTCCTAGTCCAAACACCCACCTAATGAGCATTGCCCAAGACAATTGGCTATTGGGATGTTTACCTTCTTCAGGAAAAACTCCTACCCAGCACACACACACCAGGCTGTGGTCCGTTTCAATGGTCCCCACAAGACCACAGGAGAGTCCCATGTTATATATCTGCAGGCATCATACTCAGTCTCTTCCAAGATTACCTCGAGCTCACACTCAGAAATAAGAACCACGTGCCGGGGATTTAGCTCAGTGGTTTTGCCGTTTGCTGCTCAAGCGCAAGGACTCGAGTTCAATCCCTGGTACCACAAAAAAAAAAAGAAAAAAAAGAAAAGAAATAAGAACCACAAGCAGTTTACTCTGGTCCCATTCAACAGTGTCTAAGGAGCAACAGTGGCAGGGTCATCTCCATGGAGGGGCTGCTACCTGGGGGACCTGGAGTGCCTATGGGAGTCATTCTGGCCAAACCAGGGTGATCCTTTGTAAGCCTTGTAAGCTTGTGCTACATTCAGCTGCCAAGCTGGGATGTTACAGGCTCACTTTAGATCCTAGTCTCTGGAGATCTGCTGAAAACTGAGCATCTGGCATGGGTTTTCACAGAAGACATCTTTTCTCCAGGGCATTACTATTTTATCATTTCATGCAGCATGCAGTCTATTTTAAAAATCATTTTCAAATGCTTTTATTATAAGATAACATAAGTTCTATGAAATATTCAAATGAGACAAAAGTGAATGCAGTATGTTTCCTTTCCTTCCCCTCACAAATATTACTCCCTGGAATTAACTGATTTGGTGTATACCCTCCCGTATCTTTTATTAAGAGATATATAATTTAATACTCACAGTTAAGGAGTACATACATTCTTCTGAATAAAACATTCTATAGTAATTTTCTACTCTCTCCCAGTATCATTTTAAACATTATACAATATTCCTATATTAGTAAGCCTTTTGTCTCTGTGACTAAATATCTGAGACAATTAATATTTATTTAATTATTTTCCTTAAGAGTAGGAAAAATTTATTGAGAGAAAAATAGCTTCTGTCTAAAAGAGATAGAAGGGAAACTGGAAAATGGGTTGCCCACCCACCCTGCTTTTCAAAGGCATTTTATTGAGCAAAGCCATGAGGTGAGGCAGGTTCAAGGTGGGACAAAACTATAAGACCCAGTGGAAAATTATACGGTGAGCACGAGGTGGGACAAAACCATGACCAACCAAGAAGATTACAAGTACAGTAACCCAGGAAATATTGATTAGATGGGGGATCAAATGGGAAAACAAATCATGTACAAGGAATTTCAGGAAAGGAAATGGGTCAGGGAGATTGATACCCACTTAGAACATGAATCACTGGCATTCATCACTAGAAGTAGTGCCTCTTTTCTTTTTATAATGCCAACCAGTGAATGTGCCTCAATTGTTTTTCTGTGCTGAGGGCCCAGTGTTGTCTAACTGTCTTATAATAATTTTTAAGATATCTGCAATATTCCCTGCTCTGAAGAAGTACCCCTAACTGCCCTGAGGGGCAAGGGGTGAAGACTGTTCTGGCTGCTTCCAGCTGATGAGGGTCATAGTTGTGACTGGCAGTCAGAGTTACTCTATAGAGGGTCTATCTAAGGACCCTTGATAGGCACCAGGCATTGTCATCTTGGGTAGGTGTATAGCTTTGAGTCTGGAGGAGATAAAGCCAAAGAAACAGTTAAGAATACAGGAGACAAATAATAAGATCAGTAGGATTGTTATGAATAGAGCCAACAAGCGTTTCCCCCAGGAGGAATTAGTAATAGCCTCCCACAAAGAGGATAAGGAGAAGGTCCAGGGAACTTTAGAATCTGACATCGAAGTCATATTCTATGAGAAAATTAATTTAAAGAGGGAAAAGTTTATTTTGGTTCAGTTTCAGAAGCTTATGTCCATGGTTGGCAGCTCCACTGCTTTAAGCCTGTAGCATGGCAGAAATATCATGGCGGAAGGGCATGGCAGTGGGAAACTGCTCACCTCATGGCAGTCAGGAAGGAGAGAGAGGTAGAGGAGGCAGGGGAGGGGAAGTAAGGAAGGGAGAAAAGGGAGAAAGAGGGAGATAGAGAAAGAGAAAAAGAAAGAGAACATGTGCTAGCTGACTTCCTTCTGCTTTTATTCCATCCAGGCTCCCCACCTATGGGATGGTGCCACCTCCATTTAGGGCAAGTCTTCCCCATTGGAGTGCTGTCCCACATGCCTGATTGTCGCTGGAAACACCCTCACAGATACATCCAGAAGTTTGCTTTACTAACTTCCTAGGAATTTCCCAATCTAATCAAGTCGACAATCAAGAGTAACCATCACAGTTTCAATAGGTAGATGATAACCAGCCATTTGCCAAGTGCCAATTAATTGGTCATTTCCAATTTTACACAATTAGAAATAATGCTATGATAAACATCCCGTGCACTTTTTTCACGTCAGATAATTTACTTTGGTTCAATTCTCATAAATAGAATTACTCAGTGAAAGAGTATGAAAAATCTAAAGAAGCAATTTACAACTTAATAGGGTGATAGGAAAATAAGAAAGATGCATAGCCAAACAACTTATTTAGTCAAATAAATTATATTTTATCTGTATTATTAAACATAATGAAGCCATGAAAATAATGTTATAGGAAAATGTTTAATAGCATGGAAAAGTTTATACACCAATTAAGTAATTTATAAAATGAATTATTAAAATTTTTATGAAATTTGTATAAAGGCATTTTTATAACCAAAACATATCTAAATAGAATTTGTATGTAAGTTCAAAGATCAAAAAATAGCCAAGACAAACCAAGCATGGTACCACATACTTGTAACCCCACTGACGGGGAGGCCGAGGCAGAAGGATAGAAAGTTTGAGTTCCACTAGGCAATTTGGTGAGACACTGCCTCAAAATTAAAAGTAAAGGGGCCGTGAATTTGGCTCAGTGGTTTCGCCACCTGCTGTGCAAGAGCGCAAGGACCTGAGTTCGATCCCTGGTACCAAAAAAAAAAAAAAAAAGTAAAAACAGTCTGGGGATGTGGCTCAGGGCAGAAGCCCTGCATTCAATACCCAGTGCCAAGAAAGAGAGAGAGAGAGAGAGAGAGAGAGAGAGAGCAAGCAAGCACGCATGTACACTAGCTTACCTTACCAAGAATCAAGATTTATTATAAAGCTTCAGCAATTAAGAAAGTAGAGCATCAGTTCAAGAATTAAAAAGAACAAACTGCATAACCTCATAAACCTCTCTGAAAAGTGCCACGATAGTAAATACTCTAGGCTATGTATGCAACAGTCTCTATTACGATCATTCAGCTCTGCGGTTGTAGCATGAAAACAGGCACCAGTAACATGTAAAAGAATGGTGTCTTAGTTACTTTTCTCATTGCTGAGATAAAATACCCGACACCTAAAGTTAAAAGAGGAAAGGTTTATTTTGGTTCACAGCTTGTAGGGGTTTCAGTCCTTAATTGGCTGGCTCCAAGGCAGAGTGGAATGGCAGAGGGGCATCACAGAGCAGAAGACGACCAGCAGCGATAAGCAACAGGCCACATGCAACAAAACATGACCACAGCTTTTTCTGCCCTTTACCCAGGCTACCCTTAGGGCAGTTGTACTCACACCCTTAATCCCAGCATGGCACCAGGAATCAGTTCCAGCATTACATCCCTGATCCCAGCATTACACAGCCTAGATTCAGCCACGTCCCAAAAGCCCCACCTATGAACACATGAGGCTCTGGGGGGACATCCAGACACAAGCCATCACAAATGGGCATGGCTGGGCTCTAACACAACTCACAAAAACAGGCAGGCAGCCTTAGTTTACCTATCATGGTAACAGAGCCTCCAGAAACAGACATAAACATCAATTGTGATAGAGATATATACGCAGATATGACTTGTGATACGGGTGGCACTGAAGAGCAATGAGGAATGGATTATTTTTGAAATAAAAGGTATAGGCCCAATTGGCCAGACCTATGGGAAAAAATTTGATCCCTGCCTCATACAATACATAAAATAACTTCCCCCTCAATTATGAATATACATGTGAAAAACCTAAAACTTCTATATAATCATACAGAAGAATATGTTCATAATTTTGAGGTAGAAAAGGATTTCTTAAATAAGACTCAAAAAGCACCAACCACAATAGAAAAGTATAACTCTCTGAATTGTATTAAAATTATAAACTCTTCTTAATCAAAAGTTAGTTTACAGTTTGAGATAAAATGTCACATAAAGCTGAAACGTGAGGCACATTTTTCTATTCAGAAAATATCTTAAATGGCTAGAAAAGAATTTTTGAAAGACAGAAAATCTAATAGTAAATTAGACAAGAGGCTCAGATACTTGACAAAAAAAAGAAATATTCAAATAATCAATAGGTATCTAAAAAGATGTTAAACTTTGTTATCCAAAAATTCAAATTTAAAACAACAAAATGTCAAGAGCAACTAATGATACTCTCAAACACTTCTGGGTATAAAATGGTACAAAGGAAAATCCACTAAAGCTCATCAAACATCATGACCCAACAAGTCCACTCCTAGGTTTAACTCAACAGAAATGTGTATGCATTTAGGCACAGCACAAATATATGCACAAGAATGTTCACACCCATACCACTTGTGATGGCTTTGTCTTAGTCTGTTTTCTGTGGCTGTAACAGGATACCTGAGACTGGGTAATTTATAAAGACAAGGGTTTATTTTGGCTCACAGTTCTGAAAGTCCAAGAGCATGGTACCACCATCTTCCTGGCTTGTCATGAGGGACTCAGAGGAGAAGGGTAAGAGTGTTCACCAGACTGAGGGCTTGCTTTGTAACTACCCACTCTTACGGTAACCAGTCTAGTACTGTGAGTACCCACTACTTCAAGAAAAGATTAATACTTCTTAACCCACTCCTCAATACATAGTTACCTAGTAAAGGCCCCAACCCCTTTCCACATTTATATTGTGAATCAAGCCTCAACATGAGCTTTGGTGGGGACAAACCATCTTCAAACAATAGCAAAGTTGCAAATTGGAACTCAAATGTCTCTACGTAGCAGAAGAGATAAATGAATGACTGTATATTTACATAATACATACTAACAATGTTATTCCAAAGAATGATTCTCCTTTACCCCCTAATATGGATAAATTCTACATGCATAATTGCATGAAAGAAGCCAGACTAATGACTGGGCAAAAGTAGCCCATGATGATAGAGGCTGTGATGTTGAGACAGGCATTTATAATTAGATGAGCATCAGAAGGTATTTGGGTTCCTGGTAACATTTCAGCTATTGTTCTGGAAAACAATCACTTAGATTATTTTATGATTAAGTTGCTGGGATTTACCTTTATGACAAGTGTGCTTTTTCTCTGTTATATTTTAATTTTAATCTAAAAGTTGATAAAATATATCTGAATAGAAACAATGAAGAAAATTGATGCTACTGAAAGTTGATAAACCAAGAAATTGAAGCAAAAGCATATTTTTGTCTAGAGCAGTGCTGTCATTAGAATTTTCTGTGATGACGGAAGTGTTCCAGATCTTCTCTGACCAATATGATGGCCTCTGGCTATAAGAGGTGGGAGCACTTCAGTGTACCTAAATCTTTCATTTTATTTAATTTTAATTAGAAAGTTACAAGCTGGTTAGAGGCCAGCATATTGGACAGGACAAAGCATGAGTGATGGAGGCCACCACCGTGGGAAAGAGAATCCGCTAAAGTATGTTTTCCTTGGGTAGTGGGAGAACATCAGGGGGGTGAGATGGGGTCATGAAATCCTGTGTGTAACTTTCTGTATGCATTACTGTATTCGCCAGTGTTTACTAGAGAGATAGATTTGATGCAAGATATACAAACATATAAGAATTTACAAAACTGTCTTACAATGGCTGACCGCAGAGTCCGGTGTGGAAAAATGCAAAAGGTCTGTCTGCGCACTGGAGATCCGAAAAATCCAGTTGAAGGCCTGGAGCTCACTGTAGTGTCCCATGAGAGTCCGTATCAGAGACCAAAGGGTCTGTGATGGAGGCTGAAGGGTCTGCTGGAAGCCAGGAGACAACACCCAAGGTGAAGGTGAAGACGGGAGCTCCTCCAAAGAAACAGAAGCCAGGCTTCCTTCTTCATTTCCCTTTTCTACCATTCAGGCTACAAGCCTATTGGTTGAGGTCACTCACACCCAGAGTGGGCCTTCTGTCTTTGGTAAATGCCTTCAACCACACCCAGAACTATGCTGATAGAGTTTAGTCGGTTGTTTCTTACTCAAATTGACACAATCAGTTAACTATCACAATTACTGAGAGATGAAAATTTAATTTTAAAAAGGAAAGAACACTTGGAGTATATACTTAAAAACTTTAACAATGGTTATCTTGTGGTGGTGGGACTTATGTTGATTTCTCCTTTCTTCCTTTATAAAACAATTATCCATATTTTCTAAAATGCTTAACACAGTAAAAGAATAAGTTAATAAATCAAAAGCTAAAACTAAATACTGACTGCAAATCAGAAAATTCTTTAGGGGCCTCTCTGAACTTTTACTATTAGGGAAATAATGTGTGTAATGAGAATTTATGGACGGTCATATTTTTCTTTGCAACATTTAATATCAAAACTTGCTGGCTAAGCAAAGGTTTCACACCAAGCATTCCAGACCACAGCTGCTTTCTTCCTCCTTAGAAGGTGCACAGATAGTTGAGTTTTGGCTGAGTCAACAGCACACCTTTGGGATGGTTTGTGCAGCTCTCCTGGGGACAACAGCCTCACTTTGCTGCTGAGCTGCCTTTGAGCTCAGTATCCTGGTCCAACCAGAATTGGATCTGGTGAACTTCACAGTAAGTTTGTGATGACGATGATTATTATTATGTGTGTATCCAACAACCTACACTGGACATTTCCCATCTGGGTATTCTGTAGGCCCTCAAACTCAACATGCTCAAGCAGCCTCATCTATTAGAAGTATAATCTCAGGTAGGGGACCCCTCTCCAAGCTGATAACCAAGCTGTTGGTCTGGAAGTCTACACTCACCTTCTGCTGCACTCCCTCCCTGCCAGGCCTCTGCACTCTAGGACCTTCCTGCTACGTGAACCTCTGCACTAGCACATGATGCTTCTTGACCAGAATGTCTCTCTCCCCTTTTTTCTCCTTGGTGAATCCTAACTAGCTCATCCTTCAAGACCCCTGTCAAATGTCCTCTCCCTTAGATGTTTCTACGTTAGAGAGATTCACCATAGTGCTGGAAGTCCAGAATCTTAGCTGAGCAAAGCTGCTCAACCTTCAGCACTTGCCCAAGGTCAGCCATGTGACCTGCCCTCCGGTCACAGCTGTTGTGCCAGGGATGGGCATATGACATAGGGAAGAGGCTCTGACCAAGGGCGGCTCATTCATAACCTATGTACAAAAATTAAACTGGGAAGTGGCAAATTTTATAGCATGTAAATTGTATGGCTCAGTAAAGCTGTTAAAAAAATAAGTCAGCTGTAAAATGCCCAGGCATTTGGTAGTGGATATCTGAAGTTGAAAGCCAGAAGGTAGATTCAGGCCCTGAAAGACCCTGCTGATCACACATAGACCAAAGTTTCTTTCTCTTCCTTCCTTCCTTTCTTCCTTTCTTTCTTTCTTTCTTCCTTTCTTTCTTTCTTTTCTTTCTTCCTTTCTCTCTCTCTCTCTCTCTCTCTCTCTCTCTCTCTCTCCCCCTCCCTCCATCCCTCCTTTCTTTCTTTCTTTCCTTTCTTTCTTTTTTTCTTTTCTTTTTTTTGAGTTTTCAGACAGGGACTTACTATGTCCAGGCCAGCCTTGAACTCACTATGTAGCCTAGCCTGGCTTCAAATTCACAATCCTCCTGCCTCAGCCTCCTGAGTGCTGGGATTTCAGAGACCAGAGTCCTGAAATGCTGAATCCATGATTAAGCAGAGGAACGCAGCCAGTAATGAGAAAAAACTCAGACAAGGAGAAAGAAGAGAGATACCAAGAGAGAGACCATCATACTCTGGGAGACCTGGAAAGGGAATGGTCCACAGAAATTCCTCACTTTCCAACAGTTTTCCATTCACAGTCTCAGTCTATGGCTTTTCCCGGTAGTAACACTTTCCCTTCCTGTTATGATGAAGCTTGTACCTCCACAAAGTGGAAGACAGCAACTCCCTGATTTCCCAAAGCAGAGTCCATCTCTCCCCACTGCGCCCTGTTGAAGTTGCAATCATTTGGGGGTGTGTCTACGGAGAGGGCATGGCTCTGGAGCTGGGGTGACCTGTGTTTTAACCTTAGCTCACCATTACGAACTCTAAAACCTTGGAGGTGGTCTCTTCTCTGAACCTTAGTTTTCACTTGTAAAACTGAATCACAACAGTGAGGATTTACTGAGAGAACAGATAAGACATCAGAACTGTGCTCGGGCCTTAATAGGTAGGTGCTTAGTAAATGTCAGCTTAAGCCCTTTCCACTTCCTCCTTCACTGGCCTGCAAATTGGTGGCAGACACCATGCGTTGCTCATTTGGGATACAACACTTGGCCTGACATATGAAAGTTATTCATTGAATAATCTTTTCTTTAACTCAGTAAGTAAATTCACACAATCCCGTGTTCCATCCCAGTGAAATTGCTAGATTTAACAAATAAAAATCCAAACGCCCAGTTAAATTTGAATTTCAGATAAACAGCAAACAATTTTTACAGTCTCCCCACTGCATGCTTACACTGAAATTTATTCCTTATTGACCTAATAGTCAAACTTAACTGAACTTGAATTTAGCTAGCATCTCCACATCCTGTTAACTTCTCATCAGTTTATAGGTTGAGTACCAGACATGTATTTCTACAAAACACACCTTTTCAGAATCAGAAAGAGTTAGGCAAGCGCCTTCTGAGATGTGTAACTGTCATCGGTGAGTCTGGGGACAATGAGTGCTTATTATTTGAGAGCTTCCCGGGCGTGGGGGCCACAGGAAATACCCTGTCCTGGAGAGTCCCCATTAGATAAATGCTTTGGCCTCCCGGGTGGCAGCCTGGATTATCTGTAACCAGGTGTGGACGCTGCAGCGTCACAAGGCATCACACCAAGGCCTCTCCCTTCCTGCTACCTGCGCTGTTTCCCAGAGGGAAACTGAGGCTCCAGGAGCTGACACAGCCTGCTCACACCTTGGTACTTGTCTGGCTGTCTTTTGTCTCACTTTCTGCTTGTCTCCCATTTTCTCTGCATTTCTGTACTACATGAGTTCTCTCTCTCTCTCTCTCTCTCTCTCTCTCTCATTCTCCCCATGCTTTTGAGTCTTCAGTCTTCATCCTCAGCCCAACCCTTCCACTCCTGTATTAGCTCCCATCATCACCTTGCTTCGCTCCCAAGCACCCAGTGCCACTGGCTCGGTTTTCATGGTTTGCTGAGGACCAAGAAAAGCAGCCCATCAGAATCAGTGTCTTCCTCTCCCAGACCTCCAGTGCCTGGATCACATTCACACCCAAGTCCCAGCCACACCAGGCAGCATGGTCCTGTGGCTCCCATGAAGCATCTGCCCTCGGGGCTGCGCCATCATTTTTGTGTGTGACCCTGAGGGAGCACATGGGGGGTGTGACAGCAGCAGAAGGGACAGTGATGCCCTCAGCCACCCTATGAGGTAGGCAGCATCATGATATCTATTTCATGAAGGAAGAAATAACGGCTCAGAGTGGGACCAAGGCCATGTCCTTTGTCACCAAAGTTCATGTGTTTTCCAATGCACAGTGTGTGACTTTCCAAAATGTGACCACCTTCTGGAACTCATGCCCTGGCAAGGGGGAAAGGTCACTGGCTGGAGGAAACGGGAAAGCTCCTGATAAGGATGCTCAGAAAGGCTCCTTCCAGATGTGCTGAAGGCCTGAGGGCTCTTCTCTCGTGAGGTACACCTGTGAACAAGCACCTCCCTGCATCAGGAAGGCGCCCTCGCCCTGACCCCCAAAGGCTGCCATCTTGTTCACTTGATTTTTTCCAACTTGGTAAATATTCAGAACAGGTGGGCCTGGGCTGGGGTTCTACTGCCTGCCTCGAAATTGCAAGGTCCCAAGTTTGATCCCTGGTACCAAAAAAAAAAAAAGCAAAACTTGCAACAGAACAGGTGGGGCTGAAGAAGGAACAAATGCCATCCAATTTGAACTTGAACTCTGCCTCACAGACCGATGCTTCAGTCAGTCCATGAGGAAAAACAATTATTACACTTCAGCTAGCACAGTTGCTGGCTGACAAAGCTGCAGAAGCACAATGGTTCATTGGCAAAGATGGGAGGATTGAAAAAAATCAATTCTGTTAAAAATAAACAAACTATAATTCCACCTTTCTGACTAGAGAATATTTCCAAGACAAGTGAACAAGGGCATGATATTTTAGATCCCAGAAATGATTCCAGAACCCTCTTCACAACATATTACCTAATACCAAGTGTCTTGGCCTGGCATTCGAGGCCCTGGGCAGGGTCCCTGTCAATCACTCCTCCTTCATTACCTGCCTCTTCCCAGTGAGCCCTGGCCCCAGCAGTGATGAGCCATTTCCTGTTCCGGTGAATACCTGCACCCTTTCCTGACTGTCCCTCAGGACTGAATGCAGCCATCACTGTTTCTCAGAGATACTCAGTCCTCAATGCATCATTCAATAGTGCAAGTATCAATTGATTAACAGAGTGTTCGGTTTTGTCACACTGGGGATCGAACTCAGGGCCTTTGCACTGAGCAACATCCTCAGCCCTTTTAATTTTTATTTTTTAAATTTTGAGACAGGGTCTCGCTAAGTCACTAAATTGCCTGGGCTGGGCTTGAACTTGCAATCCTCCTGCCTCTGCCTCCCAGAGTACTGGGATTATAAGTGTGTGCCATCATACCTGATAATTAAATGGTTTTTCTTCTCAAAACTAGCATTCATAGAACACTTATGGTGTGCAAACCATGATTCTAAGAGCTTTTATGTATCAGTCTTTAGAATATCCTCATGGAGTGGATAAAGCTTTCAATTCTGTTTTACAAAAAAGGAAATCAAACCGGGCGTGGTGGTGCATGCCTGTAATCCCAGCACTGCAGAGGCTGAGGCAGGAGGATTGCCACAAGTTCAAGGCTGGCCTGAGCTGCATAGTGAGACCCTGTCTGAAAAACAAAAAACAAACAACAACAACAAATACAAATAAGAAAATCAAGGCACTGAAAAGGGAGGCAAGTTGTTCAAGATCAAGAGCTCATAAGCCACAGAGCCAGTCCCAAGCAGTCTGGCTCCAGACTATGCGTGCTTAATGCTACCCTGAATGTTTCTGTCTCTTCTACAAAACATCGGATCCAGAGCCCACTGCACAGAATGAAGCCTATTGCACAAGCTACCGAATGAAACTTCTTTCTTGACTCCCAGTGGCACTGGGCAGCTGATGTACAGCATCTGCCTTCCTGATGTGGCTGTCACCACAAGCCCTTGGACACAAGCAGAGAAAAGCACAAGCCCAGTTCTGGGATGCATCAGATGCCTAGGCGGGCCCGGGTTGGCACAGATGCCTGGCTTTTTAGAAGAATGTCCACTTCCTCTGAAACAGGTAAACTGCTTCAGGGAATGACAGGTCACTTCTCTGTCTCTGAAGATAGAAACTGCTCCTTCAGCCTGGAGTGACTTAGTTGGAAAAAACTGATTTCACGCTTTGCTGAGTCTGATTGTCCTTAAACACCAGAGCGCATTATCTGCCCAGCAGCGCCGGCTGAGTTTGCAGGCTGCTGTGACCGAGGTGCGGGCCGCAGCTGGCCCTGTGGGGAGACATCTATGATCTGGAGCCTTTGAGGGTCCCCCAGGAGCTTCGGCAGAGCAGAGCCTCCCCGGAAGGCAGTGTTCCTGGCATCCCTAAAGCGACTTTCCTCACTCTTTGCCCATCCAGCCCGCCGTGCTTTCTGCACAGGCGCAGACCTGTCTTTGGGCCGCTTATCTCAAGGCCTTTGGCCCTCAGTGGTCCCACAGGCTCCCAGGCTCGGCATGCCTGGAAGGGAACTTTCCTCCTCATGCCTACTGTGCCCATCAGTGTCACCTTCAAGCAGCCATGGCTAAGCTCAGAGTCCCCTCCACTCCATCTCTCTGTTTCCTGCTCTGTCTCATGTCCCCTTAGTGTTGCCATCCCAACATTAGAAGGTGGCCCGAGCCCCTGGCTCCAGCCCCTGTGCCCAGCATGGCAGGGGACTGATCATTGAAGGAAAGGCCTCGCAGCCTGCAAGGGGATGACTAGGTCACAGCCGCCTTCCAGAGATCTGTCACAGCCCCTCCCCCTGGAGGGCGAGAGGGTGACCCTGGCCCAGCTGGAGTGGGGCCTGGCCGGGCAGCAGCACATGCGGTCCAGGGCAGTGAAGCAACAAGAGGAAATCAAACCCAGGCGGAGTGATGGTCAAGCCAGGGGCTGAGTGGGGCACAGGAATCCAGCTAAGGTCACAAAGAGGAAGCCCAGAAACTGGAGGGAGAAGGCAGGACACACGCCCAACCCGCCTGGGAAGGGAGGGCCTCCAACAAAGGAGCAGCTCCTTCTAATGAGTTCAGCATGTTAGAGAAAGAACTTATTTCTCAGCTTTCAGGGCACTTTGGAGGAACTCTTGGGGAAGTCAGCACGGCTCAGTAGACCCCTCAATGAGCTTGGATAAGTGGAGTAGTCCCAGGTCTGAGGGGATCAGGTAGGGATGTGAAGCGTCCTCAGAGTGAAATTGGTGAGGAGGATGGGAAGCTGGAAGCAGGGAGGGGGAGAGAAAGTACTGAAGTCTGAGAGCAGAGAGAAAACAAGGCCTAACGAGAGATTTCCCTGGCAGGGAATGACCCTCAGCTTATCCAAGGCTGATGGGTGAGACACATTACGGTCTCTGCTCTCTGATGTGGTATCTGAGATCTACCCGGCACCCCCAAACATTCAGGAAAGTCTTTTCTGTAGGAGGCCCTTTGTGTCAGCAGTAACCTAGGGAGATGAAGAAAACTGGGGGGACGTATGAAATGCAAGGAGGTGTTGGAGTAGGTCAGCTGGAGTTGGGAGCAAGGACACAGAGCAGGTGGGCACCTGGGGCTGCTGAGACAGCAGCCTTGGAGCCCTTCTTCCTGAAGTAGCAGAGGAGGGAGGTGCCCCATCCATGGGAGGGCCAGGGCTCCGGATAGCTGACTTCTGCATTAGCTTAGTGGCCCGAAATAGGGTTGCAGCAGAGAGAACTTTCGGGAAGTTAAGCCTGGAGGAGATTTTTTTTTAACTTCAGTAGCTGTGGCCACAGGAGGGCTGGAGAAGAAGCTGTTGCAGGCTCTGGACTAAACAGGCTGTAGGCAAGGTAGAGTAGAAAGAAGATTCCCAGAGACCCAGCCAGAGGACTGAGCCAGGTCGGTGAGGCTATGGACATAGCGGGCAGATGAGAAAAGGCATCTGGTGAGCTCAACTTAGCTCTGCTTCCTTATCCAGATGCCCAGGCACTCGAAAAGCCCAGGTGCTGGCAGAATTGCTGCTGGTGGAAGCCCAGGTAACCACGCCCCTCAGTGCCACCCCAGTTAGTGGCTGAGTTCTACAGGTTTTGCTCCCCAAAAGCTCTTTGTCCTCCTAAGGCTTCCTTCTTTGCCTGCCCCTTGGAGGCCTGTGGTCCCAGGCCTGGTGCTCTGTCCTCTGCTTGGGTTGGATCTCAGACTTCTCTCCAGGGGTCGGGCACATGCCAGTAGGTGCTTTATGAAAGCTTGTTAAGGGAATAGTTTCCAACTATGAGCCAAAGCCTTGCACTCCCTGCCCTAATCCACACAAACAGTTCCTGGCTTCTTATGAGGTTTTCTGTCCTCCAGAAAGCCTGTCCACCAGCTGGATGTGATGGTTCATGCCTGGAGTCCCAGCACTTGAGAGGCCGAGGCAGCAAGACCTCAAGTTTGGTCTGCATAGTGAGGCCTTATGTCAAAAAACCAAAACCTAAGTAAATAAATAAATAAATGTCCATGGCAGTTTCATGCTCATATTTAAGTGTAAAAGTCTAAATTGCCAAAGCGGCAGAATAGGGATGTGGTTCAACATGTTACCTCACTTCGAAGGACTATTGCCTTCTATGATACCTTTGTGTGGCTCTGGGCCTAGGAAGCCACTCTGCTCCATGGTGGGTGACACAGCTATATTTAAAGCTGTAATGTGTCCCTTCCAGAAGTTGCTTAGGAGAACTCCTCCCTTTTGCCTTCTCTTTCTCCACCTTCCTCTTCTCTTCTTCCCTCTCCTCTTCCTCCATCAGCTCGTCACTGACTAGTATTTTCTACAGTGCCGGGCACTGTAACAGGTCCTGTATAAAACTTCCTTCAACTAACCCTTATCACCCACATCTGAGATAGGAACCAGAACCCCCATTTTACATGAGTTAAGAGACTGGCTTGTTCAACGCTCCTGGGCTAGGGAGTGGTATTTTCTGGGCTGTGCCTCGTCTGGCTAGCCTTAACCTATTCCCTCCAGTCTCTACATAAATCCCTGCTAGCTGGCTGCCTCTACTGCCTCTCCCTTAATTCCTAAGATGTTAGATTGAGTTCCTTTTGTATTCCTTGTCTTGCTGATGGGAAGCCTCGATTGCTTTCTACCAGAAGATATATTTATTATGATTCTCAGTGAATCACACTTTGCTTCTATGTCTCCCTCCACTGCTGCACTATTAGCTAGGAGGAGGGGGCTGTGTCTGATTCATCTGTGTTACCTTCAGAGTAGGACACTGGAGACATTCACTGACATTTTTTAGTAAAGGGAAACACAGTACAGAGTATGGGGCTCACAGTGCAATAGTCACACAGTCGGGTCTCATTCTCCTCCATCACATCCATTTCTTTGATGTTGAACAAGTTTACCATTCTGACCCTCAGACCCCAGAATGAGGAACTAATAACACCCACTCAGTATAGTTTGAGGGTGGTGTAAGAAATGAACATAAAGAGATTAGCACATTGCCATGACAGCATAAGTGCTAAACAGATGTTGACTGTTATCTTACGGTAGTGGTAGGAGCAGTGGTGACTGTGATTTTCCTGTGTCTCATCTTTAAGACCATCCAACACAATAGGCCAGCCATGGTGGCACACACCTGTAATCCCAGCAGTTGGGAGGCTGAGGTAGGAGGATTGCCACAAGTTTGAGGCCAGCCCGGCCTACCTAGGAGTTCAAGGCCAACCTGCACTGCACAGCGAGACCCTGTCCCACAAAACCCCTCAAAAGGCCATCCAACACAGCTGCCCAAATGCCCTGGGCCTGGAAGTGCAATTCCTTTGGACCTTGCTAATTGTTTCTACCCTACTGTCACCCTGACCCCATCCACCAGTTTTGAATTCTAGTTTCTGTATCCAGCCTTCTGATTCCAATCTTGCTGCTACCCTTTGTGTGTAGATTTTCTGTTTGATTTCCTAGTGCTTGACTTGTGAATGTTCCATCACAGTTTTGGATAAGTCCTTTTGTTTCTTTCCAAAGCCCCGCAATGACCCTGCCATGGTTTCAACTAAGATCACCCAATTTACCATTCACTCTCCTCCCGCTGAGAAAAGGAATAAGGAATACAGGCAGGTGGCAGGGATGCAGAAAGGGCGGAGCAGGGAGTAAAGAGGAAGAAGGGCAGTAAGTTAGTGTGTCCTGGCTCTTCTCTGGACTTTTTATTTACCACTACCTGAACTTGTATTGCTACCTCTAACCTGATTTTTATCCACTTCATCATACATGTGGTCCCTGAAATAACAGTGATAATTAGTAAGTATTGGTTAAATGTTACATGACAGCTACAGTTCAAAGCATTTCACATACACTAATTCATTCAACCCTCACTTCCAGGATATGAAGTGAATAACAATGGTAGCCTCATCGTTATTCGTGATGAAAAAGCCAACATATACTTGTCCATGTGCTGAAGTGACTTACCCGAGGTCACATAGCGAGTAAAGTACAGAATCCCTCACCCAGGCTGAAGCCTCATTGCTGTCTCTGGGTCACCAGAAGATATCAGCAGCTTCTGAGGCAACCTGTTCAGGTTTGGCTACTTCCTACAATTACTAGATTTGGGTGAAGATCAATATTTGTACTAAGACATCACTCGAAGCCTCTGAACACATTTTCTCATTGAGGCCAGCCAAAATTTGGAGTCTCCAGGGGCTTGGTGACAGGCTTGGAAGGGCCCGCTGTGTTCTCATCCTTGCAGGTAGATGCAACAGCAGGCGAGGGCCTCTCATGCATCTCTGGGCTCCCTTATTCTCTTACCCAGGACATGCTGTCCCCAGCCCATGCTTTGAATGCATGGTGTTATTCTACTGATTTCTCTTGGTTGTAACGAGAATTTAATGAAATACTATTTGAGGAAATGTCACTTTAAATGCTAAGGCTCTTCAAATAAAATTCATCATCCTATCTCAGAAAAATTTCAATTACTTGAAGAATTTTTGATACCCTTGGCGGAGGTGAGTAGGAAAGAAAGCCATTCTCGTTTCTTGCTTGGCAGAGGCACAGTTATGCAGGCTCCTTTGTAAGGAGTCATCATGTATCTGAAATGGCCTTGTAGCTGAAATGCTGCTTTTCTTGCCCAGACTGTGGAGAAGGAGCTGCCTGGGGTCCCCCTCTGCCCCTCACCCACCTACTCGTGGCAGAGCCCTGTCTGGAGCCCGAGAGCTCCTTCCTTGACTTTGGTCTATAAACAAACCTGAAAGACTGGGTAGCCAGTATGGGTGTTTGTACAGAGCAGTTGAGGAAACATTCCCAGCCCAGGGGACACAGCTGGGGAGGTTGTCAGAACAATCCAGGCCCTTGGGAAAAGGCAAGGCTTAGCCCAGCAAACACGCCCCCGGCCTGGGCTTGACCTCCGGATGCCACGTGTCACCTTCGGTGGGAAAATAAATAGTCTCTTTGTCTGGAATGCGCACCCCTTCTCTTGTAAACACGAGAACCAGCCAGCGATTGTGTGGGAGGCAAAGCTGTCCCTGGAGCTGCCGCCCCAGCCCACGGCAGGTCAATACTGCCATTGTCTCCCTTGACAGGGATGCTTGTCACTCAACCTGCTAAGAGTGAGGCTCTGTGTTGCAGGATGGGCCAGACTCTGTGCACACAGTTCTTCGAAAGAGGAAGGGCAAAGGGGCACACAGTGATGAGGGGGATCCTGGAGCTGCTTTGCTTCTGTGAAGACTACAGACAGGTGGGGAATCCAGGCCGGGGGAGCAATGTGCTCAGCTCCCAGAGGCGCAGAGAGAGGGCAGAGTCTTGAGGTGGGGTGGGAGTAGAAGGCACTGAGGGAAGGCCACAGGCTTCCACACATAAACTGTACTTCTAAACCTCTAAGACTAATAGCAGAAAGAGCCACTTACATCTTCAAAGCTAAATTTAATTAACTGATAATGGCTACCAGGGCAATGGCTACTGGGTTCTGACGCCGAGTTCAAGCTTGGGAAGCAAGAAAGTGTGTACAATTAATTAGTGGCTCTGTTGTAAGGTTTGGTAGTGAAGGCCTGGGACTGGTCGAATGCACGCCCCTCTCCACCATCCCTGTCCTCACCCCCTTCCACATACGTCCTAATGGCTGTCAGGGTCTCACCTTCCCTGGACCCCTCTGAGGGAAGACTGCTGCCTACCTTCCTTCACCTCCTTCCATCAGTGAAAATGTATCCCATCGCTCAAGCCAGAAACCCAGATTCATCATGAACTTCTGTTTTCTCATTCCCTTCCAGATATAAGTAATTTCCAACCCTTCCAGTTCTTCTCAAGATCTTCTTAGGCACCCTCCTGCCTTCTCTGTATGCATGGCCTTTGACTTGACTCATCTTCACCGTCATGTATATAGTGTCCTCTTAACAGGACTGACTTTTACCTCTTCCCATTTGGTGGGATGTCCACCCATCACACTCATCACAAGGGTCATCCCAGGGAGGCTCATGTCAAGAATTAGAGGCTCCAAGAGCCTCAACACAGAGAGAAGGAGCTTGTTAAATGGTGAAAGGAGTGGTCGGAGACTCTGGGAAAATCGTAACTTCTTGGTCTCCCAGTGGCTAAGATTCAAGATAGGTCTCTAGCTTTCCCTGGTCCCTGAATATCCCTCCTCATTTCAACTTGTCTTTCTTACACACACACACACACACACACACACACACACACTCCTTGCTAACTCATCTCCTAAGTACCCTCTCCAGCATCCTTATTCAGAAGTGGAGTAACCAGTTCAAAGACTTTCTTTATTCTTTAAGCACTGAATTCTAGGAAAGTTCATTTTTTCTTTTTCTCCAATTGCCTCATTTTCTGTCCTGATCACTTTGCTCCTGTCCCTAGAGGAGTCAGTTACCTAGAGGAAAGCTCGAGATGGAATCTGGATGACTTCTACTGGCCAATGAGAAAGGAGAAAGCAGCCCGTGGGTCTCACATTTCTTTACTTGGAGAGCCGGCCCTCAGCAAGCCATCTGCCCTGGTCAGCAGAGAGCAGTTAGAATTTGTTCCAATCAGCTACAAGGGATGATTTATTCCCTGGAGCGATGGAATGGACTGCAGAGGCATGAAAGAGAAGCAACAGCATTTTATAATAAGCCTGCAGATGCCCTTTCCCAGGAAGAAAGAGAATTCAGTGACTAAGGCATTAAGCAGTCAGACTGTGAGTGGAGATGGGTCAAATGAAGGTAACCCTTGTGTAGGGCCAGGTTCCCAGCTTCCAGGGAAGGCTAGAGGTGACTAGAAAAGGACAAATAGAACAGCTTCTGGAGACAGACATGGGGGAGAGCCAGGGAGACCATGTACCATTTATAATTGCAAAATCCAAGGTGCTGACTTTTATTTTAGTTTGCAAACATGGCACATAATGTCTGTGTGTTGCACATGGCAGGAAAAGTGTCATTTACTTCCAGGGTTTTCAATAAACTTACTGTTTTGATCATTTAGTTCCAAAATCATCTCGAAAGAGGAAGAGAGACAGAAAATACAGACAACAAGAAAAGCCTAACAGTATGTACAGAGAGGTATAGAGAATAAGCAAAAATACTGAGATTCATTAGAAGGCCAAATGGTGCTTTCTCTAGGTAAACGGTGAGTGGATTTTTGAAACAATTAAAAATTAATATCTAAACTGCTGAAATACTTTTCCTTTTTTAAAAAAGAAAATTCTTTTAATATTCTTCAGGGAAGATATCCCCATCCCTTCAGACTGGCTTAGATAAACCAACTATGCAAACTCACTCCCTTCTGTACTTCCTCTCCCAAGTACTCTTCATAATTTTTAATCACACATTTGTAGGTTTCCTCATGTGTTTAATATCTAGTCCCCCATCAGACTGTAAAGAACCAGCTGGGCTTTTCCCCTGCTCTATCCCCAGAACCCGACACTTGTCTGAGACATAATCTAAACACGCAGGGATTGGTTGATGATGACTGTATGGTGGAAAGGGGGGAAGATTTGAACAAGATGGGTAGTGGAGTGAAACACTGTATTGGTCGACTTTCCAATTGTGGGAACAAAACAGCTGACATCCACAGCTTAAAGGAGGAGAGGTTTATTTGCCCCGTAGTTCCAGAGATTTCAGCCCATGGCCAGCTGGCTTCAAGGCAGGAACATTATGGCAGAGCAAAGCTGCTCACTTCATGGTAGCCAGGAAAAGAGTACCACTGAGAGATGTATTCCCAAGGCCACACCCACAGTAGCCTCCTCTTCCACCAGCGACCTTTGAACAGCACACTCAGCTTTGGATGTTAGTGGATTAATCTATCAATGAGTATCTAGCCTCCGTGATCCTGACCTCTCCAGAAGTCTTTTAATGTAGTTAAGGTGACAATTAAGATTAACTGGCAAAGGGCCAAGGATTTGGCTTAGTGGTTCTGCCACTTGCCTCGCAAGCGCAAAGACCTGAGTTCAATCCCTGGTACCAAAAAACAACAAAAAAAGATTAAGTGGCAAAAACTTGGTAGGCCCCATAGATTGAAGGTCCAAATAAGAATGAGGAATGATTACAGCCTAGGTTCTAGAATGTTGGTAGGTGATGGGAAGCACAGAATTGAGATTTAAGAGGAGTTATAGCTATTGGTAATGACAAGATCTGGATGAGGGTATCTTGTGAGAGTTGGAAACTGAGGTGGGGTGGAGAAATTCACCAGAGAAAATGAAGAGCTAAATATCCAAGGTCAGCTGTGGTTGCATCTTCTACATGGATACTGATATTAACAAAATGATTTCCCATGTCAGAGGTGGAGAACTAGGGCCTTCACTGAATGCTGAGACAAGGAGATCTGTGAATGTCAACAATAAGGAGAGGTAGCAGGCAGCATAGTATGATGACATATGTTTCTTCCATTTTTCCCAACAAATACTGACTGAGTGCATACTATATTTGAAGCCCAATGTATGCTGTGAATAATACAAATAAGAGTAAAATACTGTCCTCTTTCCAGGGAGGCTATAATTTCTTGCCTATAAATGTGAGCCATTTACAGATTAAAACATTATTGATGATCTCAGTCTGTGTCAATCATAATGCTAGGCCTTTCAGGATACAAAGACTCATGGACCTTGCCTTCAAGGAGTTTATGACACAGGGAAAGAGATAAACAACATAGAAAATTACATCTCCGGTGGATAAATGGGAATATTAAGATGTACACACTAATCTAGATTGAGGAAAGAGGATCAGAACAGATTCTTTGGAAATGCATCTGACTGATTTTCATTTTGATGGAAGAGTAGAAAGGAACAACGGGTGAGAGGCAGACTGCAGTTTGTTCCTGGCAGAGTGTAATGACAATGGCACACTTGGCAGAGCACAGTTATTCTTGGTGCGTGCAACACATGACAGTGGGAGGAAGGGTGACAGATTCTGAGACCTACAAGAAGAGAAGCTCTGTGCGATGTGATTAAGGGGAAATGTGGGGAGTGGCAGAGATGAAGCTGGAAAGGTAACTGGGTACTAGATTGTGCCCATTTCTATGACAAACAGGGACTTTGGACTTCATTCTATAGAACACTGGGGAGCCACCGAGCAGAGGAATGGCATGAAGCTGGATTATTAGCAAATGACAAAACAAAAAACTCAAACATGCCGGAGCAAAAACATGAATTTATTGATCATGTAACTAAAAAATGCAAGAGTAAAGCTGAATTCCATCAATTCTTGATAGAGAGGTTAAATTATTTTATCAGAACGGTTTTCCTTCTCTTGGTTCGGCTCTCCTAAAAGTTTTATTCTCTCATTGCTTGGGGTAGCAGCAGTTCTGAGCCTAAACCTATCTAGAGCTAAGTCCAATAGAAATCGAATTTTTCTATGCATCATTTCTCACTCAAGTCCCAGGACTCTCTCTGATTAGATGAGCTTGGTCACAAGTACTCTCTGAACCAATATGGCCAGGGGCTCAGTAGTAAGAGGCTCAGTGTGCCAAATGGCCAAGCTGGTCCTGTGCTTCACCCTCTAACAAAGAGTGTGCCTCATTCACACTCCACAGAAGGAGAAGGGAAACTGGTTTCTTCACATAGGGGCGCTGTCACCAGGAAAGGGTGAACGGAGATTGACCAGCTAAGAAGAACAAATACGTCCTCGAGTTTGAAGAAAGAACACTCTTGCTATAACGATGCAAAAACTGATCTTACGGGGTGGCTTGGAGGCTGGGATACTTGTTAATCACTTAGTACTAGTCGGATAAGAGGTAACGAGGACCTGAACTAAGGCACTGGAAACATGAGTAATCGTTGGGTGAAAGCAATACAGTTTGGATAATAGATAGGTATTGAAGGGAATTAAGGAGTCAAGAATGACTCCCAGGTTTGTAACAGTCAACTGGGTAGGTCTACTCAACAGAAACAGAGACTGTTGGAAAAGAGGCAATTTGGTGGTTGCAGTTAAAAAGTTCAGTTTGGACATCATAGGTTTGAAAGGCATGGGGCACTTTCAATTGGAGGTTTCCAGTAGACAGTGAGAGAGAAGAGCCTGGAACTCAGCAGAGGAGTCTGAACTAGGAATATGAGCCTCGGTGTCTTCAGGTCATAGAAGAAGCCTGAATCCTCGGAGCAGGGAGGATCAGATAAACAGGAAATGTATGTAAGTAAGAAGGAAAAGGAGTCCAGGAAGGAGTCCCAGACGGGCTAAAACTTAGGGGACAGGTCAGAAAAATGAACTAGCAAGCATGACTTGGAAGAAACTACCAGAGATATATGTTGTTACCCAAGCTGGAGAATCTTCACACAGCGCAAAAGCAGGCAGCAGTGCATGGAAGCAACTGTCCAGAGGACAGAGGAAGCCTACCTTCCTCCTCACCCCCTTAGGAGAATGAGTCACACTCAGGGGAGCAAAGCCAGGCCACACCTCCAGGGAGAAGAAGCATCGAGTTAACATGGCACAGGGAATAGTAAGGGTGCTGAGGAGGAAGTAAGGTTTGCTCATTCTAGAGTGTGCAGTTCTAGGAGGCAGAGGAGGAGGAAGGTTTCGAGCAGAAAAGGAGAGCATGGGGAGATGAGGCCATAGAAGGGGATCGGGGACTGCAGGGAACTTGGGGTTCAATCAGGGTGGAGAGGGGTGTGGCGTAGTGGGGATAGGGGGTGCCTAGGTTCTAAATACAATGCTGCCACGTGTTGTTTCAGGGCTGGTATCGACTGGAGACATCTAAATCAACCTGACAAGCACCCTGGCGGCTTTGTATTGTGCCTAACACACAATGCAGTTCCTCACTCTAGCCTGCAAGACAAACCTGGTCTGCCTCCCGACCAGCTGTCCTAGTCCATTCCCAGGCTCTCCTGCCTCCATTCCACATAACAGCACACGAATGTTCCTTCTGGACCTGCAAAACCCCAAGCTTGCTCCCAACTCAGGGCTTTTGCCTACTGGTCCTTCTGTCTGCAGTTGCCTTTCCTTCCATATCTGGCTTCTTCAGTTCAAATAATTTTCTGTTCACACATGTCCTCCTCAGAGAGGTCCCTCTCCTGCCTCCACAAGTCCTTTTCTCCCTTTCTCCTCCCAGGCTTCCTTTGCAGAGTTTGATATTCTCCGGGATGCTCTCATTTACTTCTTATTCCTTTCCATGGAGTGGAGGACCTAGGGGGAATTCTTCCCATTTTTCTTTGTTCACTGTTATCTCCAGCATTCAGAATGGGCTCTGGCACAAAGTAGGTGCTTCATAAATACCAACTAATAGGCTGAATAAATGAATATTTACAGTTGCACTCATCTACCTCAGTAGGCTCTGGTAGAGATGTGGGTAGATTTCTTTGAAATTTTAGCAAGAGACAGGTTGACCTCTTTATATGAGAAGGCACTCAAGATATTTTCTCTAATTTGTTATTCTGATTATATAACATTCCCAAAATACTAAACTTGGCTTATGACAGAAAGTATGTTAAAAAGGTAGTTTTCCAAACCACAAATCTACTTAAAACATGGCAAATAATGGTCCTCTTATAAATAGGTTTCCATAGAAGCTATTGCACAAAAACAAAATGCCACCTGTTCTTACCTAAAATATTTTTGGAGATTTAATTTTAAATGGGAATTTTAGAGTGCCACATTCTTAGGCATTATTGAGGTCAATGAGATGACTCAGCACTTGGGAAAGACTGTGAGAGTCCATAGCCTGATATGATGGTTGTAAAGCTAGATTTCTGAAAATGGAACTTTAGGGGAGTACATGGGGATGAGAGCTCCTTTCTACAAAATTGAGAATGTGGGAAGAGCAAGAGCCACGAACCAGAAGAGGACATTAACATTTTCCAAATTGGGTTCCAAAGAAGGCTAGATAGAGTCCCTCAGCTAGAACAACAAGCAACAAAAGATGGGTGGATGTGGGAGAGGGTGGCATTCTGTCAAAAGAAATCTGGTCATGTAGATATTAAATTAACTTACAGGCTTCTTGACTGCAGGATTTCCATCTTTACAAATTTCCATTTGATATGTGCCTGAGCAGGAGGTGAGCTACTGCAGACATTCTTTTCGTCTGAACAGTTCCCTAAGAATCAGCTACTAATATGAGTCATGGTGCCCATGGTCTTGGCTTTGAGTGTTGGGACCTCAGGGCTGAGACTTGGGCCAGGGAAGTTATGAAAGATGAGTTGATACTCAGACAAGAGGTAAAGTGAATAGCAAAGACACAGCTTTGATGATCTGTCACCTCGAAGGGTATAGGCTGCAATACTTGAGGCAGAGGCAAGAAGAGTTGGGATTTAGGCAGAATCCAAGTTAACTAAACTGGCCCACCTGACAAAGGCTCTCCAGCGGCCTTCTGCTCCCTTTAATTCATTCGGCTAGAAGCCAACTCTGACACAAGCATTTCCTTATCTGTAGTACGGAGTCTTTTTTTTTTTTTTTGCATTCTATTTGGCTTGAATCCTATTATCACTTCTCTTTTGATTAGCATAAATTTGAGGTGAAAAGATCCTTTCCCTTTCATGCAGCTCTAGAGTCAAAGTTTTCAGAGAGGCAGGTTGAGGTACCAGCTTGGTATTGTAAAATGTAACTTGTAAGTTAAAATACACAAAGAATATGTGTTGTATTTTGTTACTGAAGGATTTCCTTTAAAAAAATCTTTTAAAGGGTCCATTTTTTGGGTATTGATTGCAGTAGTGATGGGCTGGAAGCACCTCAATGTACAAGTCACAGCAGCTCCGGAGAGAGGTGCTGGGGTGGATTACTTAGCACACTGGGACTTTATATCAGATAGCACACTGGCCATCTGATAGCCCCTCTTTGAGATTCAACAAAACCAGATGGTGGTCTCAGAATGTGGATCTCATGGCCTCCCAATAAACTATGGGGAAGAAAATAAGACAACTCTATAATGCAAAATAGAATATAAATTTCATAAGAGATGATCAAAAGTAAAGTGGACCCTTGACTTACGAACTCAATTTGTTTTTGAGGCCTGGTTGTAACTTAAATTGGTCAACTGAAGGCTCAGGCTCCTCTACACAGCCTTCATAGTCTCCTTCCTGTATCCAGGCAGATCTCAATGTCCCTAGAGAGATATTGGCCCAGGATTTCTCAATTAAGCCCACACAGAAAAGGATGTTATAATGTTCCTTCCTGAACTCTTTAAGAGTTAAATCTGTATCTGAGACCATCTGGAAGCAAAAGCAGCCAGCATTTGGGTCATAACTCAAGACTTTGTTCATAAGTTAAAACTAAAATTTGGGTCATAATCCAAGTTGTTCGTATGTCAGCCCGGTTGTAACTCTCAGGTCCACTGTATATGTGGCTACAAAGAAGAAATAAGTAACAGATGATTGGGGAAGTGTGCAATTGGGAAAGACTCCAAGGGCTTGAAGAATGGAATTCATACCCCTGAGGTCAAAGAGAGGTGTAGGGAAGAGGCAGTGGATCAGAAAGTTTCTGTTTGGGGCATCGAGTGGGCTGAACTGATCAAGACAGATCAGGGCAGATGGGCAACAGAGTACAGAATGTGTGTAATGATATGGTTCTAACGGGAGGAGGCCCCAGGTTCCCATTCTTTGTTTGATTGCAGAGGGTGACAATCACAACGGAAGACTTCTTTGATCTTAGGGATTTTAGAATCAGTCAAATCTGTGTTTGAACTCTCACTATGTGATTTCATGCAAATTACATAGTGCCTCAATACTCATTTCTCCAGCTACAGTGTAAGCATAATAATAATACTTTTCAGGAGCATTGTAAAAAGTATATAAAATTGGTGGTTAAAAGATGTCTTAGTCCATTCGTGCTGCTGTAACAGAATAACTGAGTAATTTATAAAGAATAGAAATTTACTTCTCACAGTTCTGGAGGCTGGAAGGTCTAAGAGCAAGGCACATTTGGTTCGGTGATGACATTCTTGTTTTGCCCTCATGTGCGCAAGGTGGAAGGGCAAGGAACGCAAGGCTTTATAAAGCTGTTAACAAGGGGTGAGCTCCTGCTGTCTGATCGGCTCTCAAAGACCCCACCTCCCAATGCCATCACACTGGCCACACTTGAAGCTTGGAAGGGACCTTTTCAAAGCATAGCGGAAAGTGTTGGCCCACTGCCTGGCACAAAGTCGGTGCACAATAATTCCCCACTACTCTAGAATGAAGGACACGGTAGAGTGGCTTGTAGAAATTAGATATAAATTTTTAAAAGATTTTTTCCAAAATTAGATTTTAAGATCCTGCTGTGTCTTAAAGATAAATGCATGTATTAAACACCTCCTGCTGGCATCCTCCACAAATACCCAGAGAAATGGTTTTTTATGGTATATTATTTAAGCTTGTAGCCTGAGTACCAGGACAAATGCTTTCTGGTACACCTGGTTTAAATCTCTCTACTCTTTACTGGTTACTAGAAGCAAACTAATTTTTATTAATTCAGACTATAGTTTAGGCCACATACAAAATACAGACAAGTTTTATATATATATATATATGTCTCAAAAATTGTATTATCCTAAAGGTAACAAAGGTGATAAAAGTCAAAGGCACTATTTGTGAAAAAGTCAATGTATCTTGTGATGGTAAACATAAGCAGCTAATGGCCAAAAATAATTCAAAAAAAGAATTGAAGTCATTGTTTGGAAAAAGCTTGTCCTAAAAGACCACTTGTATTACTGAAAAACTTAGAGTACACGATAATGATGAATAATAATCAAAACATGTTCACCTTTTAATGTAGTGTTTGTTTTTCCTGAGCTACATGTACATCAATGGTGTTTTATAATGGAAGTTGTCTGAGAATTTAGGAATTCTGATATTTTCTGGTTTAGGTCCAGATCCCACTCCTGCCTTGTCACATTCACTGACCCCATGCTGATCAACACCCCTTCATGTGACACAAGTTACACTTCCGTACCAGAATCTCTACTTCACTCTCTGCAGTTGCTCCAAGTTCTGTTTTCAATGAGTAGAGCAGAGAGGACTAGTAAGGTGAAGTCCCCATGGCAGGACAGAAAGGTTGTGTTGAAGACTTAACATGGTTCTTCCAGTTTGACACAATCCCCAGCACTCTCTGTGGTCTGACACCTTACCCATCATTCTTATTTCAGGTACGCGCTTGCCCTCTGTAGGCATGTGACTGTGAGACCTTGCTCTGTGGGCCTGCCAACGCCCCTCTCCTTGATGGCTCCCTGACTCCCATTCTTTGCTTGGATAGTTTATTTCGGACACTGGCCTTAGGATGCCCATCCCTGATTGCCTCCTCCTGAATCAGCTCCTGACCTCCAGCCCTCCTGGCTCAGTCCTGCCCAGTTTCTCCATATTTGACTACCTGACCTGGGAGGTCACCGGAAGTCAGCCTGCTGATGCAGCCCCAGATTTCCTGGTTGAGCACAAAATATCAGGGTAGAAAGGACAGGTACTCAGCTCTCTCTAACCCATGCACTTTTTTTTTTTTTTTACCTTGTCTTAAGGATAAGAGTCAGCTAGACTCTTGTCATACATGAGGCTTCCTTGATTCTAAATGAAACATTGCAGAAAAGACAGTTTTTCTATTTCCTTGCTTCATAATTAAAGTATCCTTTTGCTAATAGTAAATCTATGGGAACCAAGTAACTAATCAAAGCAACATTGTTGCTGAGGTGGGGTAGAAGTCCTGGCTCTTTCATTTATTTTACTCTCACCTCGTTAAACTTTTAAGAAGTAAGCCAGAAGCAAGGAAAGAAGGGAGGAAAGGGAGAAAGCAGATGTTCAGTCCTCACCCTTGCCCCCTGAGCTCTTCCTCTGTGACCCCTAGAGATCAATCACAGATAAAATTCAGGTGTAAAAATAAAGGTCATAGCCCCTGCACCCCCTCCTCTCCCCCTTCATGGGGCAGGGCCAGCTGCCGGACTTGGGCCTGGTGAGGCCTCTTTCGTGGGAGATCCTCTGGGCTCTAGAGAACCCAGGAGGTCAACCAAGGTCCCAAGAAGCGAGGAGCTGGCTGCTTGAACTCAAAGCAACCCCAGGCTTTAATGGGAGGGAGGGGTCGGAATGGACCTTGCCGTTTGTCACACGGAGGTTAAAAAAGCAGGGTGGCAGTGGGGTTGGTTTTAAGGCTGATTCCAAATTAGAAATAGAGTGAAGATTTGTGTCTGTGTCCCCTGTTTTGGACTCCCCAGCTAGCTAATAGGGTGAAAAGGAGACTACAAGAGAGTAAATGCTAATGATTCCAGTTCCTAGATGTGTATTGATTGATTAATGGGCTGATCCTCTGGTGACCCATTCAGTCCCTAAAAGACAACCCAGGAGGCTTTATCTGTGATGCTCTTTCAAAAATTGTTTTAATCATGAACCACGATAAAGCCCATAATGCTCACTGGATATCCATGACTAGATAGAATTGGCCATCTTTAAAGAAGTGAAGACAAAGAAAAAGAAATCTTTGCTCCTTTGATTTGTGAGCCCTAGTGTGTGCCGATGCTTCTCTTCAAAGACTATTTTCTCCGTTTCATGTCTGTCGCTTTGTTTTCTGGTACCTGCTTAGAAGTAACCTTGTCTTTCTGGTACTTAGTTATACCACATAAGTCCTTTTGCTTTTTCTCAGGAACCACAGGACTCCGCTGTGACAACCTTCTCGAGAGCCCAGGCTCTGGGGGCACAGCCAGGCACTGCCACCTAGTCTGGCTTAGTGTGGGGAGAAAAACTTAATGAGCTTTCTCCTGTAGAGGAGTCGCATGGAATTTGTAAAATAGGATTTAATTGGGGCTGCACAAACTCCACTTTAAAATTCCTCACACATCTGCCTCAGCTCATGGGTGACAGCAGTCTGCATTTGCTCTGATTTGCAACCAAATCCTAGAGATGCAGCCCGGGGTCCCAGAAAGAGTGCAGCGATGGAGACCCCCACAGCTGTTCAGGTTAAGGGCTGTACACTGCTCACCAGCTGCCTGCTACACTGATGCAACCTTAGAAAATAGTGCTACCATTGCAGGTAGACGGAGGAAGCAAAATCAGACACCAGCTGCTGGAGGTCCTGAGAGCTTAGTGGGAAAGCCTGCTTGACCCGAAGGTTTACCATCTGCAAAAGCCACAGATGCTGTTGCTCTTAGGTGAGGGTGAGGGAGGTTCCCTTTGGGGTAAGCCTAATAATAGCAGTGGAGCTCGGAGGCTTATTTCAATACGAATCTCTGAAACAGGGGAAGACAGGAAAGAGGAAAGTTGGTTGGGGTTACTTGGATGACAGGATCTTTCTCTCTCCACTTACGGAAATGGAAGGCATAACCAGAATCAGGATGGCAGATAGTTTGGGTTCCACGTGCCAATCTACCCCATTGCTAGTGGCTGCCCGGGAGACTGCACTCAGTTCTCTGTCTAGGCTCTGGGGAGGAACGCCTGCAGGCATTGATTAATGATTATGTATCATGATCTGGATTAGACACCAAGTTCACCTGCATCCTACAGATGCTGACTTAGGACACATTAGGGGGTGGCCAATGGGGACCTTACAATGAGTTGCCTTGGGGACCTTACAAATATCATGATGCATAAGATTCTTCATGCTGTAATCTGTAACATTCTCCCCGCCATGCTCCTAGCAGCTTCTCCAGCACTGTGTTCCATCCAACCCCCATCTCCCACTTTACACCCTGGTCATGGGCAGGTAGAAAATCCACGGCAGAAACCCTTGAAGCTTTGCACCTTCAGGGACCAGGGCAGTTGCTACAGCACACATTGGAGAGCCGGAGGCCAGGTGCTTAGAACTGCAGAGCCCCGGGGAGGGCAGCACCAAGGGCAGGAGTAGGTAGTAGCCTGGGCAGTAATATACCAGGAGCCGTGAGCAGGTTCCAGGTCAGAAAGAACATCCAGAGAGAAAGGTCACTGGGCAATGGTGAGATGAGACCCAGCTCTGTCATTGTAGAAAAGCCACGAGACAGGAAGAAGGGGCAAAACTAAGCTTCCTTGGTGAAGGAAGAACTCAGGTATTTCTCTGAGCAGTGCACTGATAGAGGAGTACGGAATACACAGACATGCAATGCAGAGAAGGCCTGAAGGCTCCAACCTTAGCCCTCCCTGCCTGTGCAAGCTGGGACCCTGCAGTCCACGTATGAGCCCTGTAAACCACAGATTCATGTGATTTTCAGTTTCCTTGTCTGTAAAGTGGGAGCGATAATATGGATACCACAGAATAACTGTCTTATTCCCTGAACATTTTTACATGGCTGCTAAGTGCCAACCACTGAGATAGTTGCCTGATGAGCAAAGCAAATATTTTACCCTTGAGGGTCTCACTAGTCCAGCAATGTAGACACAAAAACAGACAGCAAAGAGCGACTGCTTTTCTTCCCTTTCTCTCCCTCCCTCCCTCTCTCCTATTGAGGATTGCACCAGGGAGTTTTTGCACTGAGTCAGATAGTTACATTCCAGCCATCTTTCAAAAAAAATTTTTTTTATCTTGAGACAGGGTCTTACTAAGTCATTAAATTATTCAGGCTGGGCTTGAACTTGCGATCCTCCTGCTTCAGCCTCCCAGAAATCTGGGATTACAGGCATGTGCCACCACATCCAGGGCATTTCTCATTTCGAGTGTATATTTTATGACACCCACTTTCACATGGATAAAGATTGGAAAGGAGACTAGCACAGAGCCTGGACCACAGTAAGCATTTAAGAAATAGGGGACAAGTCTGGATCAGACAAGCGCAACTTTCAGGAGGCCTGGAAGTTGGCTGGGAGGGAGGAGAAAGGAAAGGCCACTTCAGCCCAAGCTCCCTGAGGGCAAAGGCTTTTGGAGGCCCTGTGGTCTGGGAGGCACAACCACAATCACAGCTCCCACCCCAGCTATTTCTGCTTGTTCCCAGCAGCTCAGGTCCCTGGGGCTATCCCTGGGTTTTTTGTGGGTTTATTCACAAAAAGAGCTGGAGAGATCTTAGCCCCTGCCCTCACATTTGCACTATGTACCTGCTTTGCTCTTTCCTCTTGGGACAATATTATCCAGGTAGGTTCTTGCTAGTGTAGTCTCAGGTGTGGCTCCCGATATGAAATGACTCCTGAGCTGAACCTAACAATGGCAGGTCCCTCTTCTAACCCCTGTTCTGCTACTGTCATTACTGACCCAAGAGAACCAAAAGACAAGGAAACAGCAGGGACACTGTTCAAATTAACAGCGCAGCAATTCGGGCAAGACAAATAATTCAACCATTTTGCTGGCCGAAAGAACAATGTAGTGTCTCTAATGCCGAGTGAAGGCATATGAAACAACTTTGTCAATAGGTGGATGATCAAATTGTTCTGAATAATCTAATCCAGTGTTTTCCTGCTTCTTCTTCGTGCTAATTTATTCTGACATGGCTTTTCAATAATGAAAATCTGTTCCTGCAGAATCCATTTCATCGAGATTTTCCATATTAAAATGGAGATGGAAGTGTGGAGAATTAGATTACTTGTCCTCATTCCAGCACTTGGCATTCCTGGGGAGGGGCTTCTGTCTCACAGCGGGTGACCAGATGGCATTAATTTGAGAGGACCGAGTGTACCTTCCTTAGTTGACCAGGCGATTGTTTTTATAGTGCCGTTTCCATCTAATCAAAGTTTCTTGCCTGCACGGACTTCATTTACTCCTTTCCTTGTGAAATTTGTTAATTTGCAAAGCATTTTCAGCCCTAATCATTACCACCAGGGTGAATAACTAATGTAAACATGGGCTTCAGTGATGAGAACATGTGTTGTTGTCTCGTTCTGGAGAAATACTTTCGGGGACACCAAAACTTAAGCATCAGAAACAAAAAGATAGATGGATAAACACTCATTCAGGTAGCATCTACTGGGCACAGGCCTCCTGCTAGAGGCTGCAGTTACCACAATGAAGAATTTTCAGCGACTGGGAACCAAGGCCTAGTGTGGGAATTCTCAAACTGCAGTGTGCATGAGAACCAGATGGAGGAACGTGTTAGAAGTGTGGGTTTCTGAGATCTCCTCTCAGAGATTCTGAATCAGTTGTCGCTCCAGGGATGTTAGTTGTGAAAGGAAAATGTCTATGGTACATTTTGGGTAAATTCCCTACAATAGTCTTAGCTTGGTATCAACCACCTTTCCTGAGAATACCTTCTTCCCCAACCTTCCTGGGAATATCTTAAATATGGGACAGTCACTCTTTCCAAAAGTTATGTATACAATGTTTAATCCGCATCAAAGAATATTAGGTTAGTTACTGTTATAGAGTAAGCATTTCAGTAACCCTGAAGTTATTGATCTTACTAATTTCACTTACTGCAACATTAGTTTTCACCAATTCTGTAGAACGACTTTCAACTTTCAAGAATGGTTGTACTAATTTACTGCTTCTGGGATCTGCTTCTAAGTAATAAAAATAATAACGATAGCACTGATGATATAAGACATATCTACCGACAACCTGATGAGGAGCCAGTAAGCACTCTGCACGTTCTGTCACGTTTGATTCTCACAGCCACTCTAGGTGGGACACACGACTGCTCCCCCTCGTCATGTAGACGAGCTGTGGCACCCTTGGCTGAGGAGGCCCTGGCACTAAGGAGGACCACGTTGCCTTAGGATAAAGCCAGCACACTGTGGGACAAAACCTAGACAGAGAGAGGAAAATGGCAACATGACAATGACATCGTAGGAGCTCTGTTCTCAAACACTTAACCAATGTGCCCAGGATTTCCTAAGTACTTGCTAAAATAATTTTCACCTTTCTATTATAAGCTGCGTCTTTATTCCTTGCAATCAAAATCAAACATTTGATCTGGTGCTCAGCACTCTCCTCCTCCCTTTGCTAAGTACTAGTGAGTTTTAAAGTCGGGGGACTTCTCCCCCTTACTACCTACAGAAGCCAACTCAAATGCTGCTCCCTCTACTGCTGACTGGAGTAAACTCCCTTGGTTATTAAAGAATTAAAAGAGATAAATAAGGGAAAGCAGGTGGAGAGGCAGATAACAAATGCATAGAAAAGTGCATGAGCTATGGAGTTAGATGAGTCTGGATCGCTTAACTTTTCTGCAGGTGTAAAATGGAAATAACGTTACCTACCTCACAGGCCAGAGGGAGGATTGGATGAAATAATGTATGAGAAAGTGCTGATCACAGGGCTTAAAAATAGTAAAGTTCTCAATTTAATTGGTCTTCCTCGCTTCCCCTTGATTAAGATTCATGGGAGAGAGGACTGAAGTTGGGGAATTCAGGTTAAACAGCTTTATTCTGTTTTCTCATTTCAGTCATTTATCTGACACATTATTGCCACAGATGTGAACAAAAGCATGGTCCCTAACCCAGCGGGACTCAGAATCATTAGCTGAGAAGCCTTCTGCAAGAATCAGAGGGGCGGGGAACTGGAGAGAGCCGTACTCCCAGAGGGAGGCAAAGTTCGGCCAAATCTCCGAGGTGAGGCACGTGATGGGGAACTCCTGGCCCTGACGCTGAGCGCTGAGCGAGTGTGGTTGCGCTGCGTCTAGAGCCCGGCTGGAGCAGGCCTGTGCTGTCACTGCACTCTGGCTTAGTAGTGTGTGTTTTCTCCAGCAAGGCTTCCCTGCTGATGGGCAGCGGCAGGTGTGCTGGTTGGCAAGGTGGTTGCAGCAGATACACAGGGGCTGAGGACACAGAGATATTAGGAGACCTGAGAGTGAGGTTTGTGGCTCCCTCAGGAGGGTGTGCCAGGCTGTGGGCAGAGATGCAGTGTCATTCAAAGTATTCTTTCTGGATGAGCTTCACTGGGTACCACATGGTAGGGACCTGCTGGACTGTGATGGACCAGGAACACAGCTACACTCTGTTATTCATAAAGAGGGCATCTTGTCTATGAGATTTGACTCTGCCATGGAAGATACTGGTGCCAACTGAGGCCGCTACTTAAACAGCCCTGGTCTCCGGACACCATGGGGCGCAGCTGCTCCCAGCTTTATTCCCAAAAGCACAAGCCAGTGCCAAGGGCCCAAGCAGAGAGCAGGAAAGAGCTGGCAAGACCACAGTGCCCTGTCACTGCTCACCAACCAAGAAGGCTGCAACCTAACTTTCTGCAAAGGGCAGGGGGAGCCAGTTTCCACTTGAAAGACACTGACTTTGACTGTGATAATGATTTGCAGGTTGAGGAGGGGGACCCGCTGCCAGATATCTAGGGAACAGCCCTGTGGTGCAGGCAGGAATGAGTTCCTGCAGAGGCAGCCGAGGTGGGAGAATTCCATCCCCTCCTGAGGGCTGTGTGGGGGCACACGGCATGAGTTAGTCATGGCAGCGTCCCACTCACCACACAGACAGTCACACACGGAGAGGAAGCAGCATGCTGTGACTTCTAGGCAAGCTGCAAGAGAGGGAAGGAGCTGTCTTTGGGAATGGGGGCTAAGTGGAATTTTCCATGCCCAGCTCTGTAGACGCTGGAAGGGCTCTGGGTGCTGGAGGCATACTCTTTCACACTAACTTTGATTGCTTTCTGAGAGTGTCAAGGCAGAATCCAAGAAACACTTGGAGTCACGCTGGGCCGGGTTCAGACCTATTCACGCCTACCAGCTGTGTCCCCTTGCCAGTATTCCATGGGCCCTCTGAGCTCTCTTCTCCTCCACCGGAAAGTGGGGACAATAAAACCTCCTTGGGCCTGTTGGGAGGATCGAGGGTGGCCCATAAGAGGCTCATAATGAGGACTGATCCCCTCTCCTTGTTTCCATTCCTGAACACCTACTCCTTTAAGGGAGAAGCAGCAATGCCTCCCTGTACCCCGGGCAGAGATGAGAACAGTGTTAATCAACACGGTAAACAGAAGGAGGGGATTGATTTTGTTCTCCTTCTCACGCAAAGCTAAGCACGCGACAGGTTATGGTTTAGAATATTAATGCAGTTGAAGTGAGAAACACCACTTAGAACAGAAACTGTCTTGCTTGCAAAGATTTATTCCTCATGTAGTTTTTCATGGCTCATAAAAGGTGATGGATGAACGTAATTTTTACTTTAATTTCTTGCCATGCAGTTCAGTAATTTTGGAGATAAACTCAAATTACTAAGGACCTGGAACTGTTCAAAGCAATGAGGAGTTATGTACATCTGGTTGTTTACAGGACACAGCATGTTCAATTTTTCAAGCCAGCCAAGGAAGGGGCGATTAGAATCCCAGCACACAGGTAAACCATGTAACCCTTAAAGTTCACTTCTGCCACTTCCAAATATAGACTTAATCTCCCTTAAAGCTAAACTGCATTCCTTTTTCTGTAGGGGCACGGGGCATGAATGCACAGGAGAAGCGCACAGGTTCTTATTTTGCTGGCTGTTTTGTATCTTTTTATCAAAATAAACGTTTGAGTTTTTTCTAAAAATGGAAAAGCAGTCCTTGAGATGACGGAGGAAGTGTGCTTGAGCTTTTAAATTTGACTTTGTTTTGATTTTTTTCTGTAGTTTTTAAACATTCATAAAGCATTTTAGAGCCTGGGTTCTTTATGAAATTAGCAATGTGGTACAGTGGGGAAAACTAAGCTAAGTACATCTAAGACCACTGATTTGGGATGTGACGTGGACTCAGAAGTGGGTGTCAGATTGCTGGAGACTAGGGAAGTGTTGTAGGAAAAAGTGCTCTAGACCAATTGTTTCTGTAAGCAGTAAATAAATATATACTTTTTTAAAAAACTAAGAGTGTGTTAAGACAATTAACATTGTGACAAAGTTGATAATTTTTGTAAAGATTTGTGTTCTTTAGAAACATTCTTCTTCCATTCACTCTTTGTCTGAACCTAAAACTGCTCTGAAAAATGAAATGTTTTTTAAAAATCTTGCTTTATGTTGTATTTCACATTAAATGTGTTCCTGTTTATTAAACAGTGTTAGGTTAAATAAAACATGCTGTTATCCTAATGAAGATCTTTTCCTTCTTATAATCTTCCAGAAAACAAAGGGAAAAAGATAAATGTTCAAACAACCACATGCTTTGCTCTCTGTCAGTGACAATAACCTGAACAGAATTTTTCTGTATCAGCAACATAACCGCAGTGACACTGTACACACTCAGAATCACAATTTTAGTCTAAATGACGATATGATATTTGAAGCATGCCAGGCACAACCAGTGTTGGAAATAAAGGGGGGAAAAAATCTCCATGCTGTTATAATTCTGTTTCTATAGCTAGAACAGTCTTCAGAGGTCAGATAATTATGCCTGCAAAAAAACTTATAAAGGTAGGAAGATGATGACATGAGAAACTATTGTGGCAGTTGCAAGCATCCGTGCATCCCAACTCTAGTGAGTGCTTTTGGCATGTTGGATGCTCTGTGAAACTTCCATCCACAGGAAAAACAACTAGAGCCTAGAAATTTGCCAGAGTAATATAAGTAAGAGGATATGGCAGAAACTAAAATGAATGACAATGTTACCAGTCTCCATTTACTTGCTTGTCATTTGCATATCACTGGTTTAGGAAAAGGATTGGAAGTGGACTGTAATGAAAAACCCAAAGACATCATCTGTTTTAGTCACTCCCAACACACCCAACTGTGAGGAGGGGTTTATTGTGACTCCTAGTTTCAGCCCATGCTCAGCTGGCTCCAAAGCAGATATGGCATGGTGGAAGGGCTTAGTGCAGTACAGCTGCTCCGGACAGGGCAGTGAGAAAGCAGATGGGAGCAGGGGGAGCTGAAGAGGGAAATATGCCCTGCCAGGTCACATTCCAGTGTCGTACTGCTTCTGGCCAGGCTCTACCTCCTAATAGTACATTCAGCTCTGAACTCTCCAGTGGATCAATCCACTGATGAGTATAGCACCCCAGTAATACAATCCCCTTGCAAAAGCCCCACCTCTGAGCCTTTGGGGGCCATTCAAGATCTAAATCATAACATCATCCTATAATCAATGTTGCCAAAAGGCCAAAAGACAAGGTGTTTGTTACCTCATGAGAACTTTAATTTCTTAGGTTTTCACTCACACTGAGTAGAGCCACGTAAAATGATCTTCAACACTCTCCCACCATGCAGGGTTCCCCCGCCCCCCAGTCCCAGTTCTGAGCAGGTTCTGATTCTCCAGGCTTCAAACTCGCTGTACTCTTCAAGTTCATATCATACTAGTCTCACTCAGGCCCTTCTGCTTGGCACTATTCCTCTGGTGTTGACCTTCACTTTCTCCCTCAGATTATCCCTCTGGCTTATTATGCAGGAAGAAGTTGATGCAAGATCAAGAAGAGAGATTTAATACAAATTGCTACTGACACTGGAAACCAATTTAAACATTTATTGACTCTAACAAACTGTGTTCAGCTGTTGCAAAATGCTGCACACTCTTTTAAACCAGGTCCTATTGTCTGCATGCTTGGGCAGCTCTGTCTAACTCACCATAAGTGCACCCCAAGGTCCCTAGCTTCCTAAGGTGATCCTTCCTCATCAGTTTTGCCTATCTTGTGGGATCTGCCAGTTTGAGCTCCTGATGCTGCGGATCTTCCCCTGTCTTCACAGAACAAACTCGAGGTCACCATGGTCTCTAGATTTACATCTTTCACTTTTTTTTCTATTCTTTTGTTTTCTAAAACTTTGGTCAAGATGCAATAAATCAATTTCACGTCCACAAAAAAAACAGGTAGTCTAGGGGCCGGGGATTTAGCTCAGTAGTTTCGCCGCCTGCTGAGCAGGCTTGAGGGCCCAAGTTCGATCCCAGGTACCAAAAAAAAAAATTTAAAAAAGCAGGTAGTCTCCATTGAAAGCCAAAGTTCTGTAAAATTAATAGGCACTAATAAATAATACATTTTAACAAAGTACGTGGTTCACAGTTTCAGGAGCTCTGATCTTGTGTGATACACAGTTTTGGACTTTCTCACTGGGAACCAGGCCCTTACCTACTTTGTTTTCTACCTTCAGATGGTTAATGAGTGATTCTCAAGGTACTCTGGAATTTGACTAGTTATGTGACTATGGGCTTTAGGGCTATTTCTTATAAAATAAGTATAAATACACAAACACACACACTCTTTTCATCTACTCTTTTGGTCCCATGGTGTTTCTGACAGATCTCTTCCAGTTATAAAACATCCTAGTTTGTCTCAGCCACAATCAGTGGAACAGCCTTTCCTGCCTTCAGCCCCATGGGCTGTCTCCGTTCTCCATCTGCCGTCATAGATCCATTCATCGCCTTGCTCCAAAAGTTAAATCCAAAGAAGAGAAAGCCACACCAACCCATCCCATTATTTTTCCACTTCAACACAGTCCTGAACCCCCTGGCAGTAAAGACAAAAAGGAGAGCAGAGAACAAAGACTTGTACAGATGTTGACAAAATCCTCATAAAATAATACAAAGAAATGTACTTCATCAAAAGAAACGAAATTTTTTTCCTAGAAATAAATAGAAGACTTTATCTTGTGATAATCTTACATCTTTACTGCATATTGAGATGCATAAAAGCTACTGGATATTAATCTATACACGAACAATTCTATGCTGTATGTATTGGTTTTGTCATTATTTATGCAGTTAATTTTTCTAGTTTATTTTAAACTTCCAGAATTATTCCCAGATTCCCCCAAAGAGCATTTATTTAACAAATTGGCAGAACTGGGTTCTAATAGCCCCTGAGCAAACTTGAAAGAAATTCAACACTTGCTTTTTACACTTCTTCACTGTATGTATTCTGAGTACTTGTGATGCTAAAAAAAAAAAAAAAAGATCCTAAAACTTAATGGTTAAAATTAAGCTTATGCTGATGGATCCAAGCCCAAGGGGGCTCTATCCTAGCTCATCCTCACTCAGAAACTGCTTTATAAAGCCTGCATATCTGGAATGCCATGAGTCACTGTGACAGGGAGGAAGATGCATCAGTTTTTAAAGATTTTGACCTCACAGGGACACAACTCACTTCTGTACATGTTTCATTTGCTAAAGATGAGTGGCTAAGACATGGCCGTGCGTAGCATCAAAGGAACGGAAGAAGCGCCATTTTACTCTGCGCCCAGGAGAGAGACACAGAAATCCTGTGACTAGCCTTCTTCCCAATAATAAAAGGAATGCTTCTCTGAAGACTGCCAATTACCTCTTTGGTTTTTTAAGTCTCTCCTCCATTGACAACTGATCATATCTTCTCTGACCTCTTCCATTACCCTTCTTTTCACAAAACATATATGCTTTCCATCTTCTGACCTAAATTTTTTACCTAGAATGTAGCACAACTTGTTAACTTTGAATTTGTTATCTTTAATCCTACAGAGAATGATCATCTCAGAAAACAGATGCAAAACTATCAACAAACAAAAGCCCAGGTCCTGATGATTTAAACTGCTGAATTCTATAGGAAATTTAGAGAAATTCTAATGCCACTACTCCTCAAACTCTTTAATGAAATTGAAAGGGAAGTGACACTCCCAAACTCATTCCTGGATGCAAGCATTACCCTGATACCAAAACCAGAGAAGGATCCAACTGAAAAAGAGAAATATAGGCCAATCTCCTTAATGAACATAGATGCAGAAATCCTCAATAAGATACTAGCAAACAGAATGCAGCAAGTCATTAAGAAAATTATACACCATGACCAAGTAATATTTATCCCAGGGATGTAGGGTTGGTTCAACATAGGCAAATCAATAGATGTAATACACCACATTAATAGAACCAAGGACAACAGACCCATTGATGTGACTATATCAATAGATACAGAAAAAACATTTGACAAAATCCAACATGTATTCATGATAAAAAGCCCTAGAGAAAATTGGGATAGCTGGTCTTTATCTCAACCTGATAAAGGTATATATGACAAACCAATAGCCAACATCATACTAAATGGTCAAAAACTAAAAGTTTTCATGCTAAAATCAGGAACAAGACAAGGATTCCCACTATCACCACTCCTGTTCAATATAGTTCTGGAAACATTAGCCAGAGCAAATAGACAAGAGAAAGAAATAAAAGGAATAAGGATAGGAAAGGAAGAAGTTAAATAATCATTACGTGTGGATGACATGATACTCTATATAGAACACTCCAAAACTCTACCAAAAGACTCTGAGATTTAATAGCCAAATTCAGTAGCTTAGCAGGATACAAAGTCAATACTCAAAAATCAATAGCATTCCTGTACAAAAATAGCAAATTCAGTGAGAGACAAATTAGGGAAATAACGCCTTTCACAATAGCATCAAGAAAAATGAAATACTTAGGAATCAATCTAAGGAAGGAAGTGAAAGACCTTTACCTTGAGAATACAGTATTCTGAGATGGGAGATAGATCAAAGAGGATATCAGAAAATGGAAAGACATCCCTTGTTCTTGGATAGGAAGAACGAATATAGTAAAAATGACCATACTTCCAAAACTCTTATACAGATTTAATGCAATCCTGATCAAAATACCAATAGCATACTTCACAGAACTAGAGAAAATAATCCTAAAATTCATTTGGAACCAGAAGAGACCTAGAATAGCAAAAGCAATCCTGGGCAACAAAAAAAGGCAGTGGGTATCACAATCCCAAATATGAAGTAATATTACAGAGCTACTGTGATATAAAAGAAAGAAAGAAAGAAAGAAAGAAAGAAAGAAAGAAAGAAAGAAAGAAAGAAAGAAAGAAAGAAAGAAAGGAAGGAAGGAAGGAAGGTACTGGCAAAAAAAAAAAGAAAAAAAAAAAGACCTGAAGATCAGTGGAACAGAAGATGCAGAAACAATTCAAATCACACTCAGCTCCCTTATCTTTGACAAAGGGGACAAACACCTTCACTGGAAGAAAGACAGCTTCTTTAATAAATGCTGCTGGGGAAACTGGCATTCTACATGCTGAAGATTAAACCTAGACCCATATCTCTCACCATGCACTAAATTAAAATTGAAATGGGTCAAAGATCTAAATAGTAAAACAGAAACATTTAATCTGCTAGAAGATAAAATAGATAAAATTCTTGAAGACATAGGTGTAGGCAAAGACTTTATGAAGAAAACCCTGATTGCAAAGGAAATATTACAAAGAATCAACAACTAGAATCTCATCATATTAAAAAGCTTTGCAACAAAAGAAACTACCAACAGAGTGAAGAGACAATCCACAAAATGGAAAAACATTTTTAAGAGCTATTTCTCAGACAAAGGACTACTATCTAGAATATCTAAAGAACTCAAAAAAATCAGACACCCCAAATTTAAGGACCCAATCAAAAAATGGGCATCCGAGATGAATACACACTTCTCAGATGAAGTACAAATAATAAATAAATACATGAAAAAATGTTCAACATCACTGGTCATTTGAGAAATGCAAATTAAAACAACACTGAGATTCCAACTCACTCTAGAAAGAATGGCTATCATCAAGAAATCACCCAGGCTAGGGATTTAGCTCAGTAGTTCTGCCACTTGCCTAGCAAGTGCAGGGTCCCGAGTTCAATCCCCGGTACAAAAGAAAGAAAGAAAGGAAAGAAAGAAAGAAAGAAGGAAGGAAGGAAGGAAGGAAGAAAGAAAGAAAGAAAGAAGAAATCAACCAATAACAAGGCTGTAGGAAGAAAGGGATCCTTCTCCACTATCAGTGAAGTGTAAATTGGTGCAACCAATATGGAAATCAGCATGGAGATTCCTCAAAACCCTGAAACTAGAGGTGCCATTTGACCCAGCTATTCTCCTTCTTGGTACCTTCCCATACCACAGCAATATTTGCACACCCATGTATATAGCAGCACAATTTATAATAGCTAAATCTTGGAAATAGCTGAGATGCCCATCATCAGATGAATGGATAAAGAAAATGTAGTTTCTGTAAACAATGGAGTACTACTTTGCCATAAAGAAGGATACACTTGAGACATTTTTAGGTAAAGTGATGCACCTTCAGATCATACTTTTAAGTGAAATAAACTGAACGCACATGTTTAAATATCGCATTGTTTCTCTTGTGTGAGAAACCGAAAGCACAAATAAGGACCAAAATGGATGATAGATATTGTAGGATGAAAGAAGTAGGTAGAAAATATTCAAATGGAAAGGGGAACAAGGCAGGGGGGAGGGAGAAGGGAAGGAAAGGAAGGGAAAAGGGAAAAAAGAATAGAAGGGTTAAAAGGGAAACAAAGCTCTTGTAAATAAGGCGGGAAAGAAGTGTTGAAGGGAGAGGAGGAGAATGGAGAAAAAAGAAGAATCAAGACATATTATGTACAGCTACAAATTCCCTATGATGAATGTGATCTTTATGTATATCAAAAGCATACCAATAAAATTATTTAAAAACAAAAAAATCATCAAAAAGAGAAAACTAATGCAAAAGTAAGTATGTATAGATTTACCTAACAAACCCCTACTTTTTTCTCCAAGACTTTTCTTTTTTAATAGGCAATGCAACCAACATCCTGAAAATCTTACTTTGGAGAATCTAATAAAAATAAATACTCCTACACATAAGGATATATGTACCAGGGTACTTATTGTACATTATTTATAAAACCAAAAACCTCAGAGCCACGCCAATGTCAAGTAAAATGGGATGTCTTTGATTCAGTTGTGATCCACCCATACTATGACCTAATATATGGCTGTTAAAAATATTGAAATAAATCTATACTGTCTGTGCTGTATTGGTAAATGGGAAAAGCAATTTGCAGAGTTATATTTATAGTACAATTCCATCTCCATGAAAACAAACACTGATGCCATGGAAAAAATCCTAAATATGTGTGTTTAGTTTGTTTGAGCATAAAGGAAATTGTGAGAAGACAGTAAATTGTTAACACTGATAATCTCAGGAGGATTAGAAAGAAAGGCAATAGGAAGACATTTTTAAACTTTTAATAGTATATTTTAGGATGATTTCCTTGACTGTAATTATTGATATAAGCATTTTTAATTTAATAAAGGGAAAATCAATACAAAGACAACACTAAAGAAAATGTTAATAAAGAAAAACAGTAATGAAAATAAATTCTGCAATCCTAATACCTCCACCCTGCCACATGGCTTTCTACCTGGCCATGGATTTATTTTACAGCTCTAATTCCAGTGAATACATTAACTTTTCACTTCACATCTTAAATGCATTTCTCATCACCCAGTCCTTACAAAGATTATTTCCTGTATCTTCACCACTTTCTAAGGGGCCAATAAACTGCAGTTTATCAAACCATGATTTCAATGAGGATAGCAAGATGATCGTTGCAATACTAGATCTGTCATCCTAGTTTATGCTTTTAAACATTATTTTTTCCGTGAGGTCCCTTTTCTATTATGGCTTTTTGATATATGAATAGCATTATTTCCTTTGTTTGTTCTAGTATGATTTAGAAGGTGGATACTCTGTTCTAACAGTATTCATCATTAACTTCAGACCTCCCATAAATAGTTTGTGTACTATAACCATCAATTTATATCTATCTATTCCAGCTTCGCTTTAGAGTTTCTTCTATGGCATATAAAAAGTTAGGACCTCTTTAGATTTTCTTATTCCCTGTGCTTCCTCATTAGTTAGTGGCTTAATCTAAGAGAATACGTTCCTCTTTTTGTGTCATATGTACTATTTTTACAACAACCAAATTAAAACAATTTTCTTCACGGTTTCCTCTCTTGCCTGTTTTGAAAGACAGGAAATAAAATCTATACTTATGTTTACTTGTCTTTTGGTTTTGGGGTTGTGCATGTGTGTACATGTGTTGAGACATGTCTTCCCATGTTTCCAAGGCTGACCTTGAACTTGCAATCCTCCCCCTTAGCTTCCTGAGTAGCTGGGATTACAAGCATGAACCACCACACCCAGCAATTTATATGTCCTTGTTTATGCATAAGAAACTTCTACTGGTAGCTATATCTTGTACTGGTGAGCTTTCTGTTGCTGGGACAAAATATTTGACAGCCAAAATGTAAAAGAGCCCAGGTTTATTTTGGCTCATGGTATCAGAGGTTTCAGTCCATGGTCAGATGGCTCCAAGGCAGAAACACCATGGCAGAGGGCATAGCTGAAGACAACTGCTGAACTCCTCTCATCCAGGAAGCAGAGAGCAGGGGAAGAGCCCAAGAAGGGGCCAGGGACCAGATCACACCCCAGGACCCACACAGATCCCTCCAGAAGGTGGAGTCTCCTACCCATCTCTCAAGACAATCAAGTTGACAATAGGATTAACCATTACACATCTACTTGCTAGATACAGTAGTAATCATTACCTGTGGCTAAGTGGATGTGGGAACCAGCTGGAGGGGAAATTGGATGGGGGACAGTGTGCGTATTTTGCAATTTCTCTAGCTATGCATTTATCCCCTTAAGTCCCAAAAACAATTCCTATGGCTCCAAATCAGGAGAGAGTCACATTCCTCTGCTACCACATGCAATGTCAGAAGACAATGAATTATGTTTTCAGGATTTGGAAAGAGAAATTGAGTGAGATGAGATGGCAATGTCCATTATAGCTATTTTTTTAATAAGAAAATCATTGGAGGGCATTATCTCAAATGACAAAGAGTATTAAAAGAAGAAATTTTAGCTATAGAAATGCGTAAATGAGTGATGAAACTAACTGTGCTACATAAAATATTAATTATTATTTCAACTACGTATTTTGAAGATAAGTAAACATAACCTCAATAGAAATGGGTTGTTAGTAAGAGAATCAAAAGCAAATACTAACGGAGTGGGGAGGGTGACTGAAGATGAGATGTTTGTTTCTCATTTACACAAAGTCCAGCAGGCTGTGGGTGGGTGGGGTAGCACCCCTGCGTCTCCTTGTACAGCTTGCTTTCAGGTATTATGTATATTTTTATCCTATCTGCCTTGTGTTTCTCCATTATAATCGTCTATAGTAACCATTTTACTTTTTGCAGTTTCCTAGGATTCTAATCACTGTGGGCAGAAAGTTAAGCTGTTCTGTTGTTATTCAAACCTGCCAGTTCCTTGAGACTGGTTTGCTTGTTTTGTTTTGTTTTAATTTTCATGCAGGTCATGGGATACACAGAAGCTGAAAAATGGTCTCGAAAAAGAAAATCATCTCTATCACTAAAGAATTTGCAGTCTAGAAGAAGAGACAGGCATATAAACAAATAATTGCAGCAATATAAAAAGCAGCATTAGAGAGGTGTATAAAATGATGTAGGAATGAAAAGAGAGGGCAATTCATTCTGCCAGAAACTAGGAAAGATGAAATTTGATCTTAGCCAAAGAAGACCTTATGCTCCATAAGGACATGGGACACAAAGCATCCCAAGCAAAGCGATCAGAATTTGCAAAGACCTGGTGCCTTGACTGGAGAGGTCTGCTGGGAATTTGGCCAAAATAATGTGTAGAAGAAAAGAAAACATGGATTTCCCCACAACTCAACTTGAGGTGATCGAGTTGTTCAGTCTTTCCAGCAATGTCATTTTGTACGTAAATGAATTTAAAATGAGCATGCTTGAAATTCTGAAAAGACTGAAAATCCTCATTTCTCCAAGGTCAGCTTCACACCAACATAACATCCACATTCCAGGGTGTGAGAGGCGGGAGATAGATTTTTAACTGTCAGTATTGTGAAGCAACTGTCAAAGTACATGAAATCAGCTACATAAAGGCATACCTACTCTGTGACAGCACAAAACCCCTTGCTTATTATCAAGTTAGGAAACAAAAATAAAGAAAGACTCTGCATGTGTTTTCCCATGGATCCAACTGTTGCCACATCTAGATTTTCTGTACCTCCTTTCCCTGAGCACTTTTTAAAATGCCAAATATATGTCTTTTTTCACTAAACCCTTATTCCCTCTGGATCTTCTCTTAATACTGGAGTTTTACTTTTTTGACATACTAAAAATGTGAAAAGAACAAAAAACATATTTTGAACTGGCATTGCATGGAAAGACCAATATTCTTGCAGAGCTTCCATGAGAGAAAACTATAAGAACTTTGGTCCAGGGATTGGGAATGCTGGGCTAACCTCATTGGGGCTAAAACATCCTGATGGGATAAGGACCATAGCTCCTGAAATGTGACTGTATCCCACCCACAGTCCTAACCTGCCTCTTCCTTCCATGGTGGGCCAGGAAACTAAAGCACTAATAGTGACTTCTTCATGAATAATACATGAGAGCCTTACATGGTGGTGACCTTTAAGAATAGAGTTTCTTGACATCAACTCAAGATACTTTTGTTGCTAATGTACTCAGTTTTTGTAACAGCAGTTAGCAACTACAGGGATGCTTATTATTTAAAAAAAAAACAGTAGAGTTTCTCAGAATGACAATGGCATCAGGTTATTTTAGACATTTCAATTAAATTCAACAAATGTTCATTAAATACTTGGAGTACAGCTGCAAGTCGCTGTACCAGTTCTGCAGCACCTTCTGCAGAGGCTGCTAAGATAAAGACAATTCAGGCTTTGCCCTCAAGAATTTCGGGCCTAAAGAGAGAGCTGGAACAAGCACACAGATGCTTTTAAAATGCAGAAAGTACAAATGTTGAGAGAGAGGTACCAACAAGCATCTGGGGTTTGAAGAGAAACAAGATCACATGGTTTTGAGGGGTGCCTGAAGGAGATGTCAGCTGAGATGGATTTGGAGGATGAGCTGCTAGGAGCGTGTGCATCAACTGTGTGCCAGATGCTACCGTGCAGCATCACACTCAATTTTCCCAACAATGCTACCATAAACAGTCATTGCCATCCCCATTTAATGGACGAGTGTAGTGAGGCCATGGGAATTTGCACAGCATTTCTCCAAACCATAACTACTAGAAAGAAAGTTGAAGCCCGATACATCTTTCTGCAAGAGTAAGGAAATAGCCAAATGCAAGGCCTGAAGACAGGAAGACAATACGCATCATGGAAACAAAGAGGCAAAAAAAATAGAGTGAGGGTTGATCAGGCTTTAAATGCAGGATAAGTTTCTACTTTTTCTGGCAATAGGGATCCATGGAAAGCTTGGAAAAACTGACAGCATTGGATAAGTGCTTTAGTAAGTGGAGCTAGATACATTATGCAGATGGCATGAGAATCGGAAGAAGCTAAAGTTTGTTTCGCAGTCCAGAGCTGACAAGGTACTATAGTGTAGGATGAATCTGGTGTTGTCCTTCACAGAGAACACATCTATTCTGTAGTGGAAACCACTTGATGCCCATCTGGAAGCCTTAAGACCAATCTTGTGCTTTGAAGAATCACTTCCAGTGCCAATGCCGCTATGCTACTTGTGTGACCACCACCCTCTCTCCACTGAATCCTATTTTTTTTCCTGTGTAGGTGAGTGTGAGCACATGAGCACAGGTGCACGTGTACACACACACACACACACACACACACACACACATGCACAGACAGGGACACACATGCTGTAGTTTCAGTCCCAGACCTCAAGTGTCCCAGACATCCACTTCCCTTCCAATACCTCACTAGCTCCAACACCTGCCAGACACTTCTCTCTTGTACAGCAGCACATGGCCACATTACCTGCCTAGACCTCAGGCTCTGGGCATTGGACTCCCCTTCCTGTGCAGCACCTCGCTTCCTCTCCCTTATTGCAGTTATTGCCAGGACCTGCTCCATTCTGGGATGCAAGTCTGTTCACCATGGTCCGGTACATCTCATTATCTTCTATTCTCACTTTAAGGCAGAAGTAGCAAGTGTGGGAGAGAAGAGGTGAGTGTCAAAAATGAATGAAAGAAGCCCTAAGTGGGAGTTAGAGACAGGATAAAAAATGAAATGGAGGGGAATGAGCTAGCAATGACTAATTCATTCCATAAATACCATGGACCTCTGTAGGTACCAGGTTCAAGGTCAGGTACCAGCTACTGATGAGAAAGTGCATGTCTTTGTTGAGCTCAGAGACTAGATTAAAGGATAGATGTAACAATCGTTACATAAATAAAAATTAGGACCATCTTGGAACTGAAAGTGTAAATAAGGACTAAAAGGTATAATAGATGTGAAATAGGAAGAAAAGGGGCAAAGGGGAAGGGGAAGTGGGAGGGGTAGGGGAAAGGAAAGAAGGGAATGGAATTAATATGAGAAAATGAAAAACTGGAAACAAAGGCTTTGTAAATAGGGAGGGCAAGAGAATGGGGAAAAAATAAGAACCAAGTGAGATTATGTAAAGGTGCAAATTTCCAGTGATGAATGTCATTATATTGTATACCTAAAATGTACCAATAAAATTAATTTAAAAAAAAATTAGGACCATTTGAGGAGGTGGTGGCCAGATCTTGGGAGAGATTGTTGAGAGGGTCAATTGAAGAGGTGGCAGTGGCCAGACGCTGTGAGATTACTCAGGTAGACCAGACAGTGAGCTAGATGCTAACTATGCAGGAGAAACTAAGGCTCACTTCTTTCTGTTTCAACCCAAGTAAGTGTTCTTTGTGCCTGTATCCTGCAGGCGCCTCTTCCTTTACCACACATCATCCAGGTGTAGAGCTCAGCACCTTTTTCCATCCCTTCCCAACATATCCTCCCCACAGCAGAAGCGAGCAATGTGGCTTTGCAAGAAAATCCTCCAAAATCACAAGAGAGTCCCCACAGCCCGCATGCCCATTGTCTGTTCTGGGCACTAGCTTTATTTTTTGTTATTCATTTATCTTTACTTGGCTTATTTGGATTGTTTTATTTCTTTTTCTTTCCCTTTCCCACCTGTACCCAATTCCTGAATTCTTTCATTTTAAATTTCTCTTTGAGAATCTCAGCTTTCTCTCCTTTTTATTAGGTAATGCAACCCCTATTCCTGCTCTCAAGTTTACACACTGACTCTATGACCCTCTTCTAAAAACACAGTTCTGTTGATGACAGGTGCTGCCATCCTTAAGACACACCAATGACAATTTTTGCTGCTTTAAAACATCCTAAGGGACTCACTTCCTTGTCCACCTCCATTCTATCTTTCTCATTCCTTATTTCCTTATTTCTTCCAAAAGAATAGAAGGCTCTTCACATAAAGAATTCCAGCAACAAAAATGTCTTCATCTTATTGCAAGTTACTTATGCATGTACTCAGAACAACCACTCTTTTAAAGTTATCAAAAGGTTTTTCCTTTTATTCAAGTAGTGATGGAGACTCATCTGTAGTGAGCAGAATAATGTCGCTCACAAATACACAGACACACACACACACACACACAAACACACACCTCAAAAGAGATCAAATCCTAAGCCCTATAACCTGTGAATATGTTACCCTTTACGGAAAAAGCAACTTTGCACATATGCTTAAGATCCTGAGACAGAGAAATCATCCTGGATTTTCTGAGTGGACTCACTATAAACACAAGAGGCCTTATAAAGGAAGGTGGGAGGCAGGCCAGTCAGAGACAAGAGAGACACCATAGGCAGTTGCTGGTTTTGAGGATGGAAGGAGCCACAGGCCAAAGAATGCAGGAGGCTTCTAGAAGCTTGAAAAGGCAAGGAAATAATTTCTCTCTTAAAACCTACAGTAGGAGGGCCGGGGATTTAGCTCAGTGGTTCTGGGGCCTGCCACGCAAGTGCAAGGTCCTGAGTTCGATCCCTGGTGCTAGGGAAAAAAAAACCCCTCCAGTAAGAACACAGATCTGCCAGCACTTCAATTGTAGTTCAGTGAGACTTGTTTAAGACTTCTGACCTGTAGAACTACGAATATGTGGTAGTAATTTATGTTATTTGAAGCTACCAACTTTGTGGCTGTTACAGAGGCAAGACTAAGTTTTTATTTGTGAGAAGAAAATACTTCAAGGTAGCAATTTAGTTAGGCAATGATAACATCTCTTCTGGTTTTGAATATCAATATATGGAGGAGTCAAACCAGTGCTTATCTAGGTGACAGCTGTGCTGATGGGGAAGGGGGTGGGATAGGACAGAGAAGATGATGAAGGTGGGGCAGGTATGGGCTTTCTCACCCACTTCTGAGTGGGTCCCCAGTGATGCTGAAAACCTGAATTCAGACAGAGGAGCGGATAAGCATTTCTATTTATGTGGGAAGATTCTAGGTAGACCTACAGCAGACAACAGCAGGAAGCCAAGGATAAGGGTGGCCTGGGAGCAGGAGCTGTGTATTATGGTGGCTAGCCTTTAAGATGCCCAGGACTCCACTAATAATTTATTTTCTGTATGTTGAGGTTATTGCCACTAAATCTCTTAATAGTTTTGCTAAAATTTATGACTTAAGGTTAGGAAAAGACCTGGGCCCACAGAGAAGATACAGAACTTAGATAAAGGTTGTAAGGTGGCAACAGATGGCCCAAAGGTCAGAGGGCAGCCTTTCAGAGCAAGATGGCCAGCTGAAGAGATGAGCAATAGGCAGGATCATTCCTGGCTCCTATAAACATTCCGGGGGGAAATTCAGATACTTCTGGAGGAATGACCCATGAAAGACCAGAATTTCTGCCATCACCAGGAAGGGAATCTTGAGTCATCTAGGTTGGGTATTTAAAGATAGGGTGGCCATATGGGGAGAGTTTGGAAACTGAGGTTCTGCATGTTTTTAAAGTCTAACTTTTATTTTATTTCATTTTATTTTGTGGTACCGGGGATCGAACTCGGGTCCTTGCGCTTGCAGGGCAGGCAGCAGAACCACTGAGCTAAATCCCCGGCCCTAAAGTATAACTTTTAGAAACAAGCATGGGCTAGAGGAATTTGTATTTTAATAATTGTATCTCAATTAGATACACTAAACTCCTGGGTCAAATGTGCATTTATTTATTTGTTTGTTTGTTTGTTTATTTATTTATTTTGGTACCGGGGATCAAACTCAGCACCTTGTGCTTGTGAGGCAGGCGGCAGAACCACTGAGCTAATCCCTGGCCCTCAAATATGCATTTATTCATTCATTCAGCACATTTACTGATGACATAATGTAAGACGATTTTAAAACAGACATGATAGAGGTCCCTGAGTTTTCCTTGTTTCAATGCCTGTTTCCTTTCCCCTTCTTTCCCATTTCCTTTTTTTTCTACCTCCTTCTTTCCTGAACCTTGACTAGCAGAGAAACTGCAAACACTTCTAAAACAGCTCTTGAAAGGGTACTCTAGGGTTGCACCAACAATCCTGAACAAGAGGCACAGTTCCAAGCTCAAGTTTCATGGCGCTTAGAGAGGAAACAGCTACCCGAGCCAAACCACAAGGACACTTGGCCCTCTCTTTTCTTCACTCCATAAAACTCCAATCCTGCTTTGACTCAGTTACCTGATCTTGAGGTGTGTCCTCTTACACATGAGCTGAGTGAAGACTTTGACCTCTACTGAATCACTTCAATTATTTTTCTTTGACTGTATCTTTTATACAAGCAGTCCTGAAAGTCCTCTTTCATGAGTGCCTTTATGGGGTGTGATCAAAATATTGGTGAATGCTGCTGAGTGCCATCCAACAGAAGAAAGGCAGGCTTGTAAAAACATTTCAGTGTGTCCTCAATCCACCTTATTCACTGGATCTGGCACTGTGCAACTTCAGATTCTTCCCCAAAGTCAAAATGACCACAAAAGGCACATGTTTTGAATCAATCCAGGACATCAAGGCAGCAACAACAGCACAACTAAAGACACAAAAGAGGACTTCCAGAGCTTCTTCAAGAGGCCAGAAACATACACTGGAGAAAAGATAGCCTCTTTAACAAATGGTGCTGGGAAAATTGGCTATATTCATGCAGCAGATTGAATCTAGACCCATATATCTCACCATGTTTTAAACTATAATAAAAATGGATTAAAGATCTAAAATAGAAACACTTTATCTATTGGAAGAGAAAATAGGTAAACTCTTGGAGACATAAGCAAAGGCAAGGACTTTCTGAGCAGAATCACAATGGCACAAGTAGCACCAAGAATCAACAAATGGGATCACATCAAATTAAAAAGCTTCTGCACAGCAGAGGAAACAACCAACAGCATGAAGAGACAACCTGCTGAATGGGAAAAATTTGGCAACTGTTCTTGAGACAGAGGACTAATGTCTAGAATACATAAAGAACTCAAAAAAATTAGATTCCCTGAAATAAAAGACCCAATAAAAAAGTGATGAATGTAAAAAATGGTGGAATGGTGAGTGCTACCAGCAGTTTTCCCAGGATGAAGTGCCTGCTACGTGGAAATCATCAACCTGAAGCCCCTCAAAAAAGGGTGCAGAGGGCAAGGGAACAAGGAAACAAGGGAACAGGCAGGGGAGAAGAAGCAGCAGATAGGATCCATTACTACAGAAGAATTAGATTAATCACACAGACCAAAAATACTCAACTCAGCGAATCGGAGGAATACCTGCCCCAGTGGAGGTCTGCAAAAACAACTCAGCTGCTCACTGAGACACAGAGACCCAGACCTAAAACCGGAGAGGCCTGTACAACTGGAGGCCGGGGAAAAAATGCCAAACAGTATTCCCCTGAATGTCTGCCCTGGAGAAAAAGAAAATTGGTAAGTGAAACCCCTGCCATCATCAAGCAGGCTATGGTCACCATTCAGGGTAGAGGCTCAAACTTGAACTCTCATAGCCCAAAGGCACTGCATACCTTTGGGGCCGCTCTGTGGTCTAGAGAGAAAGAAGGGAAAAGCCATCCAGACTCAGTGGACTGGGACTCTTGGCAGCTGGTCAGCAGACTGAGGGAGTCTAAGTCGAAATGCAGAAACCCAGTACACCCAAAGTGAGTGGAAGCTGGGTCATGCCCTCCATTTGGGCAAAGGGACCCCCCTCCCTCTTTTTGTCTCTTCTCCCAGGGCTGCTTTGCTGCCCTAAGAGAAAAAAGAGAAGAGTCGCACAGCTACAGTGGCCTGCTGGCAGCTGGTCAACAGATTGAGGGAATTTATGTTGTGGAGTAGAGAACAGGTCCAGCCAAACTCTGCTCCCAGTTTCTCCCTGGGCCTTGATTACAATGGGCTGGAGACACCCACTCTGCTCTGAGACCAGATATGGGGGGTGGACAAGGGGGCTTGGCTGGTGACAGAAAGGGGACACTGCTCCCCTGCTCTCTCAGACTGGGACAATGGACACATGCAGAAGGTGCCACAGTGGCTGAGAGAGCTGTGCGGAAAGGATCACAAAGGGAAGACTTGGGCAAGAGACATAGGGTAGACTGCTGATTGAGGAAAGTCCCCTGATCTCAACCCCAGAAGTCAGAAAGTTGAAGCCCACAGGGAAAGCTAAGAGAGACACTGTAGTGTAGGCCCAGTGGACTACATTGTTTGGTGAGTGGCTGGGATCAACACCTCCTACTGGAACCCAGACTTGCTGTGGGGGAAGGGGTGACGTGAGCCTGCAGTAGAACTGTGCAGAACTCAAACCCGCAGGAGATCAGGGAGCTCAAGTTTGGCCTCGCAGCCAGAAACCAGCTTGAATCTCAGTGGACTACAGTGGGCTTGCTGAGATTATCTGACGTGGATCTGCAGGCTGCCGCCCATATTGTCTACCAGTGACAGCAGAGACATGCTTTGAAGGGGATCCCTTTTTTTTCTTTTCTTTCTCTTTTTCCTTCTCCTCTCTTCTTCATTTTTCTCCTTTCTTGTTCCTGTTATTGTCCTATTTTTTTCTCTTCTTTTTTCTTTTCTTCATTTTCTCTTTCTCTCAATTGTTCATATTCTTATAGGAGAGTGAATACAATTTCTAGCTTTCCTGTTGCTATTAGTTTGTTCTGTTCTTGTATTTGTTCCTTCCATGTCTCTTTTCCTCCTGTCTTCACCAGTTTCCCACAATGTGTGTGATCTCCCTGTGTCCTTTAGCACTATTTCTAACCTCTCCCTCTCCTTTTATCTTTCTACCCCCCCCACTCCGCCCCAACTCCTTCTAAGTCTTCTTCCAGGAGGGTAAAGCCACTATATTGAAGGGCTTATTTACTGTAAACATACTTCTGGTTGGTCCTTAATTTTGATATATAACCACAAATCTAGTCCATGCAGTTAATGGTGTCAGAATAACAGCTACCACAATTTGTCATTTTCTAAGCTGTGTTTGATGTTATTGTTGATGCTGATTGTATTAGGTGATGTGGTTGTTCTAGTCAAGTGTCTTTCCTGGTATACCAAGTCTGAGATTGCTTAAGGGCCATTACAGACTCAAAACCCAAAGGCCAACTATACTGGGAAGATAATCCAAGAAGTAGCCATTCCCTAAAGTTCCTAAATACTAGCAAGAAAGATCTTTGAATTAAGCATTTTACAAACAGCAGCACAGGAATTAAACCAAAAAGCAACAAAAATATAGAAAGGAGAAGACACCTAAACAAGATGCAAACCCATATTTACAGATCACCAAAGGGAAATCTAGGGGGCAATGAGATGGAACAAGCCAAAACTCAACCACCTGGACTCCCTGAACTGGCAACAAAAGAGGATCTGAAAAAATGAAATCAGAAATAATTTCTCAGATAACAACAGAGATGGTGATCACAGTGAAAGACATGATTAATAATTCTAGAGCAGACATAAATTAAAAAAAAAATAGAGGAGCTCAGAAACATGATGGAATCCATGAAGGCCCAGCATAGGAAAGAAATGGAATCCATAAGACAGATTCAAACAGATATCCAGGAGATTAAAAATTTCACTGAAAGTATACACAGCAGAATGAGCCAATGTGAGGACAGGATATCAGATCTAGAAGACAGGATTGTAGTTAGTGACCTGGTAAAGAAAGATTTCTTAAAAATATCAAGGGACCATGAGGAGACCATCCAGCAGCTACTAGATGATGCAAAGAAGAATAACATGAGATGGATTGGAGTCAATGAAAAAGGAAGAGATAGTGCAAACAATATATATTTTAAAAACCTGTTCATAGAAGTAATGGCAGAAAACTGCCCAAGTAAGGGGAAAGAATTTGACACACAGATAAGTGAGTGATATAGGACTCCAACTAGCCTTGATAAAAAAAAAAATCTACACCTAGGCATATAATAGTCAAGATTCCAGAAACCCAACAGAAGAACAAAATATTGAAAGCAGCTACAGAAAAGAAGCCAATCATATACAAAGGAAACCCCATCAGAAGCACGGCAGACTTCTCAACACAAACACTCAAGTCAAGAAAAGCCTGGAATGAAGTATTTCAAGCCCTAAAAGAAATCAACCTCCAAACCACACTGATTTACCTAGCAAAACTATCTTTCAAAATTGATGGAGAAATAAGATACTTTCATGGCAAAGAACACCTGAGGAACTTCATGAATACCAAATCAGCACTCCAAAAAGTTCTAAATAATATCCTAGAAAAAGACAATAAAGGTAAAATATCCATGAAGCCCAACAGAATATTTAATGGAAAGGGGAGAAAAATAAATAAGCCAACAATAGGAAAATATCATGACAAGGATAAGTCAATACGCATCAGTTATAACTATCAATTTCAATGGCCTCAACTCACCAGTCAAAAGAAACAGACTGGCATAATGGATCAAGAAGCAAGATCAAACAATATGCTATATACAAAAATACATTTAATTCAAAAAGAAATTCATAAACTGAAAGTCAAAGAATGGAAAACAATACTCCATGTGACAGAAACCCAGAAAAAAGCAGGGGTAGCTTTATTTGCAGACAAAGTTGACTTCAAACCAAAACTAAATAAGAGAGACAAAAGAGCCAGGGATTTAGCTCAGTGGTTCCACTGCGTGCCTCACAAGCACAAGGACCCAAGTTCTATCACCAGTACAAAGAGAGAGAGAGAGAGAGAGAGAGAGAGGGAGAGACAAAGAAGGCCACTACATCCTTGTAAAGGGAAAAATCCAAGAAGAAGAAATGGCAATCATAAATATGTATGCACCAAATACTAGTGCATTCAGCTATATAAAACAAATATTAATGGACATGAAAAAAATCAAATAAGCACTAATACAATACTAGTGGGGGACCCCACTGTCACAAATAGACAGATCAACTAGACAAAATGTCAACAATGAAATACTAGAACTGAACCAAAGTTTTTTTTTTTGGGGGGGGGTACTGGGGATTGAACTCAGGACCTTGCACTTGCATGGCAGGCACTGGGACCACTGAGCTAAATCCCCAGTCCCTGAACCAAACTTTTGAATAAATGCACATAATAGATGTCTACAGAGTGTTCCACCCCACAAAACCAGAATACACATTCTTCTTAACTATACACAGGTCATTCTCTAAAATAGACCACATGCTAGCTCATAGAACATGCCTAAGTAAATGCAAAAGAATTGAAGTTATCCCTGTATACTGTCACATCATAGCACAATGAAACTGGAGATCAATAGCAAAAGAAACCACAAGAACTTCACAAACACATGGAAGTTGAATAATATCCTCCTCAACAACCAACAGGCCACAGATGAAATTAAAGAAGAAATCAGACAGTTTCTACAACTAAATTATAATGCCACTATAACATACTGGAATTTATGGGACACAATGAAAGCAGTCCTATGAGGGAAATTCATAGCAGTGAATGCCAATATTAGGAAAACGGAGAAAGCTCAAACAAACTCCTAATGTTGACTCTCAAGCTCCTAGAAAAAAGAAGAGCAAGACAAACCCAAAGCTCATACAAGGGAAGAAATTATAAAGATCAGAGAAAAAATCAATGCAATGGAGACTAAGAGAATGATACAAAAAAATCAATGAATTGAAAAGTTGGTTCTTCAAAAGAATAAATAAAATTGACAAACCCTTAGACAACCCAATCAAAAAAGAAAAGAAGATGCCCTACCGAGGTCCTGAGTCACATGGAACATGCCGAATCAGCCTGCGGCAGACAGGCAGATCTGTGCACGCCCTACCGAGGTCCCAAGCCACGCAGAAGATACCAAATCACCCCACTGCAGACAGGCAGCCACCTGGTTCCACACTACAAAGATGCAGAGGACACCAGACCACCAGACCAAGGTACTGAGTCCTGCTGCCCCCGGCCCACAGGTAGGGGCTTCTGAGCCATCGTCCCACTGCTCCTGGTCCAGAGGAAGGGGCTTCCCAGTCACCATCCCTCCCGCTGCTCCCAGCCCAGAGGAAAGGGCATTTGGGCCACCTTCTGTCCCGCTGCTCCTGGCCCAGAGGAAGGGGCTTCCAGGCCATCATCCCTCCCACCACTCCCAGCCCAGAGGTAGGGGCTTCTGAGCTGCCATCCCACTGCCCCTGGTCCAGAGGAAGGGGTTTCCCGGCCACCATCCCTCCCACTGCTCCCAGCCCACAGGAAAGGGCTTTTGGGTCACCATCCCTACCGCTGCTCCTGGACCCTGTCCCACCTCACCCAGCTCAGAGGAGGTAATCCATGCAGGCACTAACAGCCCCCCACCCCAGTCGAAATGAGAACACACATAAATAAGTCTCAAAACCAGACTTCCAGATCACCTACAGCAACCCCAAAGGGAAATGAGATGGAACACTCTGATACTCAACCACCTGGACTCACTCAACTGGCAACAAAAGGGGATCTGGAAAAAATGAAATCAGAAATAATTTATCAGATAACAGGAGAAATTGTGCCCCTAGTGCAAGACATGATTAATAAAGCTAGAGAGGAGCTCAGGAACACGATGGAATCCCAACATAAGAAACAAATGGAATCCATAAAACAGATGCAAATAGATTTCCAGGACATGAAAAACTCTATTGAAAGTCTACACAGCAGAATGAGCCAATGTGAGGACAGAATTTCAGATATAGAAGATAAGATTGCAATTAGTGACCAGGAAAAGAAAAATTGCTTCAAAATTATAAGGGAACATGAGAAATCAATCCAGCAGCTGCTAGATGATGCAAAGAAGAATAACATAAGACTGATTGGAGTCAATGAAGAAACAGGAGACAGTGCAGATGACATAAAAAATCTCTTCACAGAAATAATGGCAGAAAACTTCCCAAGCAGGGGAAAAAAGCTTGACATACAGATAAGTGAGGCATATAGGACTCCAAATAGCCTTGATCAAAAAAAATCTACACATAGCCATATAATTGTTAAGATTCCAGAAACTCAACAGAAGAACAAAGTTCTCCAAGCAGTGAGAGAAAAGAAACAAATCACATACAAAGGAAAGCCCATCAGAATCACAGCAGACTTCTCAACACAAACCATCAAGGCAAGAAGAGCTTGCAGTGACATATTCCAAGCCCTCAAAGAAAACAGCCTCCAACCCAGATTGATGTACCCTGCAAAACTATCTTTCAAAATGGATGGAGAAATAAGATACTTTCATGACAAAGAGCACCTGAGGAACTTCGTGAATACCAAACCAGCACTCCAAAGAATTTTACACAATATCCTAGGAACAGACATTGAGGATCAAAACCCCAGGAAGCAAAGCAGAATGAACCCATCTGGCATGACAAGAAATTAAATGGAAAGGGGGAGAACCCAACAAAAAGAAAAAGTCATGGCAATGACAAGTCAATACATTTCAGTTATAACCATCAAGGTTAATGGTCTCAATTCATCAATCAAAAGAAATAGACTGGCAGAATGGGTCAAGAAGCAAAATCCAACAATATGCTGCATACAAGAAACACACTTAATTCAGAAGGAAACTCATAGACTGAAAGTTTAAGGGTGGAAAACAATACTCCATGCGACAGGAACCCGAAAAAAAGCAGGAGTAGCTATCCTCTTTGCAGATCAAGTAGATTTCAAACCAACACTGATTAAGAGAGATGAAGAAGGACACTACATCCTTGTAAAGGGAAGAATCCAAGAGGAAGAGATGACAATCATAAATATCTATGCACCAAACACTAGTGCACCCAACTATATAAAACAAATACTAACGGACATGAAAAAGTCATATATGCACTAATACAGTTGTAGTGGGGGACCTCAACACCCCACTGTCACAAATAGATAGATCAACTAGACTCAAAATAAGTCATGAAATACTAGAACTCAATCGAACTCTTGAACAAATGAACTTAACAGAGGTTTACAGAGTCTTCCACCCCACAAAATCAGAATACACATTCTTCTCAGCTACTCATAGGTCATTCTCCAAAATAGACCACATACTCACACATACAACATGTTTAAGTAAGTGCAAAGGAACTGAAGTTATCCCCTGTATATTATCAGACCATAGTGCCATGAAATTGGAGATCCATAGCAAAACAAACTGGAAACATTTCATAAACACATGGAAATTGAACGACACACTTCTGAATGACCAATGGGTCACAGAGGAAATTAAAGAAGAAATCGGACAGTTCCTTCAATTAAATGACAATGACAATTCAACATATCGGAATCTATGGGACACAATGAAAGCAGTCTTACGAGGGAAATTCATAGCAGTGAATACGCATATTAGGAAAACAGAACGAGCCCAATTAAACAACCTGATGCCGAACCTCAAGCTTCTAGAAAAAGAAGAGCAGGACAACCCCAAAGCTCATACAAGGGAGGAAATTATAAAGATCAGAGGAGAAATCAATGCAATGAAGACTAAGAGAATGATACAAAAAATCAATGAAGCCAAGAGTTGGTTCTTCAAAAGAATCAACAAAATTGACAAACCCTTAGCCAACCTTGTCAGAAAAAGGAAAGAAAAGGCCCAAATCCATGCAATTAGGAGTGAAAAGGGTGAAATGACAACAGACCCAGCAGAAATCCAGAGGATCATCAATACCTACTTCCAGAACCTATACGCCAATAAGATGGACAACACAGAAGAAATGGGCAGATTACTAGATACATATGAATTACCAAAGTTAAATGAAGAAGACCTAAAAATTCTGAACAACCCAATATCAACCAATGAAATTGAAAATGTAATTAAAACCTTATCAACTAAGAAAAGCCCAGGTCCTGATGGCTTCACTGCTGAATTCTACAAGACATTTAGAGAGGAACTGCTGCCACTACTGTTTAAACTCTTCAATGAAATTGAAAGGGAAGCAATACTACCAAATTCATTCCTGGAAGCAAGCATCACCTTGATCCCCAAAGCAGAGAAAGACCCAACTGGAAAGGAGAACTATAGGCCAATCTCACTAATGAACATAGATGCAAAAATCCTTAATAAGATAATGGCAAACAGAATGCAGAAGATCAACAAGAAGATCATACACCCTGACCAAGTGGGATTCATCCCAGGGATGCAGGGATGGTTCAATATACGAAAATCAATCAATGTAATACACTATAACAATAGAGCCAAGGACAAAAACCATATGATTATCTCCATAGACACAGAAAAAGCATTTGACAAAATCCAACATGCATTTATGATAAAAACCCTACAAAAAATTGGAATAGATGGTCTCTACCTCAAACTGATAGAAGCCATCTATGAAAAACCAACAGCCAATATCCTACTAAATGCTCAAAAACTGAAATCCTTCACACCAAAATCAGGAACAAGACAAGGATGTCCACCATCAACACTCTTGTTCAATATAGTTCTGGAAACATTAGCCATGGCAATTAGACAAGAGAAAGAAATAAAAGGAATAAAGATAGGTAATGAAGAAGTCAAATTGTCATTATTTGCAGATGACATAATACTCTATATAGAAGACCCCAAGAACTCCACCAAAAGTCTTCTAGACTTAATAACCAAATTCAGTCAAGTAGCTGGTTACAAGGTCAACATACAAAAATCAATAGCTTTCCTCTACACAAATGATAGACTCACTGAGAGAGAAATAGGGCAAATAATTCCTTTCACAATAGCATCCAAAAAACTGAAATACCTAGGAATCAACCTAATGAAAGAAATCAAAGACCCCTTCTCTGAAAACTATGGCACTCTGAAAAGAGAGATTGAAGATGATATCAGAAAATGGACAGACATCCCCTGCTCCTGGGTAGGAAGGATTAATATAGTGAAAATGGCCATACTGCCAAAACTGCTATATAGATTTAATGCAATTCCAATTGAGATCCCAGCAGCATACTTCATGGACCTTGAGAAAACAATCCAAAAAATCATTTGGAACAAGAAGAGATCCAGAATAGCAAAAGCAATTCTAGGTAACAGAGACATGGCAGGTGGTATCACAATCCCCAACCTGCAACTATACTACAAAGCTACTGTGATAAAAACAGCATGGTACTGGCAAAGAAACAGACTTGAGGACCAGTGGAACATATTAGAAGATGCAGAAACAATGCCAGACACACTCAGCCATCTCATTTTCAATAAATAACAAATGCTGGTGGGGCTGTGGGGAAAGAGGAACCCTGCTCCACTGCTGGTGGGAGTGTAGACTGGTGCAACCACTGTGGAAATGGGTGTGGAGATTCCTCAAAACCTAGAAATAGTAGTCCCATTTGACCCAGCTATTTCACTGCTGGGGATCTCCCCAAAAGAATTAAAAACATCATACCACAGTGATATATGCACACCCATGTTTATAGCAGCAGTTTGTAATAGCTAAGTCTTGGAAATGGCCCAAATGCTCATCAACTGGAAACTGGATAAAAAAGATATGTTTTTAAATAATAAAATGGAGTGCTGCTCAGCCATAAAGAATGGTAAGCTAGAGACATTTACAGGTAAATGGATGCATATTGAGGCCACACTCTTAAGTGAAATAAATAGGACACACATGTAAAAACTGAATTCTTTCTCTGGTATGAGAAACTGAAAGTGTAAATGAAGACTGATATGTATAATAGATAATGTGAAATAAGAAAAGATTCAAAGGGGAAGGGGAAGTAGGGAGGAGGGATGGGAGAAAGGAAAACAGGAAAAGAAAAAATGAGAAAAGAAGGAAAAAATGAAAACAAAGCTTTTGTAAATCAGGAGGTGTAGAAGAATGGGAGGGAGGGAATGGGAAAAAACAAGAACAAAGATATATCACGTACAGGTACAAATTCCCAATGATGAATGTGATCATGATGTATACCTTAAATGTATCAATAAACTTACGGGAAAATTTTTTAAAATAAAAAATGGTCAAGTGAAATAAACAGACACTTCTGAGCAGAAGAAGGACAAATGGCCACTAAATACATGGCACCTAGAGAAGAAATATGTGAAAAAATGTTCAACATCACTAGCTATTAGAGAAATGCAAATTAAAACAACATAGATTCTATCTTACTCCAGAAAGAATGGCTATCATCAAGAAATCAAATAATAACAAATGCTGGTGAGACTACAGGGAAAAAGAAATCCTTCTACATTGTTGGTGAAGATGTAAACTGGTCCGATCAGTATGGAAATTCCTCAAAAACTAAAACTAGAAATTCCACTTGACCAAGCTATTCCCCTTCTAGGTATCTTCCTAAAATATTTAAAGATATAATATTACAGTGATAAATGTACACCCCTTTTTATAGCTGCACAATTCATAATAGCTAAATCTTGGAACCACCCTTCTAACAGATGAATGGATAAAGAAAATGTGGTATTTAAACACAGTGAAGTAGTACTCTCCCATAAAAAAGATAAACTTACGTTATTTGTAGAATAATGAATGGACCTTGAAAGTATAATGTTATGTAAAATAAATCAGACACACAAGTTTAAATATTGTATGATTTTTCTTATATGAGAAACAGAATATAAATAAAGAGCAAATAGTTAATAGGAAGTAGGGAGACAGAGCTGAGAACTGAAATGTGTTATGTATATGTACCAACTCTCCACACAATCATTATATACTGCAAACATGTACTAATAAAAAATTAAAACTGAGAAAAAAAGTGTGACAAGAAGAGCAGGATAGTGTTTGAAGTGAGGGGCAGTATTTTCAGGGGGATTAATGATGTATTAACTTCAGGGAGATTAATGTGTCTTTTACTGTAATAACTTCTTTTCTAATTTAAACATTCATCATATTCATCAATCACATCTCATATGTTGGGCATTTCATTAGGTGTTTTACATATACTATCTTGCCTAACTTTTACAAATAACCCTAAAATAGAAATAGTATTTCAATTCTACAGATGTCAATATTGAGAGTTAGGTAGATTGGATAACATGCCTAAAGTCAATTAGCCAGTATAAACCTGGATCTGCCTGACTCCAGTCACAGAGACAGACTGAGATGTGGAAACCAGGAAGCAGAGGGAAGGAAGAAGTGACCACCCTGCATACCCAGCTCCTTCCGTACTATCTGCTCCTGTACTTTGCATCTTATTTACTACTAAAAGCCAGGGAAATATTCACTGTGATCTCCCATTCACAAATGAAGACAGGGAAATTCTAGAGGGTGAGTGACTTGTCCAAGTTTATAAAACCGTGTGGGCTCCGAGCTCCCTCCTTCCCTACTTCCTGGGAATGAGATGTCACCAAGCAGCTCTCTCTCGTGCAGTCTAAGTGACTCCTTCTCACCTTGGGGACAGCTCCCCTTCTGACCTCAAACTCAAGAATCCTCAAAGGAAATGCTCTCTAAACCTTACATGTTGCCCTGTTCCAAGCCACTGCCTCGCATCCACTATAAGAGAATAAGTTTATATTTCCCATTTTTACTTCCTCAGCTCCTAGCAACTGACTTAAGTCTGGCTTCTACCCGCAGCAGGCCTCTAAAACTGCACTAAACCCGCCACACTCTAACCATCAAATCCAATGGTCACTTCTCATCCTCCATCCATTCTGTGACTTACATGGATTTGATAGTTTCTGTGTATATAAAAAGGATGGAAGTAGAGCTGTTGTAGTGTAGCAGATAGAGGGCCTGACCCAGGGTCTCTGCCTCCCTTCTCTGTCCTCCTCCCTGCAGGGCTCCCTAAGGCTCAGGGAAGCTCCAGAGCTCTGAGAGCTGAGATAAGGGATTGAACTGCATTTATCTTAGTCCAGGTTTTCCAGAGAAATGGAACATACACATGAAGGACACAGAAAGGAGAGAGACTTTAATGAATTGGCTCATGTAATTGTGGAGGTTTGACAAGTCCAAAATCTTCAGGGAGGCTGGCAGGCTGGATAATAGGGAAAAGCTGCAGTTTGTGTTTGAAGGCAATTTCTGGCAGAACCCCTCTTCTAGTGCAGAAAGTCAGTCTTTTCCTTAGCCTTTCAATTGCGTGAGGCGCAACTACATCCTAACAAATAATTTGCTTTACTCAAAGTCTACTGATTTAAATGCTAATCTCATTTTTAAAAATTACCCTCACAGAAATATCTAGAACAATGTTTGATCAAAAAACTGGGTACTATAGCCTGGCCACATAAAATTAGCCACCACACAATTCTAAAGACCAAAGA